>NC_056742.1:55690259-55887759 GCF_019279795.1 Protopterus annectens | reverse complement strand
AAAAGCAGTGTTGAAGAAATTAATGCTTGTAGCTGTCATGTAATGCTATCAGACAGGATGAATAATAAAGGATATAAAAAACAGGTTCAAAACAGGTAAAGTCACTATATCAAAATCATAAATATTTGCCGAGAACAGATTTAGATAATAACATTACTATTAAGTTATGATTACAATGACCCATACTTTAAGAACTGCATTAAGCAATTGATGTATAGTTGGAATTAAATATGAGGAAATGGTTTATGTTCATAAATGTTATTAATAGGAGTGCATTATGACAACTTTGGAAAAGGACATTGGTAAAACCACCCCCAACTGGTTATACCAGATAATGCATTTTCTTTTAAGAAAAATAAAGGTATTAGATAAATAACAAGCCCTGTTAGTTGCTAAAGGTCTAAAGCCAGCAAAATAATCATAAAAAGAAGAAAACAAACAACCATCTCAAACTATTTATTAAAATAAAAGAATAAAACCAATAAAGTAAATACTGAAAGACTAAAAGTCAGTCCAAAGATTCAGGATAAGCACTTTCAACCTTCCAGCCTTCCTCAGGTCCATGTACCTGAGGAAGGCTGGAAGGTTGAAAGTGCTTATCCTGAATCTTTATACTGACTTTTAGTTTTTAGTATTTACTTTATCGATTTTATTATTTTATTTCAATAGTTTTCCATGGTGGTCGAGCCAGTTGTTTGTTTTATTCTTTTAAGAAAAACACCATATGTGGATGTTCAGTAATCTGACACTGGCTAATATGGTACAGTTTACTGCTACACAAAATATTTTGTTTTTCAGGAAAGTCCTGCAGGCTTTAAAACAGAACTTATATATATATATATATATATATATATATGTGTGTGTGTGTGCATGTGTGTGTGTGTGTGTGTGTGTGTGTGTGTGTGTGCACTAAATACATTTTTACTGCACTACTGGTGGTTCTACCATTTTTTAATGTGTTAGGAAAATACGATGGAACTGAATCAGTTCATTGATTTTTAAACTGTTCTTCCAATTTATGAGTATGTCTGTAGTAATTAAAAAAATGTAGATAATTTAAGTTTTTACCTACGTACAAGAAGCTCCAAATCACAAGAATATCATTAAAATACCCTCCAAAGTAAACTAAAAAAAAAACAACAAGATAACAGCAGAAGGTAAGTTAGAACTATAGAATGTGTCCAAAGTGCTTTCACCAAGTAAATTGAAATCCAAAATATTTGTTTCTTAATGACATCACAAGACTAAAAGATTTGTGTAGAATATTCCATCTATTAAAAACTAATGGAAAACTATGTGAATGTATGACATTCACAGGACTAAAAGTTTACATCAGATGACAATTAAAGAAAAAATACAATGTAAAGAAGTAAAACTGCTGATCACATAGTGTCTGTACATTTTGCTGATTATACTGCTGTCTCTTCTAAAATGGGAGATTTATGCCTGGCATACAAGTCATTGTCAGACCTGACTCTGATGGACCTCCTGCATATCCACAAAACAAAAAGCACCAGAATTACCCAAACTTTGCCTGTGATTTAAATACGTCCTGTTGGAGAGATATGTATGTATCCCAGAGACTAACCAGTCTATGGAACAGGCTCCCCATCCATGTCAAGCAGAGTTCCTCCCTAACCTAATTTAAGTGCAACTTGGGCAACTGGATGGAAAACCAGAAATTCAGTCCTGTTTTGGCACCTATGTCTCTAATGGACACAGATAACCTCTAAATGGTTCATCTCCCAACCCCCTGCTTACACTTATCAAGGATATCAGAACTTGTCAGTGATTTGGGATGCAAAAGGCCCTTGTGATCGTTAGCCTAGTAAACACCTATGAACCTGGAAGAAAGTAATTTGTCCAGGTGTAGACTCAGATAGTTAATACAGTTCATAGAATCACATACTGATCCAAGATTAAACATAAAACACATGTTAACAACTATAATTTATTTTAAGAATTTAATATCTAATTAATCTGTAATACAAAGTCAGCTGTCAAGCATATAATCTTGTAAACTATCACTTGCTTCAGTTAGGCAAGGTTTTTCTCAACACCATTTTCTGAATGAACAAAAACTAAAGATGTCAACATTTTAGTACATAGGCAAAGTGATCCAGTGATTAGAACTGCAACCTTAGAACATGTAGGTATCCAGTTCATGTCTTATCAGGGGTTAATTTTCAGAGTCTGCACATCCTCTCTCTATCAATTTATTTTTTTCCAAGCATGCAAACCCAAACTGCAGGTAAACTGGAGATGCTCCAAGTTTTCTGTAGCTGTATGTGTTATGTTTTATGTGTGTGTGTGTGTGTGTGTGTGTGTGTGTGTGTGTGTGTGTGTGTGTGTGTGTGTGTGTGTGTGTGTTTGTGTGTGTGTATGTGTTTATGTTTGCATATGTGCATTCGGGATTATTTCACAGCTTTGTGCAAAGTACTTTGATAAGCTTTGGTTACACATAACCTAAAGTGGATGTTACTGGAAAATAAATGAATGAATAAAAAGTCAATTAGTGGGCCATAGTGGTGTAGACTTTAAAATATGAATGATATTAAAAGAATATATGGCACATAGTTTTCATTTACTAAACTTGTTTTAAGTGGGTTATTTTACACAAAATTGAGAAAAGGCAAAATAAATGCGTGTGAAACACCCTGCCATTACAATCTTTTCCCCTGATGAATACAAAAGATACAGAATAAGCTACATGTCAAATGGCATTTCCTCAGAGTTAAGGGAAGAGTCAAGAGGTGTTAGTGGAAGAAGTAGGTAATCTAGGTGGGGATAGATATAAAGCAGGTACATTAGGCAGCAAGAGTTGTTAAGGTGGGACTAAAATGATGATATTTAGATAGAATGAGAAGAGAGAAAAAGATGAAAATGGGAGGAGAAAGATAAAGGATAAATATCACAGAATAAGATAGATTATTTTAAAGGTTTCTTCACCAGCAAAGAAAAATAAGGTATGATATCTGAGTGTATACACACACACATACATACAAACACACAGGTACATGGAAATACTTATATATTTCAAACCCATTAAGTCAATCATAATTATATAATAGATAAATATAGATACATGTTTCACAAGCATTGAGGTTTCCTTTCTACTGATTAATTTGTTTTGAACTTTGACATTACCAAGTGAGTCACACTTCAAATGAAGACTATTTCCACAAACATGTTAAACTTAAAACATAAAGTATAATGACCTGGGGAAAAGAAATGGACAAGACACCCCCCCAATCCTCACGCAAGGAGTTTTGGCCTTTTACCCCTTACCTTAATATAACTTAACCACTGGCTGCACAGTCTCAGAGAAAGTTACTAACTTTGATGAAAATGAATAGCCAAATTTGCCAAACTGCAAATCACTTAAGTGATATGTAAGGGTTGTTTTTCCATCCTTCTGTATTCAAGTCTGAGAAGTGTAAGAGCACATAACAATAATAGATAAAAAACATAAAACATAGGATAGTGCAAGGAAAGAGTACATATGAAAGGAATAATATATAATTTCTTGTATAGGCAATGAAATTGTCTGACTATGTGAACTTAAGCAAAATGGATAAGATCCTGTGAAGTAAATGGAGAAGAAGATGAAATATTCAATAAGCAGGGGGGAGAGAATGTGCTGAACATAGGGGGTAAAAGCACATCACTAGTTATGATATGAATGGTATGAATCCCAGTAGGAATGTGAGTAATGGCTTTGCTTTTTTATTGCTGCTGTAATGGAAAGGATTAAATCAAGTTCCTGGTCTAGCGTAAGTTAGAAATAAATAACATGTCAACAGTTATGGCAGAAAAATAAATAAATAAATAAATAAATAAATAAATAAGAGGATAGTATGACACTTTGATAGGTAAACAAATGCATACCTGATAACTTGATTAAGAGGCAAAATGACTTATACATTTAAAGGTTAGATACTAAAATTAGTTAGACTCTGCAGGCCTAGGCTTAGGCCTTTTTAAAATAATAAGAGATATACTTATAAATGCAAAAAGTTATGGAGCTTCCCAGCTGGCTGCTTTTAAATATGACTGAGATACATATCTTGTATTGCCCATAAACTGGTTTCCTTAAGAAGTCTCATAGGAAAACAGAAGCAGGCTTCAACAGATCTTCTTCTTCTTTCGGCTGCTCCCGTTAGGGGTCGCCACAGCAGATCATCTGTTTCCATTTTTTCCTGTCCTCTGCATCTTGCTCTGTCACACCAACCACCTGCATGTCCTCTCTCACCACATCCATATCTTAGGCCTTCCTCTTTTCCTGTTACCTGGCAGCTTCATCCTTAGCATCTTTTTCCAATATACTCTGCATCCCTCCACAGCACATGTCCAAACCAACATAATCTTGCCTCTTTGGCATTGTCTCTAAACCTTCCAACCTGTGCTGACCCTCTAATGTACTTATTCCTAATCCTGTCCACCCTTGTCACACCCAGTGCAAATCTTAACATCTTTAACTCTGCCACATCCAGCTCTGACTCCTGCCTTTTTGTCAATGCCACTGTCTGCAACCCATATAACATAGCTGGTCTCACTACCCTCTTGTAGACCTTCCCTTTCACTCTTACTGGTACTCATCCATCACAAATCACTCCTGACACTCTTCTCCACCCACTCCATCCTGCCTGTACTCTCTTCTTGACCTCTCTTCCACACTCAACATTACTCTGAACTGTTGATCCCAAGTATTTAAACTCATCCACCTTCGCCACCTCTACTCCCTGCATCCTCACCATTCCTCTATCTTCCCTCTCATTCACACACACATATTCTGTCTTAGTCCTGCTGACTTTCATTCCTCTTCTCTCTAGAGCATATCTCCACCTCTCCAGGGTCTCCTTCACCTGTTCCCTACTCTCACTACAGATCACAATGTCATCTGCAAACATCATAGTACACGGGGACTCCTGTCTGATCTCGTCTGTCAACCTGTCCATCACCATTGCAAATAAGAAAGGGCTCAGAGCTGATCCTTGATGTAATTCCACCTCCACCTTAAACGCAACCATCACTCCCACTGCAGAACTCACCTCTGTCACACTACCCTTGTACATATCCTGTACCACTCTTACATACTTCTCTGGCACTCCCAACTTCCTTGTACAATACCACAACTCCTTTCTAGGCACCCTATCACATGCTTTCTCTAAGTCCACAATGACACAATGCAACTCCTTCTGACCATCTCTGCACTTCTCCATCAACACTGTCAGAGTAAACCTTGCATCTGTAGTGCTCTTTCCTGGCATGAAACAATACTGCTGATCACTAATCATCACCTCCCTTTTTAACCTAGCTTCCACTATTCTTTCCAATAATTTCATGCTGTGACTGACCAGTTTAAGGCTTCAGCAGATATCATTACTAAAACACCAGCTCTTTGTCCCTACCCATTTGTTAAATTATCAGTAGCTATGTTTATGAGTAAAGTCAACTTTAAAGTAATCAGTAGAAAAATTAGTTCAGGACAATAAACAGCCTAAGATTTTATTATTGCAACATTAATAAATATGCCATTTTAGAAAAATAATACTATACAGAGATAATCTTCAATGAATGAATACAAGAATATACAGGAAGTATTAGAATGAACAACTAACCCAAACACAGCAGCACCGCTTTCATGTCATTTTGTTAAAGAAAGGTAGGGTAGCTGAGCATATGAGAAATGTCAAAAACAAAGGTGAGAGAAAAGCATTGCGCAAATGCAATGTGAAGAAGTCCGAAAGTTTGTATTTTTTGCACTTGTTCTTGTAAATAATGATTTTAGGGGTGGAGTTATAGAAGCATTAATATTAAGCAAAGAGCTAAAATGTTTTTCTTTAAATATTAAGAATTTGCTTCTTACTTAGCGACACATAACTTAGTGTGCTGCAGTCTATGGCTCTCTAATGTAGTCATTCCAAGTTTTGTAATGCAAATTTAAAGAAAGAATACATCTCATCAGCCAAATAGCACCAGTAAACGTCAACCAATTAAAATCAATTTAAAGTCAATATAAAATCACTTCATTTTCAACAAAACTGTGAAGAATTGCTTCAAACCATTTATATGATTAAAGAAATAATGTATTGTTCGATATTCTAACAGTACTGGTAAAGATATGTGTTGACATAGATTATATTCTGTTTAACTCTTGTGAATTCTCATATGCACGTATGTGCATATTCTAGCATGTACACAGACACACACACACACACACACACACACACACACACACACACACACACACACACACACACACACACACACACACACACACACACACACACACACACACACTCTGTATATCTCTTTTCCTCTTGTAAAGATCAACCAAGCTTTTAGTAAATTAAGACTTAAAGTTTCACTATTCTTTAAAGTTAATAAACATTAGAATTGAGAAGTAAAAAGGTTGCCAGTTTAGTGATTGGAAAATTAGTAATGAATACATCAGGTTAAATTCAAACTACATCTGATACATACAGGTGTATCTTCAAGGTAAATGCAGGGTTGAGAAACATATCAACTTCACTAGTGTTGAACATGAGATCCTAAAACTGATCTCAACAAAAATATGTCACGAGTATTTTGATCCAAATGAGAGTGTTTCATATAGACCCATTATTTCCATTATATTTATAATTTTTGGAATATGGAATTTCCATTATTAGAATACAGACATTGTAACTAACTAGTGAATCTCATGACCTGCATGGAAAGGATCGATAAAGATTTAAAGCTGGCTTAAAGAAAATTGCAGATACAATACAATATATAATAGCAAGCACATGAAAGATCACAACCTTTTACTAGTATGGTGGACTTTGTTTAATTTATGTTGCATCAAATACAATTATGAAAATAATAACTATATCATGCCAGAGTGAAGCAGGTACTTGAATACTCTCTCTCTCTCTATATATATATGTATGCATTTTTATGCACACACACACACACACACACACACACACACACACACACACACACGCACACACATACATACACACACACACACACACACACACACACACACACACATGCACACACACATATACACACACACACACACACTTTTTAAATGCAGAATTTTTCTTTTTCTTTCTTTTTGCAGAATTTTCAGCTACCTTATAGTCTGTGGTGTGCATTTTAAGATTATTTACGGCTGCAGCAGGCTTTATCAGACTGATGATGCAAACAGATAATTCACCAGCATGTCACATGATCTTCCATCAGTCTAAAAGATGTGAATATATTGCCACAAGCTCCAGGAATAATGGGTGCACCTGTTTACAGTGTCACCTCTGTTTGCTAATTGTCTCCGTGAGCTACATTTTACTTCTAATGCATTTATTTTTGACAGGCACTGTCTATTTAGAAATCACATTACTTCAAGCACAACTGTTCTTTTGTCTATCAAACAAATGAAGTGTTGTTGTACAGATTTCAGTTTCTGATTAGAAAGGTAGCAGTGTTTCACAAAGGTCAACAATCATTTTTTTAGCCAAGACAGCAGATATACAAGACAACTTATATTCTTCAGTTCCTAAGATGTAGAAGCACAAGTATTTAGTCTTATGTAATTTAAATCATATGCTAATATTAAACAGTCCAAAACACACCAGTTTAAAGAATATTCTTTAAAACATTATACTGCCAAGTGGCAAGTCAGCTGTCAAAATACAGCAACATTTGTCAACAATCGAAACATCTAAATTAATGATATAATTAATTAGTCCCTGTAAAGAGGCAACTATTATCTAAAGATTCAGTTAGTAGGTAGAGTTGACTATAGTCATAGTAACAGTAATAGTACTGGATCAGAAGATCAGGAATTCATTATAATGAGGAAATAGCTCAAGGCAGATGTCAGTTTTCTAGCCTCATGTTTTTTACAAGCTGCACATCCCTAAGATATATAGGTTCATAGGATCATAGGAAGTTACTAGGCTATTGGCCCTGAGGCCCTTATAAACATAGCAAGAGTATAGCCCATGTATCGACAAATCAGCACCTGATGCCCCTGTCCAGCAGGGACACAGGTGGAATCCCAGGGATGCATTTTCTATTTCCCATCCAGTTATCCAGGTTGCGCTCAAAAAGGAGTAAAGAGGTACTCTGCTGGACATGGAGAGGGAGTCTATTCCACAGATGGGGGAGTCTCTGGGACACAAATCTGTCCCACCAACAAGTCCTATTGATGTCACAGACCAGGTTGAGGCCGCATGTGCAGATTACTCGAGTGGAGCTTGACTTGCGGATATGCAGCAGTCCCATCAAGGTGGGGTCCGAGATCACCTTGTATGCCAGACAGTCTCATACAATGATTACCACAAGCAGCTTGACTGTAATAGAAAGAGAGAGAGAGAGAGGACTATGTTTTCTACACTTCCAATAAATAATCAGGAAGATGTACATAAAACCAGCACACCAACAAATGTTCCAGGAGTCCTGAAATCTAAGGCATTGTACAGGAAAGCAAAGAAAGGTAAATATCCATTGTGTAACCTTAACAAAATACTGTGCTATACCTTCAAACAGCTGATTAAGGAAGGTAATGAAAAAAACATATTAACAGGTTGTGGAATATTTTTTATATCAGAAGTTAATCTTAAAAATAATTTAACCTGAAAATGATATAAAGCTATGAATGTACAGAGACCATCTGACTCAAATAATGCTCAGGATGGGTGAGGAAAGCCTGTTATAAAACAACTATCCTGATATTCAAATATCTTGTGTTACAATGGCTTATGCTCACACTACTATGCTATGCTCACTATAAAGATCATTGCTGCTAGAATTTATTATATAAAAATGGAGAATGCCATAGAGCATATCTTCAACTTTCAGAAATGGATAGATGAACTACAGCTTGCCCTGCAGGACAGTCCATAGAGACTCCTGATCTCCATCAAGATTGAACAATAAGCTTAGATGTGTAGCAAATGTGCAAATGGAGTCCCAAGTAGCTGCCTTTACAGATATTTTGTAAAAATGCATTCTAAAGAAGGATGAGCACTTTCCTGATCTATAAGCATAACCAAAATAATAAAGTTATTTTGTAATTTCTTGTAAAGGTTTTATTTGATACTTGTGTGATCTGTTTTTTTTTTTCTTCTTTCAAAAATGACATAAATAACTGACTGCACTGTTACTGTTTAAATTTTCTAAATATCAGTATAATACCAAAGTTATTTCTATATATCCATCCTAGGAAAAATCCATTCACCCTTATTTTCATCTTTAGGGGAAAAAACAGACAAACAGGTGAATGGATTAACTCAAAGGAATTTCAAGCACCACTTTAAGTATATATAAGACATTCAGTCTCTAAGGTGCCATTATCCAAGTGGAAAAAATACATGTCCATTTACAAATTAAGGCATGAAGTTCAGAAAAACTTCTGCTGGATATAAATAAAAGTATGAAAAGCATTCTTCCAAGCAATATATTTTAGCTGTCAAAAAATGATAGATTCAAAATGTGATGAGAGGTCCTCAGTTATAAAGTTCAGGTACAAAACAGGTATTTCCTTGGATGCCTCAAATAAAGGATCCCTTCAGTAATTCTTTCATAGTACTATGATAGTCTACACATGGCTTTGCATGCATGTCACTCAAATGAACTATAACAGAATGGAAGGCCAAACCATCTTTAAACAGGGCACTGAGATTCTTATATATTTATGTTAACTCATTACAGACTAGTGAAGTGACACATTCTGGGTGCTTCTACAGTTACAAACTGAAAAATAACAATAAATAAGAAGCCAAAGGCTTCTGCAGTTACATCCTGCTGATGCCTGTAGGCATCTAATACAGACTGTTCATATTACTTAAAAAACATGCTACATACAAGCTATTGAAAGATTTCACAATAATAGGTTGAACGATTGCTTTGAGACTTGGCCTCTATCTAGCTCTGCTTAAGATATATTAATTGTTGTGCATATACAATTTATAGTGTCATAGTTTTCATATTATTCTAAAGCTCAACAACAGAGTAACGGAGACTTTATTGGCTATCCTCATATGAGAGCTCACAGATGGATGAACAAAATCCTGCTGACAGTATGTGTAAAGCTTCAGTGGTTACTGAGACAGTGTAAGTTGTTTACAAAATATTACACGATTAATATTTTAAGTGTTTATTATGTCTTCTAATATGAGTTATAATATCCAGTTGAAGACCAAGAATCCAATGATCACTGCCACAGTAAAGATCTGTTTGTGCTGAACAGTTTGCCATTTACATTTATTTACTAACACATACAGCTGCAGAGATATGAATATTTGTTTGAAATGTGAGGCTATAAATTGATTTTTGTCAAGAAGCTCATGATGCAATCACTGGGAACAGGGATAGTGCACTCATGCAACAAATATAAAATAATGGATCATCAGTCTAATTCTTTATTATTAAATTACTGGGAAAACATCATCCATTTAGACAGGTATGCTCCTTTGATGGTAGAATTTTCACTGTCTTCTTTATGAACAGACAGCAACTCTGAATAAAAAGATGGCTGCTTGGAATTTGCTTGTGAATTTCAGTGCTATCAGGTTGAGAGACTTGAGGTTTGGATGCTGGATGTAGAATCCTATCTACTTGTTGTGTTACAGGCTTGCTATAAAACTGAAGGTTTACTAGTTCAGGGAGTGCATTTGTTAGAAGAATGAACTATGATTGCATTACTTAGCAATGAGTTCTCAAAGTAGAATTTAGTTTTACTGTTTTTTTTTTCTTTTTTAAGTTTTTATTTAGAACATTTGGAAAAAATGCATACAATAGAGCTTGGGTCCAACTAATGGATTACACAACCTACAACAAATCAGAAGAAGCTAGTGGCTGACATTAAATACAGACACAACTTCAGACAATCAGTTTTACTTTATCACAGAAAAGGTCAATTTGTCATTTTCATCTCTTAGAACATTATTCTCCACTTAGAAAATATGACAGTGTGATTTCCTGATACAGAATTTAAAAGGCTTAAAGTAGCATGTTTTCAACATATCATTTCAATCACTATTGTTTGGAGACCACAGGCCATGCAATGTGAGATCTTGCTGACATTCTCCCCAACAATAACCTGAGAGTTTCTCCTGAGCTTCTGCTCTATAATCAAACGAATGAATGTCCTGAGTAATTGCTACCATTGCAATTCCATGAAAACAGTGTTGTTTTTCTTTTTCTTAGAATATGTGTAGAGGGACCTGTTCCAGAGGCTGAGAGTTTAGATTTGGAAAGTTGCAGTGGCAGCTTCAATGTGTCTAATATGACACTAAGAAATACAGAGTTAGAGGTGGATATGTAGCACTGAGTCAGAAGAAAAGTCCTTGTGGATACTTCTTCCTGTTTTGAGAAATGTAGAAAAAAAGTCTATAATATGTTGTATTATTTTGCCCTGAAGTAGAGTTATCATAGAAGCTTTTGCTTCTGAGAAAAGTCCCTATAAAAGGCTTAGTTTACCAAAAAGTGGATTTGATACCTAACCAATTGAAGCATCACCTAGTTTAATAAATTAGAAGCTGCAAGATCTGAAGGGAGTCAGGTTCAATCAATCATCCATGGTACAGAGTACAGCTAAGATTTCGAATGTCACATATATGCAGGTAGTAGACAGAGGCATTTTTTGATGAATATATGTGCATGCTAGGTATAGCAGAATTCCCCAGGTGATATAAAGATGAGTCTGTAATGGCATTCAAACAAGACCTGAGGAACAACCTCTAAGCTGCATCTTCTCTTGGATGAAAGAGATTCACAGTCACTGGAGTTGTTTGCTGAATGTTATTTATGTATCTATCTATCTATCTATCTATGTATCTATCTATCTATCAATATTAGCTTCTACTGTTCTGTGTGAAACTATAAGTAGATAAAAAAATCTATAAATATTACTGATGTGCTTTGAATTAAAAAACAAACAAAAAAGGTGTTGAGTATTATTGATTCATTCAAACATGTGAGCTTATTGCAGCTATTCATTAATAGATGCAGCAGAGAGCTAGGTCTAATCATTACCAGTGGCATTCACTTCAGAAATGCAGATATGGGATGAGGCAGTTGTACAAAGAAAATGTTCTTGAAGTGCTAATGTATCCCACTCTAAGACAGCAAGTGAATTGTGTTTTTATATGTGTTATAAATAATGACAGCTGTCCTGCTACTTGTTAACATATTTGCATAAGACTGTAAGACAGCTAATTTATTACATGCAGTTTTTATTGTGTGTTAAAAGAGATATATTTATACTGTTTATGCTTTCTCACCTTTTTTATATGCCAATAATTTGAATTACTGGTTGAAACAAACTTTTACCACACCTACTATCTGAAATAATAGAGCTCTTGCAATATCTATATGTATTAATAGTAATCTGCCTTAAATGTAAGCAAGACCAAGAATTAATAGTGGACTTCAGGAGGACTCAGGAGATATGTAAACCTCTGTAAATTAAGGGGTTGGCAGTGGAAAGATTTAAAAACACCAAGTTCCTGGGGGTGCACATCTCAATTGACCTATCCTGGTCTACTCATATTAGCCACACAGTGAAGAAGGCACAGCAATATCTGCACTTCCTATGGAAACCGAGGAAGGTAAACCTGTCCCAGTCCATCCTCAAAGCCTTCTACAGGGGAACCATCAAGAGCATCCTCTCAAATAACATCATAGTTTGGTATGGTAACTGCAAAGCATCTGACCGCAAGGCTCTCCTGAGGGTATTGAGGACAGAGGAAAACGTCATTGCTTCCGTGCTCCCATCCATGGATGAGCTGCACAAGACTCTGTGTGTGGGAAGGGCTATGAGGATAATCAATGATTCCATTCACCCTACCCATGGCAGGTGGTATTGCAGCTTACACTGCAAATCATCTCCACTGAACTGGAGCTTCTTTCCCCTATACATAAGAGTGCTGAACCTGAATGCCAGGCATGGCAGCGAATAATTAGATCAATATCCCAGTTGGTATGAAGTATCAGCTATAGTAATCACGCTGGAAAATTGTTTCAATAACTGGTACAGTTAGCCTAATTTCTTATTTTACTTCCTGAATGTGCAATAGTTATGAACATCATAAGTGATGAAGTGCAATATTTGAAGTAATCACAACGTGAAGTCATAGTTTTGCAATAACTACTAGTATAATATTATCTAATGTCTTCCTGTCCAATTGTAATTTATTGTGTTGCTAATATTTTAATTATTACAGTATGTGCATTAGTCTTACTGTCATGTAAACTATGTGTTCATTGTTATGTCTTGCACAGAGATCAAAGCAACATCATTTCATTCAGCTTGCTCTGCTGTGTATATCTGAACAACAGTAAAGTTTATTTTGACTTTGTCTTTGACGAATAAATATGGTAAGAAAGCAAATTAACTTTGACTATCTCCTACTCTGAGGAACAGGTTTAAGCAGAACACATAAACACAAAACTTAAAACTGATGGATTAAAGACAGTACTTGCTCATGTGTTACACCTGTCTGTAACACAAATTTTTAACAAGTGTCTTAATTTATATAAGCATGCCTTTGTGTGGGTGTACCACATACATATCACCTTTACAAGGATATCAGGATATTACTGGCTAACTGCCTAAGATTTCTACATTAGATTGCTGTGGTCTGAATGTTCTTATTTATATAGTACCCTTCCTTATATTGGTCACTGTTTCCCTCTTTTTCCCCTCCCTTTCTTTCTTCCCCTAAACTTTTTTTTTCTTTTCTTAAGCTCACTTTTTTCTCTTCTCTCATAAACTAGGTATCTTCTACTCTGAGTCCAGCTATCAAACATTAATTGTTACACTTAAAGCAAAAGTAACCTTATAATAAATCTTAGTAACTTATTGTTGTGTTAAGACCTGCCACAGCTAACCTATCTATGGTACTGTTACCCAATTACGATAAGTTGTCACTTGTTATATGTTAGTGTCATATTTTAAATGGCAAGCCTTGTTAAGTAATGTTTTTCCTAATCATTGAATAATGATTGTCTTGAAGTGATATCAGCTAAACTGAAGTTTCTGCACTTCTATAAGAAATCTAAGGGGTGCATATGTGGATGCAGTGCAAATAGCTTTATTTACAAAATAAAACAAGTGACCACTCAACTATCACATTATGTAGTCCTATTCATACAGGTATTTAGTATATGGATTTAAAATGTAAATTTCTGCACTGTTTTTTTTCTTTATCGTTTCCTTACCTTTTTAATCATTTTCCTATTTCTTCCTTCTGCCACTTGATTATTTCAAGTCATTGTTTGGTTAAAAGAAAAAATATCTCAGTCAGTAGAATAAAATAGTGTTTTTTGATATCCTTCTGTAATTGTTCTAACTGTAATAAGGAGTTTACACTTCCAAAACACTCATCTTATTTGTAAGCCGAACAATAATTTGTAACAAAGGAAGTCACATCTCCCAAACACTGCAGCTGTAAACAGGGTCTATACCCATTTAGGTAAATGTATAGAGCTGACATTCCTATCCAGATCCAATTATAATGAGAAATGTAAAAACAAACTACCCTGGTGATCCACCATCATAAATAAAATGTAAGATAAAAGGGAGAGGCTCATTAAAGTATCCAACAGATAAAAAAAAAAAACCCAGGTCAAGAAGAATATAAGAAACTTGATAAAAATTTGACAAAAAAAATTTGAAAAATATGTTTAAGTCTACTAAAGCAGCCTATGAACTTGCATTAACATCTTAAATCAAAGTTAACTACAAACCCTATTTAGCTATGTCAGGAAACTATGAAATAACATCCAGCATTGCACTAAACTCATATAAAAAATGGCACCGCCTAGTCATACCAATGGACATTGCCAATATTCTAGCAAGCAAATTCAGTGCAAATTTTATTCAGGAGATGATGTTGTAAAAACCCTTTTATCCCAAATCTCTCAAACTTCTAGTCATTAATTATTAAAGAACATATATTAAAAGCACTGTCCAAGACCAAAAATAATTAATTGGTGAAAAAAGATAATATACCAGACAATTTAAAATACAGGTAGAGCCATTTCATAAGCTAATTAAATTGAGTCTAACAACAGGATCTCTCCTGAAGGTAAGGTACACAGCAGCAGTGATACCACACTGTGGACCCCAGGAATTTAAGGCTCATCAGCCTAATGGTTCTCATTTGCTAGACCATGAAAGATATTATAACTGACCTGATGAACTTTGACATTAAAAATTTCATCAGGCTAGACCTGGAGAAGCTTATCTTTGCAATGACTCTAGTGAACTTCTTCAAAAGACAATCTGGTCATAATGTATTACTGTATACACAGGGCATGAAGTTGCTTCCAAACTGAATCCTGAGAGGTAAATCTTACCATCCATATCAAGAACACAGCATATCAGGTTATGAGCAGAGATTGAATCATAATTCTATGCATTGTATGGAGCTTTATCTGCACTGAGAGCTACCAATTAGAGGGGAGAAAAAGAAAGAGAAAGTATGACAGAATAAAGTATTTTACCTGCTTCGAAAGCCAGCAAAGCACAAAGGAAGTGTTACCAAACAGATAACTTTTTTACTTAAGAATATTGGTCAAATCTAAAAACAAGTGTGGAGGGGCTCAAAGAATCAAACTGAGGGACATTTTTTTTAAATATTACTCTAATTACCTTAAAAGGTTAATGGGGAAACTGTTTTTGCACCGAAATTCACATTTTAAACAATAATTAGCATGAAACTTTAATTTCTGGCATAAATGAATTTCTATAATCTTTAATAATTTATCAGAAAATCAAAACATTTATGATGCACTGGGCAAAAACATGATGCAAACTCAGGGATGTTCTTGTTAATCAAAGATGGTTGATAGGCAGAGCAGGCAAAAATATATTACTCTTCTGGCAAAAAATAAAACAGCTTTTAAATGCTGTTAGATGCCTTGTTCGGCCAAACTTTTTTTTTCTTATGTGTGATTAATTGAATATCTAACAGCTTCTAAAATCTGTTTTCCCTTCTGCCACTGTTCTTTGTGGACCAGCTATGTTCACTGTTAGTCCCTAAGTTTAACAATGCTTAGGGTGTCCTTAACAAGGTTATATATGTACCCCTTAAGCACTGTTAAGATCAGATCTTACACTGTGAAGTACTTAGCAAGTATATCTTAACCACTGGCGAGTGCAGAGAGACAAAAAACAGCATTAGCAGCTTGAATGTGTTAAGATAGTTATGACTCAGTTCTCAAGGATATGAGCTTCAGTGAAGTTAACTAAAATTATTACACAGAAGAGTATTTTATGCTTCAGAAATGTATTTATAGTCATGGGTTATTTGCAATGGGAATATAATGCAGTAGCAAGCACTCTGTTTCTGTTTTTACTTCAGTTTAGTAAACGTGTAGTCTGTAAGAAAAACTGCTTATGAATTCACCTGAACCATGAACCAAAGAATCCTGTTGTACTGACAAGCAACCTATACAGTGTTGGATATAACAGTAGATGTTCATGTTCTTCACATCATTTGTGGCAGGTTACATTTTATACACATTCAAATCTCTTTCTCCCTCTCTATTGATATATATATATATATATATATATATATATATATATATATATATATATATACATATACACATATGGATCCCTGTAATATGATAGAAACCTCATATGACTGAATCGCATTTGATTGAGACCAACAGACTGAAATTTCAAAAGACTGAAAAGTCACTTGACTGAAACCCCTAAGACTGAATCCCATAATAAAATTTCAACATACTAAATTTTAAACTGGACCATATAAAAGCAGACTAGGTGGGGGGCTATGCCCCTCCCACGCACCCCAATGTTGGGGGCTGTGCCCCCCACACCCCCAACTATATATACTAACTCCAGGTTCGTACTACAGTGGGTTCATAGGTTCATAGGTAGGTACTAGGCTATCAGCCCTAGGGCTTATACAAGCCCAGCCAAAAAGGTATCCTGGCTTTTGCCACCCAAGAAAATTATTTTCCTGTGCCACTGTCGAGCAGAGCCACAGAAGTGATCCCTGGGGTGAATTTCCTATTTCCCATCCAATCATCAAGATTTTTCTTGAAGAGTGGTAATGAGGAGCTTTGTTTGATATAGATAGGTAGTTTATTCCAGAGTATGGGAAGTCTCTGGGACAGGAATCTATCCCTCCGACATGTTCTGTTTATTGTGGTGACAAGATTTAGGTACCTAGAGTGTGTAGCTCGGATGGATTGGGATTTCTTTAAGTGGAACATGTCCAACAGCTCTGGGTTTGACATAGCTTTGTATGTTAGGCAGAGATCACCTCTGAGTAAAAGATATGCGACGGAGTAAAGCTGGAGTTTTTTGAGACGGTTTGTGTAGGGCATCTGTTTGAGGCCAGTAATCCTCTTTGTGAGATATTTCTGCAGCCTTTCCAGTTGTTGTAGATGTCTTGTGAGGTACATACCAAAAGGGGTGTTGTACTCTATAATGGGTCTAATTAGTGATGAGTAGAGGGGAACAATGACCTCTTTTTTTCTGGATGAGAAACCTTTTGTGATTAGGTGAGTCACGTAGAAGGATTTCCTGACTACTGTGGTGATGTGATTATCAAAGGAGGGACTACTGTCCACCTGTGCCCCAAGGTCTCTTATCACACTTTTGGTGTTAAGTATACTACCGCCTACGTTGTAGTTCATGAGTACAGAGTTTTTACCAAAGGGGATGACAATGCACTTTTTGGCATTGAGCTTAAGGCCATGGCTTTGACACCAGGCATCTGTCTCAGTGAGACCCTTTTGTAGGATGTCCACATCGTTAGGAGTTTCAATTATGGCTTCTAGTTTGCAGTCATCTGTGAACTTCATTAGCCAAAGACCTTCAGTGTTAGCCTGTACTTCAGAGAAGTAGATACCAAACAGGAGAGGACCCAGGACTGAACCCTGTGGTACTCCACTTGTCACTGGTCTGAAGTTGGATTTGGAGTCTGCTACTTTCACAGTGTGGGTTCTGTCAGTGAGCCAGTTGGCAACTCATCTTGTGACATAGGGATTTATACCTAGTTTGGTGAGTTTATCGATAATTCCAGTGTGGGGGATGGTGTCGAAAGCCTTGGCAAGATCTAGATAGGCTGTGTGAACCACCTTACTCTCATCTACGGCTTTGGTGACTGCTTCAAAGAAGTCTATCAGGTTTAGGAGACACGATCTGCCTTTTACAAACCCAAACTGGGTGGGGCCCAGAGTTTGGAGATTACTAATGTCTTTGTTTATAAGGTCCATGATGATACGTTCCATGGCCTTGCAGAACTGGCTAGTCAGGCTAATGGGGCGGTAGTTCCCGGGGTCCATGGTGGCTCCCCTTTATGAAGTGGGATAACCATCACTGTGCGCCATTCAGTGGGCACAAAGCCTGAGGTGAGGCTATGATTGAACATGATACTTAGTTGGGGTGCCAGTTCATTCTGTAGTTCATGTAGAATGCAGCCTAGGATGTTGTCTGGTCCCATGGATGCTGTGTTCTTGGCTTTGGAGAGTGTGGTTTTTACCTGTGCAGCCATGATTACAGGAACTCTGCATTCTTCCGGTATAGAGATGGGCCCTTTAAGGGGTGAGAGGGGGTAAAATTAGCACTGAACCTATCTGCCAGGATGTTGGCAATATCAGTTGGGTCTGTATATTTAGTGCCATTGTGCTGTAACTCAGAACAGATCTGACTGTTGCCACTGAGATTCTTGACATAGCTATAGAATGCTTTGTGGTTGTCTTTAGAATCAGTGTCGATTTAGTTTTTGTAACTAGCTTTGGAGGATTTTATGAAGGATCGCATCTTCTTACTGAGGCTGACCAGGGAGCTCCTCCATTCATGGGATTTTACTCTCTTTTGCAACTGTTTTTTTCTTCTGTTGTACAGTTTGTTTATGGCAGGGGACAACCAGATTGGCTTCCTTCTTTTGGAGGATAGCATCTTGGTTCTGTTTGAGATAGCACGATCCATGCACTCGTGTAAGTGCTTATAAAGTGCAACTGTGTAGGATTCAGTAGTCGTAACTGTATTGTCCATCTGCATGGGTGTCATGAAGATCACCACTTCTGTCTTAAGAAGCATGAAGTTGGCTTTGGAGAAATTTTTTACCATGGTTTCCTTAATGGGGGGTGGGGGCAGGATGTGGATATCTAGGGTGATTAGCTTATGGTCGGATCGGACCAATGAGACGTTGACTTCAGGTGTGGAACACCGGTCACTCATGTTGGTAATGACTAGATCTGGGATATTGTTACCCCTGGTGGGGGTGTGGATAAGTTGATCCAGGGCATTGGAGTTTATGAATCCCAGAAAGCGTTGAGCAAAGGAGTTGGTACATGAGTAGTTTTCCCAGTTAATGGTGGGGTAGTTGAAATCGCCCATTATTAGGGTGTTTGGTCAAACCCTATTATTTTCCATTACATCAAGAAAAGAGGAGTGGGAATCCTGGGGCTTGGTGGGGGATCTGTAGCAAGCTACAATTTGGATTGCAG
The DNA here is from genome assembly GCF_019279795.1 of Protopterus annectens. Taxonomy (NCBI): domain Eukaryota; kingdom Metazoa; phylum Chordata; order Ceratodontiformes; family Protopteridae; genus Protopterus; species Protopterus annectens. Next base: position 55,868,271 of record NC_056742.1, on the reverse strand, counting down.
TTTTGCCCAGAGTTAGTTGCACTTGATTAACCTCGGATGCATTATGCTGAGCAACTAGCCTGGAGGTGTGGATATCCTTAATGAATATGGACACACCTCTGCCTTTGGTTATGTTACCTTTCACTTACCTTACAGGATTCTACATGCTGCCACTACTTTGCCCTTTTCCCCACTGTAGTGGACACAAGCTGTGCAAAGTCTTAAAATTAATTTTACATAACTAAACAGAATATATGAGGAACAAAATATGAATCTACCTTTTGCCAAAAGAACATTCAAAAACATTATAACTAAATATAGATTAATTCTCACCTTAGGAAAAGAGTGATGTTAAACAGTGAGTTGTTTTCACTAAGGACATGTATACGGTGTTGGGCTACCTCCTGTCTTTCTTTGAGGGTCAACCTCTCTTAGGTCAGTTGTATCCTGTGAAAAGGACTAAAGGACGGCAGGTGTCCTGAGATTTTAGGATGAAACATATTTTCTAGGTTTTCTTTGGTAGTTGCATAAATCAGTTGTTTGTATCTGAAACTCCTAAATGTTACATGAAATAGCATAAGCAGCATTAGTGTTACAACAATTGCTTTTTATTTTGGTAAAGGAGTGGGGTTGCAGAGTCTCATATTTCTACAGAAAAAATGTTCCATTTTCTGCATTTGAAAGGTGGAAGTCTAGTGCTGGCTAATTAAGGTCTCCTGGGTTGTGAACTGCCAGCATTCTGGAACTCAGTAGCAGCAGGACATCCAGCCTACAGGGGAGTTTGGCAATATCTGCTGAGTGCAAATAGATAGCAAATCTAATTTTCCTTTATTTGTTATCGTACTACATTCTGGTTCTAGGGAGATGTATGCATAATCCAGGCTGTCCTATACAACAAGGAACTACATTTTAGTTCTGTATTATTTAATTTTTCTATCTGGCATTTTCAAAGTGAGGTGGTGATTGCACTTAATAAATGATAATACATTAAGTTTTTTTTTGTTTGATTTTTGCCCCCCCCCCTTTCCTTAGCTGGTTAAAGTTGGAAAGTATGGTCATAACTTTTCACTATTTTGTATGTTCCTCTCCAGTTCATAATTTTAAGGACAGATAGCTATGCCTTTCCCAGGAATCCCAAAGTTTGCTTTCTGACTTGGAGTCAGTGCAGACGACGGAACAAGGACAAAGTTACAAGAAGAGAGCAGCAGCAAATCATGACATAGAGTTGGTGGATGGGCCCACCCCTTCCAAGAGGTCAAGAAGGAAAAGAAAAAGAGGCATCTTAGGTCCAAGGGTTAATCCAACAATACTGGCAGATGTCCCTTTGGAAATTGAAGGTAATGACACAGGGGGGCATCAGGTGTAGGGTTGAATGATAGAGGCCTGTCTTCCGAGAAATACTTGAATCTACCATTGGAAAGGAACTTTGGCACTATCCCCTCCCTTTTCTCTCTTGAGGAGATAGGAGGGGTTGAGTTGGGTCAGGTTTTATCTGCACCTTTACCCAATCTACAGAGTGGGTCTAAGACTGCCATTTCTTCCAAAGGTGCTGTGGCATTTGATATGGATATCAGTGTTACTCAGTTCTTATCACTCATGGCTACATTGATTATTTTGGTTTCCGTTGCTTCCCAGGGTCTCAAAACATGGCCCATGTCCCAACCAGCATTAAAGAAAAGATTCTCAAAGGGAAATTCATGAAGATATTGACTTGGTGGATGCAGAAGGAATACAGTGCATTACTGAGGCTGACAATTCTATTAACAACCTTCGGTCCCACCAATAAGCGTGTGCAGCTCAATAGTCAAACGAATTGCTGGATAAAATTCAATAATCCACGAATAGTTGGATGAAACTCACAGTTTATTGTTGGACATCACGACAATTCACCTTAAGCGACAACAAACACATAAAACATATCCTTGTGAGCGATAGGTCCCACACAGAACACCGCTGTAACAAACAGATACTGTGCACAACGTAAAACACGTATTTTTTATATACATTTTAGGTGATATGCGTGGAATGAAATTAGCTTACAGCTTATACCCTAAGAAATTATATTACATTTTTGGACTTCAAACCCTAATATTATATCACTGTTGTATGATACACATGGTAGACTGTCATGTTGAACCTCTGTGGATCTTTTTATGACCACATATTTTTATGATCACACGTATTGACATGATTTATACACAGTTTCTATTCAAACTGTAGTGGTTCTTTAAATTTCAAACAGTATTTTGGCGCCAAAACATTTATAAATTGAGTATTACAATGTATTTATCCTCAGTTCTGAAGAAGACCAGTTGTTTTGGTTGAAAGCGCTAAACTGACTTGCTTTTTATGTTATTTTTATGTTATTTCCCTGTTTACGTTGTGCACAGTATCTGTTTGTTACAGCGGTGTTCTGTGTGGGACCTATCGCTCACAAGGATATGTTTTATGTGTTTGTTGTCGCTTAAGGTGAATTGTCGTGATGTCCAACAATAAACTGTGAGTTTCATCCAACTATTCGTGGATTATTGAATTTTATCCAGCAATTCGTTTGACTATTGAGCTGCACACGCTTATTGGTGGGACCGAAGGTGGTTACGCTGTATTGGTTTCAGTTTTTTTACGAATTCTATTAACAAGGCTTTAATGGCAATTCTTGCAGCGATTGGGAAAAATGCTTCAGATAGGGTGAAAGTGAAAAACTGGGATATATGGTCGTTAGGCTCTGTGGTCTTCATGGGATTATAGAAAACACATACTTCTTGGCCATTAGGAAAGCTCACCACATCAAAGAGGGTTCAGGCTGGTCAACGTATGATCAGTGATTCAGGAAATTTAAAGCCATACACAAGCCTCTCAGGGAAACTATGGGACCCTGACATCTGGCTGAATGCCATGTTGGACAAGCCGAGCACTCCTGAGATGGAGAGTTTTAGTAGAAGCAATGGAGAGGGTACGTTCTGCTGGGCTTTTAACCACAGCAAGTGCCTTTGACCTTCTTTTATGTTTCCTCACCTGTGTTCAGATAGGAAGAGGGTCACCCTGCATCTCAGTGCTGGGGGATTGTAGGACAGGGGAGGCATGATGTTGCCTCACCTCAAGGGAAGCCTTTGGGGGACATGGGATAACTCTCCCTGAGGCTAGCAAATGTATCATGGACACAGAGTTGCCACTGGAGGGGAGATATGACCAGTCCACTCCCCTCCCACTCTCCAATCAGACTAGATAAATTGACCCAGTTTTTGCGTGATTATCCTGACAGAGGAGCTGCTGCAGTCATTCTCAAAGGTTTCAGTAAAGGTTTCAAGACTGGTTCTTTGGTTCCTTTAGATTCACAGTCAGTTAGAAACCTTTCATCCATTAAGGAGCTTTAAGACATTGCGACTAATGTAACTGAAAAAGAACAGGCAGCCATCAGGGTTATAGGCCCCTTTTCCACACCTACCTAGAACTCTTTAAAATGTCTCCCATTTGTCTAATTCCTAAGAAACAAGGTGAGTACAGGCTAATTCACAACACTCTGCAGGTGCTTCAGCCAATGATTTCATCAATGAAGACCAGGCTAAGGTATGTTACTCTTCCCTGGATAATGTGGCAGAGGCCATCTTGGGCTATTCCAACCTTTGGCTTTGCAAATTGGACATCCAGTCAACATATTGGCTTCCCATTAGGCAGGAGGACTGGCCATGTTGGGATTTCAGTTTGATAGGAAGCCATTTTTCAAAATTGCCATGCCCATGGGGTGCTTGGTGGCTTGTGCTACATTTAAACTGTTCAGCACAGCCTTGCATTGGTGTTGGAAGTGCAGGGCACCCCATCAGTCAGTGATTCACTGCTTGGATGAGATTCTGATAGTAATTGAAGGTCAGGAAGCCAGTTGAGGGTATGATAGTCTTCAAAGAGATTTGTGCTAGCTTAGGAGTTCCATTGGCCAATAACAAGTCAGAAGAGCCCAGTCAGGTCTTGACCTTTTTGGGTTCAGCAGTTGATAACCACCAATAGGTCTTTTAAACTTCTGCCAAGAAAATTACAGCAGGTTAGGTATTTAATTTGGAATTTTTTTGGGGGGGAGTGGGGGCAATAAAGCCTGCTTAGGGGAAACCATGCAGCTTCATGGGCTATTGAATTTTGCCTGAAGGGCAGTTTCACCAGGACCTTGCTTCCGGTCCCTTTCTGATTTACTGAAAGGCAACAAGCTCAAGAATTACAGGGTTTGTCTGACCAGAAGGGTTAAAGAAGACTTAGATCTCTTGTTCACATTCTAGAAAAAATTCAATGGCATGTTTTTCTGGCAGTTGCTTTGTGTTTCCTCCAGTGACCTTAATCTTTTTACAAATGCGGCAGGAGGGCTTGGTATGGGAGGTTACTTTCAAGCTAGCTGGTTCACAGAAAAATGGCCAGAGTCTTGGTCAGAAGATAGGAAGAGGGATATTACTTTCCTGGAGGTCTTCCCCATTTGGGCAGTCACTCAAGAGTGGGAGGACAAATTATGCAATAGCAGCATTTCATTCTATTCAGACAATGCTACTGTTGTCCATGTCCTCAACAAATGGTCTTCCAAGCACAAATGAGTGCACTCTGTAATTAGGCTTTTAGTTTTATTGAGTTTGGAAATTAATTTGACTTTTTCTAGTCTGCATGTGCCTGGCTGCCACATTTCTATTGCTGATAGCCTTTTCCCATTTTCAGTTCACCAAGTTTTGGCGGCTGGCCAAGCATGCATAATGGAATGGCAATGTAACTCCTGTAGAAGTTTGATTAATTGGAGAAGAGTAGCCACATCGTTGCTAACAAGTTCATCAGTTGGGAAAGTCCAAACTTTCACAGGATTTTATAAGTCCTTGCCCCATTGCCACAGAGTCTGGGAATTGTCTTTGGTACTTTCCTTACTGGTTTTCAGATGTCCACAAGGAGATTCACCCAACGAGCTATGGGTTCACTTAGTGGCTTTAGGCTGGTGGCAAACTTCTTGGGCCTTCAGGATTTCTCCAGTCAATGGCTGTCTGTCAGGTTGGTCAAGCGCTGGCAGAATATTCAAGGGGTTTCAAATGATTCCAGGAAGCCAGTAAGGAAGTGCCTCCTTCCCATCTTTGTTTGGGGTTTGTATAGTGCAGTTACTGATTTTTGTACCTTTTCTAGCCTGGCTGCCTTGTTCACTATATTATACATGGGTGACTCCCATGTCGGTGAATTATTAAACTCTGCTTGTTGTGAGGATCTTGTGATTCACAATGAGTTTATTTTATTATGGGTTAGAAAATCCAAAACAGAACAAGCAGGTAAAGGTCAGCAAATGTGTTTAGATAAGTCAATGTGGTTGGACATTTACGCAGTTCATTGGTTCAGGCTATTGAACAAGATCACCCTTCAGGGATGCTGGGTTGGGCCTAGTTTTCACATGGACAGGTGGCAAGCCTATTAGGTTGTCAGAGGACAGCCTCTTTTTATAGAAGGCCAGCAAAGGGCAAGGCATACATCCTCAGGAGTATTCATCCCACTCCTTTAGAATAGGCTGCACTTCTGACTTAGCCATTGAAGATCATTCTGCTAACATCATGCAAAAATCAAGAAGGTTGGTTCCTGATGTCTTCTTGTCATATATCAGGCACTAACCCCTTAAAATTTCTATTTCAGGGAAAGAGGTGATCTGAATGCTGGGACATTCCTTCATCAAGAGCGTCACAATCTGAGCTATGGTAGGCACAGCCAAATGGTTAGTTCATCTCTTTGGTTTTTCAAGCCCTAGATGGTTTCAATTTTGGAAGATTTGGTGTCACCTTATAAAAATGGAAGATTGCCCAAGATTCTGGTAATACACTTCAGGGGAAAGGACGTGAGGGCTCTGAAAAAAATCCTCCTATCAAGAATCCTATCTGATATGCACAGGCTGTGCATGCTATATCCAGTAGTAGTTTTGTTTTGGTCATCTATTGTGCCAGAATCAAAGGTGTTGTAACTTAATCTGGAAAAGGAACTGAATATTAAATCAAAAGTATCTCATATTTCTGGAAATGGCTATGAAAAAATGTACATGTGCCATTAAAAAACAGACATTGTGCTCAAATCAGTATTCCATGAGAAAGTAACAACCAGGTGCATTAGCAAGGTCTCTATACCACTACAAGATAATGAACGATAGACATCTGTGTACATTGTCAAACGTACTGCCATAGGAACATCATTAAAAATATTAATTTATACAAGGGAATGAAAAAAACATATGCTACAATTCATCAAAGCAGCAAAAGAAGACACAAGGTGAAGTTCCATTGAAATAATTGTGAGGACTTGAATTTAAACAGTTCACATACAGAGCTAGTAATCCCTACCAAAACGGTGTTATCATGCAAACAAAATGAAGGCTGGGATAATACACTAAGTCTACAGAACATGTTAAAATGGAAATCATACCAGGAACTGAAAAAAGCTATGGTATGAAGTCTTAGAAAATCTCAAAGTTGTTCCAAAAAGGGATCTACTAATTGATGGATGATTATAAATATGCCTACTTAATGACTACAGCTAAAGAAACAGTATAGATCTGTTTAGAAAATATGAACATGAAATCTACAGTCCAAAAGCAAATATACTACTCTATCTAAAATAAACTAAAACAACGTCCGCCATGTTTTATTTTATCCATTTGAGCCTTCCTTAAATATTTCAGTAGCATACAAGCAGCACTTTACATATTTTGTCTTTAGAGATATCCGGACATTATACTGTGTCATTAGTAAATCATAACCTTCATGCATAAAAATTATTTTAACCTCTTTGTACTTATAAACAGGTGGAAACCAACCTGATAACCATTGCACATTTTCAGTAGAATCTTTAAACATATAAAATCAATTAAACATTTACGATGAAATCTGATATGCTAAATTACAACATCTTCTCTCAGAGGCAGCTCTTATGTTCTTTCAATGTGCATAATCATTGGCTCAAAAGTTTTTACATTACCATACAGTATCATGTAGCATAAAGAAACAGCATATTTTAACTGTTTAACACAGTAATAACTGTGAAATTACATCACTGTAAGTAATGATGTTCTCACAGAGAAAATAAATTTTACTTGCAGGGCTAACTACAACTTTGAGAAAGATGTCTGGATCTCAGTAGTCGACACCTTATATAAATGTTATGATTTTACTTGTTTAAATAATAAGATTCATAGTTTTAATGACTGAGTCATGTTTTATCATGACATTTAATCAAAAGTTAGAAGGAGAATACATATTAATGACAGTAAGGAAAATATGGTTGATGATTTGTGATTGCACACTTCTAAGGAGGGATGATTCTGAAAGCTGTGTTTATGTACAACACATAAAATAGAGTGACGTATATGTCTACACTTCATAGCATAGTATCTGTCAGATGCATACACAGCCATGTGAAGCAAACAAAATCAACTCAAACTGATACACATAAACATTAGAATAATTAGAAAGAAAATGCCAGATTCTGAAGCATGGGTAAGCACATACTAACCAGATGCATTATAGTCATCCTGAATGCTGACTAACACCATACATGCATGACACTACTGTATTATTAATACACTTACGCAAATAAAGTATGAATCCTAAAAAAAGAGCTAAATGAGTAGACATTTGTTAGATAACCATTTAACCTGCTCCTGCTCCATAATATTTTCAGAGAGCAACAGATAAGAACAATTTATGTAATTATTAATATGAGAGACGTTGGACAGTTAAAGTTGCACTGCAGCTGTGCCAACTTCTTAAATGTTCTTTTTGTTACACAGGATCAAAATATGGTTTACCTCAGATAGTAAACTAGAAAGCGTACTGTTTGGTGTCATCTGCTTGAGATGTGTTTAGGTTCATAGGTAGGTACTAGGCTATCTGCTCGAAGGAATTTATAAGCTTAACCGGAATGTGTTGGCTTTCGCCACTCTCATAGATTAGTTCCCTGTGCCTCTGTCCAGCAGAGCCATTGAAGTGATCCCTGGGGTAAACTTTCTGTTTCCCACCCACTCGTCATGGTTTCTCTTGAAGAGGGTTAGCGAGGAGCTCTGCCTAATGTAGATTGGAATCTCATTCCAGAGCATGGGAAGTCTCTGGGACAGGAATCTATCCCTCCAGCACGTCCTATTTATTGTTGTAGTGAGATTTAGATTCCTGGAGCATGTGGCTCGAGGGGATATGGTTTTCTTTAGGTGGAGCATGTCCATCAATTCTGGGTTGGACATGGCCTTGTATGTCAGGCAGAGATCACCTCTTAGTAGGCGGTATGCAACCGAGTACAGCTGGAGTTTCTTCAGTCGAGCTGCATAGGGCATCTGCTTGAGGCCAGTGATCCTCTTGGTGAGGTAGTTCTGTGGTCTTTCCAGTTGTTGCAGGTGTCTTGTAAGGTACTTCCCAAATGGGGCATTATACTCTATGATGGGTCTGATGAGTGATGCATAGAGGGGCCCAATGACCTCTTTCGATCTGGATGCAAACCCTTTTGTGATTTAGTTGGCCACATAGAAGGATTTTCTAACCACTTTGGCAATGTGATTATCAAAGGAAAGGTTACTATCTACTTGGGTCCCCAAATCCCTCATTACGTCTTTTGTATTTAAGGGGCTACCACCTATATAGTAGTTTGTGGGCACTTAGTTTTTTTCCAAAGGGGATGACTATGCACTTTTTGGCATTTAGCTTGACACCAGGTATCTGTCTCAGTGAGACCCTTTTGGAAAATGTCTGTGTCAGCCGGAGAGTCAATTATAGCCCCTAGTTTGCAGTCGTCTGCGAACTTGATCCGTCATAGTCCTACTGTGCTTGCCTGTACCTCTGAGAAGTATATGCCGAACAGGAGGGGTCCTAGGACTGAGCCCTGGGGAATGCCACTTTTAACCGGTTTAGAGTCAGACCTAGCTCCCGCAACTCTTACCATGTGGGTTCTGTCCATGAGCCAGTTGGCAACCCATCTCATGACATAGGGGTTTATGTTCAGGCTGGTGAGTTTGTCTATAATACCTGAGTGGGGAATGGTGTTGAAGGCCTTTACAAGGTCTAGGTAGGCTGTGTGGAACACCTTTCCCTCGTCTATAGCCTTGGTAACTGTCTCAAAGAAATCCACCAGGTTTAGGAGTCATGATCTGCCCTTAACAAAGCTGAACTGGATAGGGTCCAGTGTTTGGAGGTTTCCAATGTCTCTGTTAATGAGATCCATGATGATGCACTCCATAGCTTTGCAGACCAAGCTAGTCAGGTTTATAGGGCGATAGTTCGCGGGGTCCGATGTGGCTCCGCCTTTGCGGAGTGGAATAACCGTTGCTGTGCACCACTCTGTGGGCACGTAGCCTGTGGAGAGGCTGAGTTTAAACAGTGTGTTTAGATGAGGGGTTAATTCATCTTTGAACTTGTGTAGTATGCAGCCTGGGACACCGTCCGGTCCCATTGATGCTGTGTTTTTTGGCTTTGGAGAGGGCTGTTTCAACCTGAGTGTCTGTGATTTCAGGGGCACTACATTCTTCTGGTATAGTTATGGGCCCTTTTGGGGGTGAGAGGGGGGTGAAGTTTGCACTGAACCTGTCTGCCAGGATGTTGGCTATATTGGTCAGTTCAGTGTATTTTGTGCCATTCTGCACTAACTACGAGCAGATCTGAAAATAGCCACTTAGATTCTTGACATATCTAAAGAATGCCTTGTGGTTATCTTTGGAGTCCATGGCAATTTTTCTTTCAAAGCTAGCCTTGGAAGATTTTATGAGGGAATATAGTTTCTTGCTGATACTGATCAAGGATGTCTTCCCTTTTTGGGATTTTACTCTTTTCTGTACTAGATTCCTCCCTCTATTGTATAGCTTGTTTATGGCAGGGGTCCACCAGACTGGTTTCCTTTTCTTGGAGGAGTGAGTCTTGGTTTTGTTTGGGATAGCATGATCCATGCATTCTTGTAGGTGCCCAAAGAGTGCATTAATAAAGTATTTTGCAGCTTGGACAGCGTTATCCTTTAGTATGGGGGCTTTAAAACTTCCCACCTTGGTCTTAAATAATGTGAAGTTTGCTTTTGAAAAGTTTTTCACAGAGGTTTCTTTGACTGGGGGTGGTGGCGGAATGTGGATATCCAGAGTGATTAGTTTATGGTCAGATCTAACCAGCGAGGGGTTGACCTCCGGTGTGGAACACCAGTCGCTCATGTTGGTGATGACCAGGTCCAATATGTTGTCACCTCTGGTGGGGGTGTTAACCAGTTGACCCAGGGTGTTTGAGTTTATAAATTCTAGGAATGTTGTGCAATGGAGTTTGTACTTGAGCAGTTCTCCAAGTTAATGTTTGGGTAATTGAAATCCCCCAATATCACGGAGTTTGGTAGGACATTTATGTTTCCCAGTGTTTCCAGGAATTCGGAGTGGGGGTCCTGGGACATGGTGGGTGATCTGTAGCAAGCTATAATTTGAATAGCAGTTTTGCCCATTGTTGGTTGCACGTGGATGATCTCTGAAGCATCGTGCTGTGCCACTAACCTGGAGGTGTGGGTATCCTTGATGAATATGGATACTCCCCCTCCTTTTGTATTTTGGTCTGGGTTTTGTGGCTGAAATGTATGCTATGAGTTGTAGCCTGGTAGTGCTGGGGTGCTCTCTGGAGCCTTAAACCAGGTTTCTGTTACTGCACATATATCGATTTTCTCCATACCGAGGAGTGCCTCAAGTGCATGCATTTTGAGATTTAGACTTCTGGCATTAAGTAGTATTACCCTCAGCTTTTTGTTACTTGTGCTATTTACGGTGGTGGGTTTGTCTTTTGAGCCTTGCCTAAAAAAGGCACTATGGGGTGGCAAGAGCCTTGGCCAGCATTCAAAAGCCTAAGGGTGACAGGTGCAAGCCGTCTCTAGCAAAGCAGCATGGCTTGTCGAGCAGGTCATCCCAGGCTGACAGACACTGGATCCCCTTTGAATGACACCAGAAGCTTAGCCAATTGTTGAAATTGATAATTTTTTCTCTATACCGTGGTATCATTCTTGGTGAGGGCAGGATGCTACTCAGGGTCAGGGTCATACCGGCCTGGGCTATGTGATCAGAGAGCTCCTCCATGTCTCTTTTCATGTAGTCCAGGGAGGTACGGCTCAGGTCATTCACACCAACATCGACAATGACAGAGTCATATTTGTACTTGTTCTGGAGTGGCCTGAGTGCTTGTGTTATGTGGCAGATCCTGGCACCCGACAGGCAGCTAACAGTAACCTTCTCCTTGTTCAGTCTAGTGAGTGGGACGTCAGGGTGCCTGACTATAGAGTCACCTATTACTAGTGTGTTGGGTATGTTATTTTGTCTTAAAGGCTGTGATTGTGTGGCACACTGGTTTTGTGAAGTATACATTTCATGGTTTGTGTTGGGGCTGGAGGTTGCTTGGATGTCTGCTTTGGAGGTCTCTGTTGCTTCTGCAGATTTTTATTTAGAGCCTCCGCGTATGTTTTTGTGTATTTATGTGTGTTTTTTGCCTGTTCTGGTTTCATAGGTCTATGTGAGACTGGTGGTGTGATGCAAGTAATTCCCTTCTCCTCTTGACTGCCAGGTCCAGTCTTGGTTTGAGAGAGCTTAGCCTCCAGTTTGGCTGTATAATTGCATCTCTCACATGTATTAGTGTTTGGTGGAAGGAGGAGAGGGTTGTCTGTGTACATGAGGCAATTATAACATTGCCTCAAAATGCCCAAATTCACCAGTTGGACCACAGAGTACACCTGAAACTGCCTTTTGATCATGCCTGGATAGGTACAGTGAACTGTTTTACTGATTGGCTGGTAAGGTCGAATAGAGAGCCTTGTCCTTCTCTACAGTATGGGGGGGGGGGGTCAAGTGCTAAGGTTTATTAGTGCTTGCTATGAGTTTTGAGCAAGTGCCGGTATGAAAAGTGAATGGTTTATAGGTTCATAGGTTCATAGGTTCATACTAGGCTATCTGCCCTAGGGCATTTATAAGCCTAGCCAGAGTGTGTTTGGCTTTCGCCACACATTTTAAATGAATTTTGCTATGCCTTTTTTCGAGGTTAGTATACTGTGCCTCTGTCTAACAGTGACACAGAAGTGATACCTGGGGTAAACCTATGATCTCCCATCCACTCATCAAGATTCCTCTTGAAGAGAGTCAATGAGGGTCTCTGCCTAACCTGGACTGGGATTTTATTCCAGAGTGAAGGAAGCCTCTGGGTTCTGAATCTGTCCCTCCAGCATGTCCTATTTATTTCAGTGCTGAGGTTCAAGTCTCTCGAGTGCGTAGCTTGATGGGATTTGGATTTTCTGAGGTGCAGCATGTCCATTAATTCCGGGTTGGACATGGCTTTATACGTCAGGCAAAGATCGCCTCTGAGCAGGCAGTATGCCACTGAGTAGAGCTGGCGTTTCTTTAACTGGGCAGCATATGGCATCTGTTTGAGCCCTTTGATCCTCTTGGTGAGGTACTTTTGGGGTCTTTCCAGTTGCTGCAGGTGTCTGTGGTAAGGTACATCCCAAAAGGGGCATTGTACTCAATTATGGGCCTGATGAGGGATGAGTAAAGAGGCATGATGACCTCCCCTGATCTAGATGTGAATCCCTTCATGATTAGGTGGGCTATATAAAATGTTTTTCTAACCACTTTGGCCACGTGGTTGTCAAATGAGAGATTGCTATCAACTTGGGTCCCCAGGTCCCTAATTACTTCTTCCATACTTAATGGATTACCACCTATGTGGTAATTTGTGGGCACTTTGTTTTTGCCAAAGGGGATGACTATACACTTTTTGGCATTTAGCTTGAGGCCATGGCTCTGGCACCAGTTGTCTGTTTCTATGAGGCCGTTTTGTAGGATGCTTGTGTCAGCTGGAGAGTCGATTATTGCACCCAGTTTGCAGTCATCTGTGAACTTAGTCAGCCACAGTCCTTCCGTGTTAGCCTGTACCTCCGAGAAATATATACCGAACAAGAGAGGTCCCAGGTCTGAGCCTTGTGGGATGCCACTTGTAACTGGCTTGGAGTCTGACATGGCTCCAGCAATTCTAACCATGTGGGTTCTGTCCTTGAGCCAGTTTGCAACCCATCTAGTGACATAGGGGTTTATATTTAAGCTGGTGAGCTTATCTATAATGCCCGGGTGGGATATTGTATCGAAGGCTTTTGCAAGGTCCAGGTAGGCTGTGTGGACCACCTTCCCCTCGTCAATGGCCTTGGTGACTGTTTCAATGAAATCGACCAGGTTTAAGAGGCAGGATCTGCCTTTAACAAAGCCAAACTGGGTAGGATCCAGTGTCTGTAGGTCCCCAATATCTTTATTTATGAGGTCCATGATGATCCTTTCCATAGCTTTGCACACCAAGCTAGTCAAGCTTATGGGGCGATAGTTTCCAGGATCCGTTGAGGCACCACCTTTGTGGAGAGGGACCACTGTTGCTGTACGCCACTCTTTGGGTACATATCCTGTAGTAAGGCTGAGATTGAACAGTAGTTTTATGTTTGGGTTTAGTTCTTCTTGGAGTTCATGTAGGACGCAGCTCGGGACACCGTCTGGTCCCATTGATGCTGTGTTTTTTGCTTTGGAGAGGGCAGCTCTTACCTGAGCATCTTTGATGTCAGGGGGAGAGCACTCTGCTGGAATAGATATTTGCCCTTTTGGTGGGGAAGGGGGGGAGAAGTTTGCGTTGAACCTGTCAGCTAGGATGTTGGCAATGTCTGTGGGTTCGGTGTATTTTTTGTCATTTTGGACTAATTCTGAGCATATCTGGGAATTCCCACCCAGGTTCCTAACATAACTAAAGAAAGCCTTGTGATTATCCTTAGTGTCCTGTGCAATTCTTCTCTCGAAGCTGGCCTTAGACGATTTTATGAGTGTCCGTAGTTTTTTGCTAATACTGATCAGAGATGCCTTCCCTTTTTGGGATTTTGCTCTATCATGTAGTAGCTTCCTCCTTCTATTGTATAGTTTGTTTATGGCTGGGGTCCACCAGACAGGACGCCTAACTTTGGAGGATTGGGTCTTGGTTTTATTTGGGATTGCATGATCCATGCATTCCTGAAGGTGTTCATAGAATGTGTTTATAAAGGATTCTGCGGTCTGGGCCGTATTTTCCACAGGCCCGTGGGCTTTGAAGGATTCCACCTCGGTTTTGAGGAGTGCGAAATTTGCTTTAGAGAAGTTTTTCACTGTGGTTTTCTGGGCAGGGGCTGGGGTCGGGATGTGAATATCTAGTGAGACTAGTTTATGGTCTGATCTTACCAGTGAGGGATACACTTCTGGTCTTGAGCATAAAGTCCCCATGTTGGTGATGATCAGGTCCAGTATGTTTTCCCCTCTTGTGGGAGTGGCAACAAGTTGTTCCATAGCATCTGAGTTTATAAATTCTAGGAACCTCTGGGCTAGGGTGTTGGAGCTAGAGTAATGCTCCCAGTCTATGTTAGGGTAGTTGAAGTCGCCCAATATAATGGTGTTTGGAGAAACCTTCATATTTTCCAGTGTTCTCAGGAAGGCCGAGTGGGGTTCCTGGGTTTGGGAGGGTGGTCTGTAGTAGGCTATAAACTGGAAGGCAGTTTTACCCATTGTTAGTTGCACATGGATAGTCTCTGATGCTTCATGCTGTGCCACCAACCTGGAGGTGTGGGTATCTTTGACGAATATTGATACTCCCCCTCCTTTTGTGGTTCGGTCCAAGTTTTGGGGCCAAAAAACATGGTATGAGGTATAACCTGGTAGTGCTGGGGTGCTCTCGTGAGCCTTGAACCAGGTTTCTGTTACTGCACAGTTATCGATGTTCTCCATGCTAAGGAGAGTTTCGAGTTTGAGTGCTTAAGTTGAAAGTTTGTCTAGTTCCAAGGGAAAAATTGAAGAGTAGATTTTGTGGAGCCAGCAATAGTTATACCCTAGCTAACCGGCACTGCCCGGTGCGCAAAACCTTGCAAATGCAGGTTTTATAGCAGGGAAATGAAAGAGATAGAAATTAGCCCAAAATGGCCAATAAACTACTAATTTCTGGGCTGAAACCCCTCCTCCAGGGACAGATAGGCTGCTCAAAGCTCCCTCTCTCACAGTGAACAGAGAAATGTCCTTCTATCCAAGTAAGGTATGGGAAAATGCAGAAACTTGTAACACAGCCCTGAATTCAGCACTAACCTGAAAACTGGACTATACTAGCTTAGAAAGGCGGAAAACAAGTATATTTTCTTTTTTTGTTTTTTTTTTTTTAGAAAATAAAGCAGATACAATAAAAAAACACTTTAAATGCACAGAAATGGCTATCACACGAGTCTGTAGGCTACAACAGTTAAACAGGTAATTTAAACACAAAAACGACTTTGTTAAAGTGCAGTCAGTAAAATAAGTACAATTTGTAGCTGAAACATGCTTTTTAAATCACAGAAACTCTAGAAAATTGGCATTTTAGGCGGAATTAGCTAAAGGCAGCAAGAAAATGGAGAAAAATGATACTTAATCACTCCAAAGTCACTCTTCTGTCTCTCTCCTGCTATAGAACTTTGCAGGGCACCAGGCAGGAGCTTGCTGAGCTGTATACTAGCACAAAAACCATTGGTAGCCTTGTAACAATACTATAAATTTATGCAACATACAACACTACTCATATGAGTAGGCCCAGTTATTGTACTTCTAATATTGTACAGTAGACCTTAGCTAACATTACAAAGTGTATTGTGGCAGAAATCATGACAAATTCAGCACAAATCACCAGTTTATGCAATACGGTAACTGAACTGACATGCAGATGTCTATTTACAAAAACATAACAATCAGAAGCTTTAGAAGTCTGAATGCACATCAACTTGGTGAAACTCAGAAATAAAAATAATTTCTATTATTCATGTTTGCCCCCAATGATAATCACAAGCAACATTTCTCCAAGCAGTTCCTCTTCCTACTAAACCAAATGTCCCCAGCATGAACCTGAATGACGGAAGGCAAATTCCACCAGTGATACAGATAGGACCTGATAAAAATCTATGGCACTCGGGGATAATGTTCAAAAAGCTCACAAAACATAACAAGTGGCCAAAGTCCTTAGCACTTGCATCATCTGTGGAATAAATGTGTAGCTTTCTGAAAAGGAGGAAAGAAAAATCCATCTGAGAAAATAATGACAGCAACTCTAAGGTTTTCAATGTGGATTTTAACATCATTTGGGTGAACATGTTAAACTCTACATCATATTTGCTGAACAGGAACCTCTAATGGCAGAAACACTGCAAAGCATTCAGTTTACAGTAACAGTCTTGTTTAAAAACTAGTAGCTGATAGCTTTTCTCCACCAGTGTGCAGTAGTGCAGGGCATCTCAATTTAATGACAAAATGGAGACATAAAATAGTCTGCAATTTTTTAGACAAAGGGAAGATTGAATCTTCCTCCTGTGAAGGATCAAGTTATGATTAGTCATAAGGCATTGCTGGTATGCTGGCAAGCAGTTATTGATTTAAATATCCTTGTCTTTGCAAAGCGAGTGTCATGAGCTACATAACAGTATTTTGCCTTTCGAGGAAAAAGGCCAGAAGTCACCACTTTCTTAGATGTAAGTAAAGTATTTAGCACTTTATCTCATTACATATTACGAGATTCCCTGAGATCGTACTAGGCTCCTATGAACTTCACCATTACCAAGCCTATTTGATTCATACAACCCCAGTGAGGAAATCTACTTACTTACTTGCTATCTTACTGAATTATGGACTGTCACTATATGCATCTCACATGTATATGGATTTGGCTCTGTCTGCTTCTCTATGCATATGATTTACTTAAAGCAGCAATGCAGTAGGTTAATTGTAATGCAATACAGTAATGACACTATTCTTAATCCTCAACAAATCTGACATTCTCAATCCAAGAAAAAATGAAAACAGGGCTGACAAAGCACAAGAAATGGTCAAGTTACAATGGCCTGTGCCTAAATCTTAAAAAAAGAGATTCATTACACTTACCTACCCAGAAAAGCACCAATTCTGAGCTGCTGAATAATGTTACAATCTAAGTGGTTCCCAAATGCTAAATAACTAGGCATCTTGATTGAGTTAAACCTGTTATTTAGGGAAACTAATTCAGAGTGAATGCTCATATCCAAAGCCCCTGTACCGCTTCATGCAATATACAAAATTAGAACCCAGTTACTGAGGAACCAAAGGTGAAGCAATGCTGCTATGCTCAGATGTCGACAGTAATCTTCTTACAACCCCTGTTTAAAAGCTTTCAGTGAGGATTACAGGAAAGACCAGCCAGAATGGAAGTAACCTGGATGGCAGAAGGAGCCATTTACTCGCAAATATGACTGTGACATTTTAAGGATGACAAGCTGGATGTTATTTAAGAAAACAAAAACAAAATGTATTCTCACTTATACTAGCTGATATGATAGTCCACAAAATTCTGTTTATTCATTTTATTGTTGAAAGAATTTGTCGTACTGGGTAAACGTCTTTCATAATCAACATGAAAAGAAACGCTCCAGACTGGTAAGTTAATGCAGTGAAATGTTACCAAGTTATTTCCTGTGGTACAGGGTCTGATTCCCTCCAGTTTCACTTGCCTGCTCCATGACCTTGAGCGATTCTATGAACCTGACAATGCTTTGGAACAACTGGCCGTATGAGCTACCCACGAACTAAAAAGCTGCAGTATATACATGTATAAAAGGACAGCCATTAGTTTAGAGACTTAGGTGACAAAACAACTATCATACTGAAATGTCTTGTGCACACTGCTTTCTCACATTAAATAGTAAGTCATTTGTTACTCATAAGTCAACCTACATAATTATATCAGTGTTAGTGGCAGTTGGTGCAGAGGTTAAAGTTGAGAGTTTTAACTCCTGTGGTACAGGGTTTGATTCTTTCTGCCCTTATCTGCTTACTATTTGATCTTAAGCAAGTCACTTAACTAGTCATTGCTTCTGGGTCATCCCTGAAAAAAGATTTGTGTCCAGTGGGCCTACTTGGTTAATAAATATGTATTATTAATCACGCGCTTATTTTTCCAATGTGCTACTGATTTTGGGGTAAACTACAAAAGGTCAGAAAGAAAAGCTCTTCTTGTTCCAGCTTCACAGGCTGAAGGTAACCACAAGGGCTTCTACAATGCATCTAATCTGACATAGATTATTATTTTAAATGGGAATTACAAACATGACTAGGGAACCTGTCACTTGATTTAGAGGAAGTTTGGAGTATGTTCACTAGAAACAAACTAAACAACTAGAGTGGCTTCCCAGATGTATGCCACAAGAGCAAGTAACACAAATCAGTACACATTTGTGTGACAGAATGTTTTTAAACAGGTGCTGGTACTTTACAGCTTTTCAAATTTATCCATCAGTTTTTATTTTTGTACCTCACACTGATGAGACAGGATGGTAAATCAGTTGTAATCACAGCATTGCATTACATTGTTTCTAGTTTCTTGTAACCTTGAGCATAAATGTCACCATATCTAAATTCACCAAGAAATTAAATAGCCATATCAGAATTTAGGCAATAACCTTGGATAAATTCTAATGGTTTAGCTCTCATTTTTTTCTATACAATGTTCAGAGTTGTTGAACACTTAATTTTTCTACTGTGTCCCAAGTTTCTTGAAATAAAGGAACCAATTATATATCATGCCCAGATATATCCAGCATGTTAGTACAGCAAGACCTGTTGCTAGTACAATACATTTTTAACAAGGACATGCAATGCTGTCTTTATTTTACTTATCAAAGAAAATTAACTCAGTTACTTCCTCATTTAAATTCAGTCTACTTCATTTCAGCCATTTAAACAGTTGTTAGTTGGACTGTAAAAGTCATAGAATGTCTTCCATTTGACACATATAATGATCCATCTGCTAAATGAATGAGTGTATGTACACAGTAATTATGATTCATATCATAAGTAAAGCCAGCAATATACCTAGTGATCATGTGGCCACTGAAATGTCCCAGGAGCTATGACAGTACATGCTATAAATACATTAGTGTCCATTGGGATAGGAATATTATGCATTTCCCCTAGCTTCACCATGTGAGGGATACATCTTTACCAGACTTATTATTTCACAATTTACATGAAAGAAGTCTACTGTCTGTTGGTCCATCATGTTGTGGTACGTTATTCCATGCCTAAGCCCCATCACTGCCATTGTTTGCCACAACGTGTAACCAGACCAGGAACCATCAACAAAAAGTGTCGCTGAACTCAGACTGTTGCTACTGCTAGCATTTTGCCAACATGGATCTCTGAAACTTGCTATATATCTTTGCAAAGTTGCAGAGTGAGAGAGACAATCTGCTGCACATTTGACTATGAGTCAGAACAGTCTTTTGCCTGCCCACCTTTGCACGTGATTACTGCATCATTTGGTTCTGAAGTTTTATTTACTTGTGTCACTGCTGTCATCTGCATGCACTGTTCAAGAGAATGTTCTAGCTGCTTCTCTCATGTATAGCTTGTATGTATGAACGTCCCTCATCCTGTGCAATGCATAAATCACAGAACCTTCCAACTGAGTACAAAGCAATTTGTTTATAAATTCTAAACAATAGGAGCAGACTGTGTAAAGTAAGTTAATCCATAAAGACAAGTGATAAAAAATATACAGACGATTTTCTTCTATTTCTCCACCTTCTTCCTCTACACACCACTTGCAATGCTTCCATTTTATAGAGTTAATTGCTCAAAACTTACCCCTCTAGTAACTCCCCCATTGTACTATCATAGTACTCATACATTTTTTATTAGTTTCATACAGTTGTCTGCTTTTATTTGCAATGGAATTGTTATTGTTCCTACAGCTGCATTTATTTCATCTCTTTTTATATCATGCATTTATATCATATATTTCTGGAGCTTTTCTCCTTTATTGTTTTATCTTTTTATCATGAATCTTCTTTTTTACTTAATGTTCACTTTTTTCATATATTATGTATTTTTCATTCATGTATATTTTATATTGTACTTTTATCTTGCATGTATATCTATCCTGTATGTTTTATTTTTTACAATGTATTTTTGGAGCTTTTCTCTTTGGGACTCCACTGAAAATGGGCCCTTGGCCCAGTGGACTAACCTGGTTAAGAAAAGACAAATAAAATAAATAAAATAATAAATAAATAAGATTAATATAGTATGAAAACAGTTAAGGAATGTATGCAAAAAAGAATTTGGAAAATTACATAAGAATATCTCACATTATAATGCTATTAAGTCATATGCAGAAGAAAGAAAAAACTTCTAATATAGTTGGGATGATAGAATTAATGCACAGCTATCTTAGGCATATTTAATCCACAGAAAAGTAATACCCTTTCCTGAGCTAATTAATTTTGATGACCAAAAAGCATTAGTTGAAAAGGCTATGGTGAGTGAGTTACAGAAAAAAAGCTGCCAATGTCTGTCTGCACAAGAAAGTTTAAAAGTATTATTAAATCACTGATGAATAGTAAATAATCTAATAAGAAACCTTTAATAGGAACACTATGTAACCTATACGGAATTGGTCACAGAGACCCTGTGCAACCATCTAAATGTCTGTATAGAGGCTGCTGCACTTACTAGAATTAAGCCCAAAACAAACTCTAAAAACAAACCACACTGGAAGAAGCCTAAGCTTAATAGGGTATATAATGAAAGGAAAAAAAATACATGGGTAAAATCAGGATGAAAAGCTCCCATAATGATAGGAGCTCTCTAATTAAACTAAATATGACACTAAGATGACTAATTAAGTCCAACAAGGCCAATTATAAGGTCAAGGTAGCCGCATAGGCTAAAGACAACTACAAGGCCTTCTACAGCTATGTCTGAAACATGAAAGGCAGGACACAGCAGTGTACTGAACTTGTGGTCAGTGGTGTCAACTTCACTGAGTACGGTGACACAACAATTTCTGGCTGACAAATTCAGTTCAGACTTCACCCCCCCTACCACTCCCCCAACTGTCTCCTCACATGAAATACCTACTACCATATCTCCCCCAACTATAGTTAGGATGTAAGTCCTGGCTAACAGGTTTAATGTTATTTGACAGAATCTGCAAATACCATATGTATGCCTATGTGCCTTGTTGTATACAGTTTTACAGGTGCAAACCACAGGTACTTGTATGACAGGTATTCAGAAGCCTTTTGCTGAATACATCATGCAGTATACTATATGGAAATCTAATGTTTACTACAGCCAGTACAGAGATTCATGCAGTCTTCACCAGTCAAATTCCCACATCCAGGCCAACACTTTGTATGACAGTATACTCCCTTTTCTCAGATAGGGATAGCAGGAACTCTCCCAGTTTTGTAAGCTTCTTCTATGTCATATAATGGACATGCACTAGACAATGACCCTTGCCTTTTTATTTGTATGCATTGTCTAACAACATATACCAGTGGCTATATAGACAGCATTACTAAGTTATTTAAATTCTCAAGTAATGTTTACACAGGAATGTATTATTTATTTAGTATCACAGAATAAGTTAAACACTGACAAATTAGAAGACTAAACAGATTTTAAAATCATTGTATGATATAAAATGTTGTCAATGACTCTATAAATGCAATAAATAATGAGATTTTCAGAACAGAGTGGGCTGGAATGGGCTATATAAAACAACAGTAAGTGGCAACTGACTCAAGAATGAGTATTTACCCTAAAAAATTAACATCCAATGGTTCCAGAATACTAAAACTGGAAAATGATTAATAAACACAGAACCTGCAGCATGCAGGAGGAAGAAATAGTAATCACAATAAAAAGACTATGACAACTGTCAGTATGATAATCTATGGATTATTGCTTTCATGTTGCAGTAAAATAGTATCTTGGAAATGGTCTGGCTATATTTTTTAGATATTTAAAAGAATAACATGCCTCATTAGTATTCAGTCATTTTAGTACTTCACTTAAGGCTGTGTGAAAATTTCAAAATAATCGTAAAATGGAAAAGAACTGTTTTCAGGTCTGCTTTGAAAACTGGACAGTAAAAACATCAGAACACAGTGAGGTCAAGTAAAAAAGTAGTATACTTCAAAGTATGCTACCTGATTTAACACATTTTCTAGCAAACACAATATTAATGTTTGATTTATACTACTGGTAGAACTAGACTTGAGATGGCATAATGCTGCATCTACAGGAAGGATATCAAACTTCTTGGTACTGACATCTAATGCGAAACTCCCCGATTTTTTATTTTCCCAAAGGAAAAAAGATCGATAGCCAGAATGTCGATCAATTAATCTCTTCGTGTTTTCCTCAGGAAACCATTGCTGGTGTGATTTCTAAATGTGAGCCCGCATGCATTCACTTCTTTTGGAAGATTCCTCCGTTCTTCAAGTTGGTGTGACTGAGAGTTGGTATATATAAGTTTGGGAGTGTGGAGGCTCACCTCTTCACACCAGGAGTACATAGGAGCTTGCCCTTCCTGCAAAAAATGCTTAAAGGTTTTGACCTTCTGCGTTTCATATATTATTTGTCAGTATTTTGGCTTGTTTGATTTGTAGAAGTCAGATTCATTGTAGAACTCATCTAAACTGATTATTCATGGTAATACAAAGGGGAACAAACAATCACATATATGAATTTGATACACACACACACACACATCTGAATATCAGTTTGGAGAGATATAATCAATCATTTGTGAAATGCATTTTTTTCAGCTGTGTAGGTATCAACAGTGACATTCTTGATAAAATGGAATGTAAGATAATGCAGAAATTCACTCATCTATTGACTATATAAAGAATTTCAAAAAAATAATTTGAACAGAACAGCTTGGTAGATGAGGCAGAATTTTCACAAAATATTTCTTGCCACCTATAGTCCGTTGCAATTCATTTTCCATCTCTGTTCATTAATCATTGTTAAAATTAGTGATCCATTTCTTCCACTCTGCCATCTGCACTCAGCTTCGTAACAAACATGACACCTTCCTGCATAATAAAACCTGACAACTACTAGGATGCATTTCCAAATAGCTTTCTGCTTATATGCACCTCTATAACTGATTCTGTTGTCAAAAGTAGATTGTTTAAGTGGAACTCTGACTTTATCAACACTGTATGCAGCTGGGATGGATTTAAATGAAGCTCTGAATATAAAGTAATTTGAATTAACAATAAGCTGTGCAGTCTAGCCATGTCTCGAGACTAAAATATTTTGTAAGTTGTATAAAACAATCATATTGTGTTACACGTCCAAGATTCATGATGCCTTAAAGATAGCTTACTATGATTACAGACACGCTGTTAAGGAACTGTATCCTTTAAGTATTATAAATTTATTTCTATTGGACAACATTAGTCAAAACAATCTGTAAACATCATCATTGTCTTTTATTTTCCTGTGCAGCATCCTAAGAGCATAGAGTAACATAATCAAAAAATGAAACTGAAGTATACTTAAAACCTAAAAAGAAAATTAGGTATATAAAATACAGAATGGACAAATACTCTGCTTCTGCAAAAGGGCTTTACCAATATTTACAGAGACACCAGTGCTGTAAAACTGATTCTAAATTATCAACTTATTTTTTTTTTTTTCTAGAAAATAGAAATGAAATAAAAACAGAGCCTGTGTTTCCACAGCGGTGGTAGATGCTTTTATTTTCCCCCTTACATGCTTCTATAGTGACACATTCAATTTCAGGTTATCAGCACATCTGAATTACAGAATACTGATGGGACAGAGGGCAAGCCTCTCTGGGCTGATTAGCATCATTTAAAAATGCATTCACTTGCCTGCTTCATTGCCTACATGGATTCCATGATGGGTGGCCTTTTAGCATTGTTAAGATGAAATAGAACAATGTTGTCTGAATGAAACAAGAATGAAAATACGGCTATTATTGTTTACATTTTCAAATAGCAACTTTTACAGCAGATAGCCACCAGAGATTTGTTTTCAATGCTGATCTTTTATAAATACATGTCTTATCTCTGTATCTGTGCCACAAACATTGTGTTAAAGTAATAAACAGAAGTTTGGCATTAATATATAACATAACTCCTCCTGTCTTTATTAATATATGCACAAGCATTGTGTGTGTGTGTGTGTGTGTGTGTGTGTGTGTGTGTGTGTGTGTGTGTGTGTGTGTGTGTGTGTGTGTGTGTGTGTTGTATGCATATGTGTGTGTGTGTGGATTTGTTTCTATGTGTGTATATGTGTATACACATGCACAAATATATATTCACATAAATGTGTCTGTCTGAATTGAAAACCTGGATTGATTTCAAATGGGAATAAACTGGATATTATTCATCACATTATCAAAACTTATCACTTGTAGTTTTCCTTTATAGGAAATGTAAATATCATAGGCTTTGCACTCCTTAGTTTTTCAACAGTAGAATTTTGCTGCTATTTACAATTTCCACGTTATGGGTATCTGCTGCTGTGTATATTCAGTTTCAGTGCAATCATCTTTGAAATTACAGCATCAAAAGACACGCAGAGCTTAAAAGTCATGTAGGAAACTGTAGTATAAAGCACTACGACAATAAAACAAAAACTGCTTAACTTGATCAGCTGTTAGCCACATGGCTGTAATAAGTGCTTCAGGCTGAAGTTCTCAATTGTGGTAGATTAATTCCCCTCCTGAACTTTCATTCTGTTAGCTTAAACACACAATTTACACTTTGAAGTAAAACAATGAAAGTAACGTACAAGTCCAAAAACGGACCTTACTTTGTAAACAAAACACTTAGTACTTAACCTGATACCCAAATATTAAGCATTCAAGATATAACCAATAGCATGTATGTGTCATTCGATGGTGAGTGTTATGGAAGGGTTAAAATAGCCTTCTTGTAGTGTTTGACATTAAAGTCTCCCACATTTGCAAAATTGCAAACAGATGTGAGTCAAGTACCTGCAAATAATCTGCCAAGACCAATTTCAAAAGAGAGATTTTGAAATATATGGAAGTCATTAGGACATGTATTATTTTTGCTATGAACAGACGCCAGCAGAGTCTCAAAAAGCAGATGGGTACTATTTTTGTTTATACCGATCGACAGAATATTTCCTTGTTAAAGAAGGTGCATAAGCTATATAAAAATTAATTCTGATCATGAGCTTTCTTAAGGCTAATTTCAGTAAAACAACTAATATCTAGGAACATAACAGACTCATTTGGGTTTTGTTTTCTATGACACATGCAAATTGTTTACTAATTCATCAAGTGCTTGAATTATTTCATTCTGGGAAACACTACCACTGCAAGTTCTCTCCTCAGTAAACTGTACCTGAAACCAGAATGTTTAACCAGAATGCTCCCTGTTGCCTTTACAAAATATAATCATTTTAGAAATACAACTAACTTTGAAATTTCATTGACCATACATAATTTAATGGTTAAAGCTTTGCTAACTCACACTTAGAAAACTGCTTTAAATATAAAACCCAAAGCTGCTAAAATAGTGTTGCAATTTTAATAATGCTACATGTATATGAATAAGTCTACAAGCAAACCTAAAAGCTGCAAGCCACATTGCTATTATAGATCATGCCAAAGCACTTCAGTTTCACAAGCCAGCCTTATCAATTCTCCCTCATAATCTTAAGAGGCTTAGGTCTTAAGAGTCGCATGGATAACATACCTTCTAACAAGGCCACTGGTATGGAGCTCTAGAACACATTTAGTCCTCTTTTAAGTACATTTAACTTTCATCTGAAGTTCGCATTTTAAGATGCAACCATGCATACATCTGTATCACTCAGATCCTCCCATTTTAATTCAATATGTGGGGCACTTTCTTACTATGCAGCAGGTCTACACCTTGTTTTCCAATGAAAGACAACTTATACACTTCCCTATTAGTCACTAACAGTAAAACGGACAAAGTTCAAACTCTAGTTCATCTTGATAGTGCTGATATGCACAATCATTTTTCTCCTCAGGAGGTCATTGCCGATGCGGCTTCTGTTTGCATGTTTTCATGATAATCAGCATCTCCAATTCCCTGAGCCAGCCTTGAAATCTACCTCTTCTTAGCGATTTCTGTGGGTGTAGGTGCTATAGCCCTTAACTATGGAGGTCATAGTCAAGCAGCTATGCAGCATCTCTGCAACAAACTGGATGGACAACACACCAGTGACTGATAGTCAGCTCTTTCTGTTGCACAGGTATATAAAATTATACCATTCATCAAAGCAGCACCCGTTGGTAAAGGGGTAGAGAACAGTGCATAAGTCTTGTAATGCATGCTCAAAATGTTCGCTATGCTTGTATGTAGACAACACATAGCAAGACAGTACTGAATATGTATTGTCACCACTGATGTTGGTAATTCCATGTTTTGCATGTTCCACACATAAAATCAGTCTAGAGAGTAGCAGCAAAAATCCTTGCTATCTAGGAATAAGCAGCTACTGATATGAATATGCCAGGGAGAAAAGGGGAGAAATAAATGAAAATCAAGAGGGCATCTGAATGTTGAAACAGAGATATACATATATATATATATATATGGATTCCTATTACAAGAACGAAAGTTCACTACTTCGAACTTGTAATAGGAAGCCTCACTTCTGCAAAAGTTCACTTTAACGAAAGTGAACTTTTGCGTAAGTGCACTTCACCGAAAACATTGGAGCACAGTGGAGGACATAAAAAACAAGCTATGTCCTCCACTATGGTGCGATAGTCATGGACCCTAGGGTTAGGGCATGGGTTAGGGTAAGGGGATCGTTAGTAAAGCTATCCCCTTACCCTAACCCATGCCCTAACCCTAAGGTTCGTGACTATTGCACCATAGTGGAGGACATTGCTATGTCCTTCACTGTGCTGCAGTCATCATGGACGTTAGGGTTATGGCACAGGTCATGGTAAGGAGATAGCCGTATGGGCTATCCCCTTACTATCACCTGTGCCCTAACCCTAAGGTCCGTGAGTACTGCACGGAAGTTCAGTACAACACCCGTTTGTTGTACTGAACTTTGCATAAAGTGCACTTTTGATTAAGTGCACTTTTGCTGCAGTGAGCATTCCATGCACTATTTCAAATTAGTGAAAATTCGATCTAGTGTATGGAACCCATATATATATATATATATATATATATATATATATATAGAGAGAGAGAGAGATATTTGGTTTACTATGACAATGACAATTGCACGTTCAGTGAAAACAGGAATTTCAAAGTTGATTTGATTGATTCCTGTATCGCTGACTTAAAATACTGCAAGTATTCAGTGTAGCAAATCCACTGTGCATTTGCAGATATGCGATCAACATTATGACTACAGATCGTGGTACAGTGGGCATCGGGAAATTACCCTTTTCCTCATTGTAGTGTGATCTCAGAGTTGGAATACATAATATATAATTTGCAGGGGGTATGGGGGGTTCAAGGTGGCTTGCCCCCCTGCAAAAAGTTACATTACTTGATTTGCAGTAGTGAACTGCAAAAATAATGTGAAAAATGCAAATGCAATCATTTCACTACATGCACTTCGACATTCTGACCTCATCATTATGCATAACATTGCACATGTGAATTGCACAGCTAAATGCATTTTATTATGACTTTTGATATTTCATAGTAAACCAGATACACACACACACACACACACACACACATATATATATATATATATATATATATATATATATATATATATATATATATATATATGTGTGTGTGTGTGTGTGTGTGTGTGTATGTATGTGTGTGTGTGTATATATATATATATATATATATATATATATAGATATATATATATATATATATATATATATATATATATATATATATATATATATATGTATATATATATATATATATATATATATATATATATATATATATATATATATATATATATATATATATATATATATGTATACATATTTAAATAATAAAAAACACCATGCAGTTTTCCTTGTGGGTTTCATCAGTGCTTGAAACACTGAAAGAACATAATCTGGAAATCTGTGGTACTCCTTCTGCCACTCAGTGATTTATCTTCTTCAGTTTAGGATATATGCTTGTCATAGCCTTTCACTGCTACCACTACATGAGATAATCACATGACATTTGTGTTTTTCCCTATTTCTCAACTGACTGGAGTGTTACTACAACAGGTTATTTAACCTGGATTGCATGGCACTACACATATTTGCATTAAATACCAATCTCAACAGGTAGCTTGCTAGTCTTTGGTGCTGAAGGATAATAAGGTTGTAGGTTCAATGCCCACACTAAGTACTTAGATACTGACACTGTAATGCAGCATAAGGGGAATAGTGCACACCTGAGTGAGCCATCCTTTGAATGAGACATTAAACTGAAGTCCCACCTGTCTGAATTGGTGGTAGCTCAGGTTGCTGTAAAAGATCTCACTGCCCTTATCAAAAAAGAATACGGGAAATTCTCCAGTGCCATGGCCAAACTAACTCCAGTCAGTATGAATGCCACTTTGAGTTTACCCTAAAAAGTGGATGCTGGCCTAGTGGGATTAACCTGGTCAGCAAAGAATAAGCAAAGTAATAAATAAATAAAATAGGAAATACCCTTCTCATCCTGCAGTGTCCCTACAGTATCACAATGATAACTCATTCTTTATTCACAGAAAACTGTTCAATTTCCGAGCAAAAGGAAAAGATTTATACTGGCTCCAACAATTGGAACTCTCATACCACCCAATGAGCTCTGTGGTGAATTTCTTGTTAGACGTACACAGGTTCCAAGAAGCACTTTCTGATTTCTATCCTCAACAAAATCACTTTCCATCTGACTCTTTTAGTTACCTTTTGCCTTTGTTTTTGTTTCCATGGCAACCTCCATGCCCCACCACTCTACTGAACATTTAAAAAATGTCGACTGCGGTGGTGGTGCTACGGTAGCATTATCACCTCACAGTAAGACGTTGTCCTGTTCGATTCTTAGCTACAGCGTCTTCTGTGTGGAGACATGCGTGAATGGGCATACCTTCGTTGAAGATTGTGCATCAGGGCCGGCAACTTGGCACGTAAAAATCTACTGCCAATCATTAGCAGACCAGAGTTTTGCTGTGGCAACCCCTAACCGGGAAAAGCCGAAAGACACAACATTCTAGACCACATTCATTTAGTTACCCTAGTAGATTGATGTCACCCATTAATCTACTGCATTCAAATGGACTGGAAATTCTTATGTTTTGCAAACTCATATTATTTGCTGTTAGCAAGCAGGTATTCAGGAACTTTGCCAGATACTTTCAGTATTCCAATCACTGAAGCAATAAATCATAGCTTCCGGGCATCATACCCAAACAAAGTGAACCAGTATTACCACTAAATTGTCAATGCAAATTCTTTTTATCGCAAAGCATTCCCAGAGTCCACCATTTCCAAACAACCACTTTTAATGTCTCAAAATGATCAATATCCTTTAATTATTATTATTATTATTATTATTATTATTATTATTATTATTATTATTATTATTAAATATGTTAGGTTCCTAGTGCTTGCCTTTCAAAATAAATGGTCATGGGCAGCTATATTGACAACTATGCCATCAGGGTTTCACTTAGAAACTTTGATGCTCCTATTATCGAAAGTGAAACTCTTGAGATGAAAATAACAAAACAACGGAATCCTGAATGGCGGATTTCACAAATGGCAGGTAAATGCTTGGTCAACTGTAACCCATGCCAGTGCCAACATGCCCTGTTCTCCACTATAGTGTGATCTTGGAGTTGGTATATTTAGTTGGAGGGATGTGTGGAGCGCAGCCTCCCACATGTGGGTTGTGGGGCATAGCCCCCCACTTAGGTGAGTTTTACTTACCTCAGCATGAATTCCAGTGTAAGTTGACCAAGCATTTAGTTACCATGTATGAAATCCACCTTTTGGGATTCTGTTATTTCGGTATTTTCATCTCGAGATTTTCAGTCTCGTTAATAGTAGCGCTGAGGTTTCAAAGTGAAACCGCCATCAGAGACACCACATCCTGTACTAATCAGCTTATCCGTTTTCCTCTTAATCCCTGTTTACTTTCTCTGACTCTTCCATTCTCTATGACTTTTACAATACAGCCCTGCACCCCCACCATTTCTACCATATATTTCTGTGACATATTCTTTCCCTTGCTGACATACATATCCCACTCTGCACAACTTCTTAGTCTCCTTCATTGTTATTCTCTCATGTCTCCTTCTACAGCCATTTCCTATCTACTATTCATTTTTGTCTGCCATAGTGTCACTGTTTTTTTCGATTATAACCTTTTGTGGCTTGTATTCCTTTTCTTACTGTTGTAAACCAGTCCTTGTTGTTTCCATAGCTGTACCTACTGCTGTTATTCTTTCCTGTCCACTTTTCCATGCCCTAGTTACTGTTTTTACTTCCCAACTTCCAGCATAAAATTATAACTTTTAACTACTCTATTAGGTTAATATTGTACACTTTCAACATTTATGATTTGTCACAGACCGATATTACTACCACTGTCTGTCAATGAAAATGGACTTTCTGGAATAACCTGCTTGCCTCTTTAGTTTGATTTAACTCAGGTGTATTTTACCAAACAAAAACGTTACCTCCTTATTACATGGCATATCTTTTAAATTCATCGCAAACGGTGAACTTCTGAAAGGTAACACCATAGTTTGAATGATGAAATGCTGCATATTGCCTCTCAACTTTGTCATCATCGTAAACAGAGGAAGTACAGTATGGGCCATTCAGTTTTATACAGTGGTCGGAGTTCGTTTTGATAATCAAAATGTATTGTCCTAATAAAAAGGATTATGCACTCATCAAAAGAAGAATTCGTTTACACTACTCAGGCTGGATCTCTGTGTACTTTCATTAGCAGAATGGATAACTTAGCAATATCAGCAGCTGAGTTTGACAAAGAAAAGCTTCATAATTCTTGCAAATTATGTAAGGAAATATTACAACAGATAGTTTTAAGAAGTCACATCACTGCTGATGTAGGCCAAAGCATAAGGGCAAGCCAAATGTTTGACCTCCCAGGAATTAAGTTATTACACAACAATGTACACCCACAGACTGAATTGTTTCTAGTCTACGCTGTCCTTTGTTTAATAATGTCATTGTTCATTTTTCTGGGACTAATATAAACATAGTGATGTTATTGTACAGTATCATATCTGTGTCAGTGGCTGATTAGCCATTCAGGTCAGTTCCAAATGCGTAATCACTGTACAGTGTAATGTAAGTCTTAGAGAACTCTGATGGAAATAGGGAATATATGGGGTCTGGGGTATGAGACGTGAAATACTGTGTAGTGTAGGTTGTATAGAAAGCTTAATTATCACATCATAGCTAACTATAGGACGATCTTTATGTCACCTTATGAGCATGAGAGCTATCTTAACACCTTATCTGAAATCCATATTAAACACAATGCCTTCTACTGGGAAACTTCAACTCTTCATCAATAAACTGGCTTACATTGTCAGTGGACAGAAAACCCAGTACTTCCTTAACATTATAAATGCTAACTCCACTAGTTAACCATCATACTAGAGGCCCCAGTAGCCTTGATCTTGTCTTCACAAATAATGTTCACTTTTTGCACAACTTCATATTCATACTCTCACCTTGTAAAATTAGACCATAAATTAGTTTTCTTCCTTTAAAAATAGTGGTACCTGCAAATACCTTCTCAAAAGCAAACTGTCTTCCATTACTCAATCACCTAAATAAATTCTACTGTAATCTTCCTCCAGTAAACTCCTTTGTTAAAGCTGCTGCCTGTAAGTCTGACCTCTACTCCCACTTAAATAGTTGTAATGATAAGGCAGTCCCAATCTGCACCAAATATAATGAGAAATGTAAAAATGAACTGCTATGTGGAATATCCATATAAATAAATTATACAGCAAGAGAAGAACATCACTTAATGCTTATAAGAAGGCTCCTTAAGAGCACACATAAGCAAATCAATAAAAAGCTTAATATAGCCACTACAAGTTCAAAGCTGAATTTAAACTTAAAATAACCACTAAAATCAAAAATAACTACAAGTCATTCTTACGCAATGTCAAGAATTAAGAACTAACACCTAACAAAGTTGAGAACTAGTCCACAATAACATTGTCCACTCTAACAAAAGAAATAACTAATACCCTATCTAGCAAATTTAGTCTAAATTCTATGCCAACAACTATTAAAGTTATATTGAAGATTCCATAGTTCCAGTCATCCCTTTAATTACTCTGATACAATACCTCACAGTCCTGCCAAAACCTAAGAACACATCATCCATGGGCCTGGATAATATATCCAGGTTTGCCGATTATCAATACAAAATACGACCTATCTGAACCCCAACTTAACATCTTTATTCTAACTTTCACCACTGGTTAAAATCTTAAAGCCTGGAAAACAGCTTCTGTAATGCCATTGCAAAAGGGTCGCCACACCACTGACCCTGGCAATTTTAATCCTGATAGTCTCACTAGCATCTTATGCAAAGCAAGGGAATGTATCATCTCAGACCTCATTAATGTGAATGCTGAAAAATCACATAGCCCTGGACTCTCATCAATTTGTTTTTTGTCAAAAGAAGGCCCTGCCCCTTTAATCTCATTAAGTTCTTTGGAAGAGTCACTGAAGCAGTGCATAGTGGTTATGCAATGCATATGACATATCTGGATGTAACCAAGGCTTTTGATTCAATTCCTCATTCAGACATTGACAATTTTGTAAATCTGAATATAAATCCTTCTGTTGTGCACTGTATAAATAATTGGTTGTCTGACAGAACCCATGTGATTAGAGTCACAGATACTACTTTGGAAAGTAAGGATTTTACCAGTAGTGTACCACAGGGAGTGGTGTTGGGCCTTATTTTATTAGGCATCTTGTACTCATACCTTCAGGCCAGCACTAGTGGAATATGGTTATCTAGGTATGCAGATGAGTGTAAATTGGGTGATGTTATTTCATCTTATACTGAGTCACAATTGCTACAACATTGGTTAGACCACATTAACAACTGAAGCAAGGGTAACAGTAATTTGGCAAACAAATTATTTCTAT
Organism: Protopterus annectens; assembly: GCF_019279795.1. NCBI lineage: Eukaryota > Metazoa > Chordata > Ceratodontiformes > Protopteridae > Protopterus > Protopterus annectens. The sequence goes on along the minus strand of NC_056742.1, from coordinate 55,835,323 downwards.
GACACATACCTCCAATCTGGCACTGTTGTAAGTGATCTGGGCATTCTTGTTGAGAATTCCTTATCTTTTGGCCATTACATCTCCACAGTAGTTCAAAAAGACTTCTATCTGTCTAATCTAATTTCTAAAGGCATCAGCTGTGGAGCCAAGCTTTTAATTCCACTTTATTTAATCTCATCAAATCCGTAACTGAATATGATGCCCTTTTGGCATCTGTTGATCAAACATATAACTCAACTTGACAGACGTTAGATATTCCCAACTAAAAATGTCAGTTAGTTCAAAAATATTTTATCAGAACAGTTTTGAATACAAGTTATTGCCTAGATTGGTGACATTTTGTAGACTGATTGTCTAGTAATTATCTATAAAGATATAAATGGCAAATCTTCATGTCATTGAGTTCTCTAATCCAATAGTACAACATATTTAGCTTCATAGCACAAGTTTCATACATGAGTTATCAGCACTCAAAAGTACCATCACTAATCATCAAAATTGCAGTGGCAATGAAAACTAACTATTTCACTCTTAACATATTTCCATCATCATCCCTGCTACCTACTGATATTATCTCGGAGATGGCTGAATGTCAAAGAAAAGTGAACACTCTAAGAAACCAAAACTTTGACATTTAGCAAATCAAGCAAAACTAGTGTTGCCACCTATTCAAATGTTCAAAGTGTGATATTTTTTGTAGAAATGTGAGGTTTTGCAGGACACACCACACCCATGGCCAGTGCAAAGGCCAAAACTTCACTTTTTTTTTCCAAAACTAAAATAAGTGTTTCATATAAAATAAATAATTATTTTATACAACTATTAAAGACAACGAATGATTTTTTTTTTTTGGTCCTAAAATCTTAGGACATTTAACGTTTTTAGTTCTATTCACAGGACACAACTGCCCAAGTAGGTACTGTCCTATGCAAAGAGGTAAAGATGGTAACCCAAAAACAAACTGTACCTTTGTGGTCACATATCACACTGCTGATTACAAATTCAGCATCAGATGTGTTATGCATTGCACTAACCAGATACAAAATAGATCCTCACAGTCTCCAGTTATCCATTTTTCTGGGAATTTTTATTTTAGAGTTGTGCTTCCACATGATTGCCAATGTTTCTACGAAACAGAGCTTTAGGCAGAATGTGTGTCTTTATGCTCTTAAATTTGGGGGCCCAACTAGAAGGTCATGACTTGGCAAAACAAGTCCTAAAGCTGCAGAAAATAGTTATGATTTGTTAGAAATAACTGAAAACTTGGCTGTTACACGCTGTTTTTTTTTTTTGCAAGGGCAAGCCTCCTACTTTCCCAAACCTTAGAGAGGCTACAGCCCTAGCCTGCCACTTTCATATACTGACTCTAAGACTGTTTTACCTCAAAGAAATAGAAATTCTCCTGCAAACAAAAATTTCAGGCTCATATTTTCTCTAGTTACACTTACATTTCCACAGTCTCAAAGATCCTATTCCCCAAACTTACAAAAAGAACCTATAGTGGTGAGGTGAATACTTTTTTTTTTTTTTTTTTTGGAAATTCATTTATTTGAATGCATTTTGCTAGAGTGAAGGTTTTGTTAGGATTGGTTTGTTTTAGAGTTTATTTGTAGTTTGAGATACCTTAGGCAGTTAGAATTAGATATGTTTTTCAGACATTTCACATAATGCATTGTCTGGTTGGTTAGTTATGTTCTGTCTTTTAACTATCAGTTAATTTATCTTACTTTTTGTTCTAATGTGGACATGTTTAATATCTAGGGGATTTCAATAAAGTGAGCAGTGGTTCTGGGGGCCAATGTGTGAATTTGCTTGTTTACATTGCAGTAAATAGAAAATGTGGTTGCTGTATTATTTTAATTTGCTTTTTTTTTTTTTTTTTTCAGATAAATAAAAGTCACTCAATCCTAAGGGGTGAAATTTAGATGGTCATTGTTGCTTGGGGGAGCTAGGGATGGACTTAAGTACATGTTTTGAACTTTGTTTTTTTATAAGGCACATTTGGGTTTGGCGTTATTTTTAGCAAGTTAGTTTGATTTTTGAAGTGTCAGTGTGTGTTCAGTATGTGGAATGCAGTGTGCACACTTTTATTCTTGCTTTTAGTAAGTAACATAAATCTGACAAGTTTAGGGGATGTTTATTACATTTGATGGTAAGCTAGGGGTGTAACTACATTGCTTTTGATGTGTTGAGAATACAGATGTATTTAAAAATAGCTACACAGTTTACCAAATATGTTTTTATCTCTTCCTTTATCTGGGGTCTACTGTTAGAATAAATGGAATTATTCTACTCAAAGGGTGTTTAATTCCCAGATGGATTTACCCAGTAAAATGATGCAAATAAAATACATTAAGGCAGCTGTGAATGGGCTTTAAATTATCTCTATTTAGTATTATCTTGTTTCATTTTTATCTATCTATGTTACTTGCCATAAGTATGTCAATTGTAGGAATAAGCTCTGTAAGCACTTCTCTGTCAAACTGCTATTCACAATACTAAGCATCATGGTTTGAAACATAACAGTAGATGTATCATGGTTTGAAACATAACAGTAGATTTATTATGGTTAAGTGAAAGCTGTAGCTATTAGTCATCAATGTCATACATAAAGGATTATGTTCAGGTCCCTGATAATAACAAACTTATGTGTACAAGACAAAAGTACTAAGTTTGAGAGATGAATTTTAATATCCATGTCAGGAATGCATAACCACTTCCTTATGACTAGATAGACCCTAACACAATTCTTTGTAGCATATGGAGGTTCAGCTCTTCTAATGCACTAAAAGTTACAGGAAAAATAAATGGATGGGTGCAAATAACTTTACTGCTTTGAAAGACATGAGGCAATGCTGCCATACAGACAGTAGTCAGATGCTAAGTGTACCTCTGATGGACTAACCCTTTCAAAATCTGTTAAGCACATCTTTCATCCTTTTTTTATGTGGCATTAAGAGGTGGAAGTGTTTTAAACCTGTCAAAGTTGTTGCAGTTTTTTCCACTGTTCTGTGGTTGTCTGTTGTGTATGGACTTTCACAAGACTAAAGCATAACAGCTCTGAAAGTTGCACTAAAAAGTTGTTACTCACCTCTTTGATGTCAGAGAGATGCATAATGAGACTGTCCTTTCCCCAAATTTAGAGCATAATCAGCTTCCTTCATACACTACATAAAAAAATTGCATGATTTCTCATCACCTCTATTTCAGCAGACACTGGCAACCTAAATGTAACAGAAAATAATATTTCTACCACAATGGCAAATATGACTTTTTCCCAATGTACTGTTCTGCAATTACATATTCATTAATAAATTTCAGAAGTCCTTTAACCAGCATTTCAGTTATCTAGTAAGAAAACTGTCAGAACAGCAGAAGCACATAGTAAGATTGCTGCAAATCTGACTTTGTGTCATTATACTAGAATATAGCATAATGTGTTTTAATTGAAAGATTCTAGTATAACTGACAAGTTACTCTCAGCCTCATATAACGTTCTTGTCCTTCCTTGTTACTGTAAAAGGACAATTATTTGCAATTAAGAGGTATGAAACATGCATCACTTGTGCAAGAAGAGGACAGAGGGATTATAATAACTTCAAAGTAGGGACTCAGGAACATGGAGAGAGGGAGACAGAGACAGAGAGCCAGAGGACTCACAGGCTTTACTCAAGCGACAGTGATACTATGACATTATGCAGATATCAAAGAATGGTGTGCTGAAATAGTCATACTCATTCTTTTCACAAGCTATTTCAAATTATGGGATGAACCTGTTTCACTCCTATCAAAATGCAGCTCACCTTATTATTAATCATTATAGCTTGAAAGGCCGTAGTGCCTATCCTGTTTCCAGTTTTAGAAAGAAAATGTTACTGCAATTATAATCCAGTGGACTGCAGTAAGAAAGCCTGTTTTTCTAATCAAGAAATGATTTTTACAAGCTGTAGTTATAATTATTTGCTCCTATGTTTCTTAACACATGTACTATTCATCTTGACATGAAGCCCCTAATCTTTCTTTTAAACAACGCTGAATTATTATTGTGATAGTCATGGCAACACAGCCTTTGGAGCATCATTTGTAAACTTCAGACATCAGAATACTGCATATCATTGATAAGAATAAGGACAGAGCATTCAAAGCAGTCCAGTGGCATCATAACATAACCTTAAGCACAGTAATATAAATCTATGTTTAAAATGTTTGCATGGCATAGCATTCAACACAAACCCATTAACTAAACCAAGTTCCAAAAGTAAATATTCAAATTTGCACATACAGGATATGGTGGCACTGTAACGTGTAGGAGGAAGCCCTTACATTTTGCTACACATAGTATTTAGTATGTCAGTTAAACTGTTCCCACCCAGTAAAAGGATGCCACAAGTTATCCACAGACAACATGAAATAAAATAAAATAAAATAAATGGTTTTATGAATAAAACTATCATGACGTCAGTTAAAAATTTAGACATCCCATCCCTCCATCCATTCACAATCTCTTTTCTCATTTTTGAACATGGGGTTGGGATATCACTTCAAAAGTGACAATCATCTAAGGCCAAGGTTCATACTATCAGGTGGCTAGCCCTTCCATATCATGTTTACAGTTTGTTAGTGGGAGTGACTCCCAACATTTCAAATGCTTACTTGTGTTCAAACACTGAATTGCAGATAATGTAGATAAATATGGTTGCCAGCAGCTGCATTTGTTACACTTGAAGAGCAGTAAAAAGTCCAGCTATTTGAACATGTTTTAAAATTACCAAAATCACCTTCCTCACCATTTTAGAAAATGCATGCCATTCATTCTCATTTTCAGAATTAAACAACAAATACATACAAATAAATAAATAAAAATAACACTTTTCATGTTTCAACAAAGTCAGCCATATTTCTTCTTCCACATTTAGGTTCATAGATTAGTACTAAGCTAACTGACCTTGCAAGCCATTTTAAACCTAGCCAATTATCCCTTGTAAGACTCAAACCCTGCACCTTGTGTTTGTAAGGCAAACACCTTAAACATTAGGCCACCCTCCCAATTTCACATCCTAATACCATCTACAAGGCTTCAGTGAAGCAGAAAAGAGAAAGAATATCGCTTTCTTGTCATCTGACTTCCACTTTTTTATATTAAATCATTGGTATGCTTAATATTCACACGTGTACAAGTACTCATATACCAAAGTATAGTAGGAGTTCTGAATGTGTGAAAATGAAATTAATAATTACTTGCACAACTATAATGATAGATCTGGAAGATGTGTTTCCATCTTCTTCAACCATTAGGATTATCTGTGTTTCTCAGGGTAACCTAGCAGATAAAACTATCTCTCTGGCTGCTAACATACCTAGCTGTTCTATTTATGCTCTGCACAACCATCTTCATACAGTTTTAAAATCAGTGCAATCACAGAGGTAAATCATAAAGGAAAACATAGAGGAGTGAAACAAAAACAAATGAAGGGAGGGTATGTTACTGAAGACAGAAAAGTTATTTTGGTAAGTGTCCATCACTTTTCAACCTACGAACAAATGGTCCAGCTTTGGTAAGCTGTAAGACATAAACCGTAGCTAATCTTCATGGGTGTCCACTGATATGAAACATACCTAAATCCTAAAACAGATATGGACTTAGAGACAAACTCTAAGTTGGTCTATACAGTCTATCCAGAAAAAGTGTTCAGAAGAGACTATGTTGTTGATGCTCAAGCGTCATTCTGGAAAAATACTGTGGAGGTCATACCTGCACCAGCAGATTGACTTCTGTGGGTAGCAGCTACTGTCTTCCCTGCAAAAAGTAATACAGATGTGTAACCAACTGGAAAAAGTGTACTCAGAAGCCTACTCATCTAGTCAGGATCTAGTGTGTGACACTAAGACCTTATCACCCCTTCTCACTAACGTGGTTCAAGGCACTAAAAATCTAAGCTGTCTGCACACATCTATAAAGTGAAAAACATACTCTCCATAATCTGTATTATGTTTTGTAAGTTTATACGTTAAAATAGGGTAATTTATACAAGTACACACGTTAATGTTATACAAAAATGTTTGCAGTTGTTGTTAAAGAATTCATAGTCAAAATCTGTAAGTACAATCAAAGAGAGCATTCAGACCAAAGAAGTCCTAAATTATAAAGCTGAAAAGTTAGTTTTATGAAAGCTAAGTTAGAAGCTATTATGCAAAACTCTGTCAGAATGGATAGAACTCTAAACTTAAACATTTACAGATGCATTCATATGATATTCATTTAATCTTCAGTAATTAACAAAGTCTCTTACTGACCTATTTGTGCTGTTCAGCAAACTAACATCACTACCAGCATTTTTAAGTTTTATCAGTTATTCATTATCCAAAAGGAGCACAGGTCCAGATCTGGCATCATTGTATAGCATTCCTAAGCAAAGACAACCAAATAACCAAAAACGTCTGTTAGAGTGATGTAACTGTGGCCCAGATCAAAACTCTTTACAAGCAGTCCCCCTCCCCCCAGTATGTCTTAGACAGACAGCCATTATGAAGGCCATTTCTGAATTGCCTATATTTAAAAAGCTCAGTACAATACTCTATCTACTAATGAATGGTCCATATGGAAAAATAAATACACACACACACACACACACACACACATATATATATATATATATATATATATATATATATATATATATATATATACACATACATATACATATATATATAATATATTTAGTTAGAGAAATATGACCACATTTAATACAAACACGTGTTAGAAGAATAGTTTTCTTCGATTACAGGAAGTTGCCTTCCAGCAAGAGGTCTCCATAAAATTATAGGGAGAGGATAGCAACCAATTTTATGTACATATTTATATATATAGAAATGAGCATCCAAAATAAATTAGCATAAACACCGTGGCTAAAACAAACAGCCTTTGTGGTAAAATGATAAGCACTTTCAGGTTAAAATAACCCTTCTTCAGATCAACTATCAAACAAACAGGCATATATTTAAAAAATGCAACAACCAATGAAATTTCTCCAATCAAACCGCCAGAATATCTGACCAACCAAAGCTAAAATGCTAATGTATAAAAATGAAGATGTGTCTAAGTGAATATAAAAAAGACAAATTATTTCAGTCTCCGTTTCTTTAGAAATGATTTTAAGAGAAGACATCTATTTAAGCCAGGGGGTTAACTAACACTGGTACGCTATGAAGGTTTTAGAGAACAAGTTTTATATGATATATAAGTTATTTTCATTATGAATTGCATCAACATGATAGGTTAGAATGACTATACTATCATTGGTTCTTGACACAAATACATTTATTTTATTGGTGAATTAAGTTGCACAATGATTGGAGTATAAGGATAGGATAGATTTAAGTTGATGGGCTCTTTTTCTTTATACTGAAATCCAAAATGGATAGTTGTCCTTGAATGTTTCCTTCATGGTATTAAAAGTAAGGATGTTACCTTTCATAGAAAAGAATTATAACCCCAGGTTTGAACTTTCTGCAACTGTCATATGACACACTCTAGTCTACATACCCTCTTTCTTTGTTATCACAGTAGCATGCATTAAATTCTGCTGAGGTCTCCTTCAGTACAATGTTATCAATAGTTTTCCTTCCTGCACTTATGAATTGCTCAAAGTATGACAGCAACTTTGTCTAATTTAGAAATGTCTAACAAATATGCAGAATAATGAACTCATCATGAACATACCTCTTGCTATAAATATATTTGTGTGTGTGTGTGTGTATATATATATATATATATATATATATATACACACACACACACATATATATATATATATATATATATATATATATATGGGTTTACTATCAATATCTTGAAAATTAAAATAAAAACGGTATGAATAACCAAAGTGTTTTACCGAAACTACAACTAACCTAATGGCCCTATTGTCAAAAAACAGCTGTTAATGCCGAAAATGATGACAACAACATTTTACTGCATTAACAACAATGCCACCCTTGCCAAAACATCTTAATCCTTACACCTAACATCCCGTTTATGCAGGGGACAAGCCCCCCCTGCACCCCACACCCCCTAACTTAATATTCCAACTCCAAGATTGCACTACATTGAGGAAAGTATTTCCCTAACTGCACTGTATCACGATCCCTTTACATGAGCGAACATTATATTTGTGAATGCACAGTCCATTTGCAAATATGACGTTCGCTCATGTAACCTGCACACATATGAAGTATTCGAACATCTGTTGTTTGAATACTTCATACCCGTGCAATTGCACAGTGACATTTCAATAGTAAACCTATATATGAATGACTGGTCATAGCAGTGTCAGCACTGTACAAATAAGTAGTTGTCTATAAGCTTAAGTATCTACAGCAGTCTCTGTCATTAGTAAACAGGCGTTATTCCACTGTATTTTTCAGCTTACTTACTGCTGATAACATTAAGTAAAGGCAACAGGTTTTTGATGGGAATCTTTCATGCATTGTTATTAGTAAGATGATATTTGGAGTCAAATTCAGTCCACAAAGAGAGGGTGATACTGAGTATAGCAGAGGGCATGTTAAATATATTCCTTTTGATACGTATCTGTGTTGTGCCGCAAACCATAACAGAGGTAAAGGCTATTGCACTAAGAAGGTATTATTTTCAGAGCTATTTTATGAGTGCCTGCAGCACAAAAATGAATTATAGTTATTCAAAATAGTGAAGTTCAATTAACAAGTCAGATCTGAACTACCAAGGCAAAGGAACAGATATACAAAAGCTAAACAAATACCTGGTTCACATTCAAATGTTTGTTGTGATTATTCTTAATCCAACACTAAACTCCAGGTTTGAATCCATACTAGCATCAGACCCCCATTCTTCTTCCTCTTATGTACTTTTCCCCTAAAATTAATGTTTTTCATCTTACCCATGCCTCCCTCCTCCACAAACTAAACTGTATATGTTGTATATTTTTGCAAATACATCTTAATTCAAACCTGTATTCTCATACTAACCTCTTAATAACTTTAACATTGTTAGCTTAGCTAAGAAACCACGTTATAACACTAAATTGTTGTGACTCCTTATGGTATACCCCTTCGCTGAACCTGAAAATGGTCCAATTAGATAAGAGTTCAACCCGAGTTAACAAACTGAAAATAAATCCATAAACATTAAAATACTACCTGAACCAAAATAAACTACTCACAGACTCCCAGCATGGCTTCAGACCACACCATAGTACCACATCAGCTCTCTTAGATTTCACCAATGTCATCAACCTTAATCGAAACAACAACAAACTATCATCAGCACTCTTTCTGGACCTTTCTAAGGGCTTTGATATAGTTAACCATCAGCTACTGCTCAGTACCCTGAAAGCTGTCGTCCTAGACCATCACTCACTACAATGGTTCCAATCCTATCTAAGTGGTAGACAGCAGCCTGTCTTATGGCAGGACAAGCTGTCATCCCATCTCCCAGTCACCCTATGAGTCCCTCAGAGCTCTATACTAGGACCCCTCCTCTTCTCTATCTTCATAAATGACCTTCATACTACCATTCTAAACGCACACTGTATCCAGTATGCAGATGATTCTACCTTGATTTGCTCTTCCTCTTCACAAACAAATCTGCTATCCCTAACCCAGAATACCTTTAACAACATTGAAAACTGGCTAACTAATCGACAACTGCTCCTGAATCCCAAGCTGCTGCTTTTCTCACTCACCCATAGATCCACTCATCCATTCTTCACTATTAAGTCTAACAATGGCACAATCATCTCTCCAAATGACCAAACTAAGCTCCTAGGAGTACTAATAGATAATACCCTCAAATTTCACATGAATATTGACCACACTATTAAGTCCATTAACAAAAACTAGGCTCCCTCGACAAGGTCAAACATTTTCTCACCCCTTTTGCTAGGGTTGCTATTGCCCAAACTCATCTTCTCTCCACTCTCCTCTATGCCTCACCGGTATTTACTAACCTCTCTAAAACTAAACTCAACAAACTATCCTCCTGTTACTACCATATAGCTAGATTTGCCACAGGTATGGCATACAGGACTCACCATTGCAACAACCTAGTTCAACTTGACTGGCTGGAATTTACTTCCCTTTTGAAATTCAACCAGCTTACAGTAGCACTCAAAGTACTCAACCAATCTGACAACACCCCAACTCTCAAAAGCGTTATCAGCCCACATAACTATCAGTCCTAACCCTAAAATCCAACAACACAGCAGGGGATTCCTTGTTTGCTAACTCAGTTGGTAAAATTTGGAACCAACTTCCTGCAACTTTTACCCAAGAAACATCTCTACCCCCCTATTTAAAAAAGGCCTCAAAATATACTTTAAAACTAACTGGATCTGCCCTTGCCTAAACCCTGACCAACCCAGTCCAACAGCTTGGTCTTTCTCCACTTAACTGACTATTAGCAAGCCAGTCATTCTATTTATCTGTTGGGTTATGTCATAATGTACAGTTATGCCTGCTGAGTTCAACCTTTTTGTATACTGTACTGTTTTCCTGTTGCGCTCTACATTTGTGAAATTATCTATTATAATATTCTTTTCTTGTTCTGTTAACCTTTAGTATTATTATTATTATTATTATTATTATTTTTGTGGAGCTTTTCTCCCTGGGCCTCCGCTGAAAATGGACATGTATCCAGTCAGACTATCTCGAACAACAAATGTAAAATAAATAAATAAATTGTCAAGAAAAGGTATATCTTGCTGATCAAAGCCCCAACCAATGTTTGATAAAGACTGCTTTAAAAAAAATAATGGAAACCACAGGAAAATAACTGGCATAAAAAAGAACAAGGTGCAAAAGGCAATTAGATAATATGAAAAAAGATCAACTGAAGTGATAGTAGACCGACACACTGCTTTTATTTAATTAGCATACTTATATGTCTAAAACTTTAGGCATTTTAAAATACAATTACATTGACTTAAATATAAGAACAGAAGTGCTAAAGCAGTTCTATGGATAGGAACATATAAGTAAATGAACAATTTTAAAAGTTCTGTAAACAAAAACAGAAAGGAGCTCATGAACACTGTGATGATTTTACTCTCTTGCTCAGATGGAGATTGCAAAAGACCAGAGTAGCACAGGCAAAAAATAGCCTACCACGTATTTCAAGGCAAGTTCTTGCAACTGCCAAAAACTCATCTGATGACGTAAGGTGTACCTCTACCATATGGTGCACTTGGTATATCTAGACTATGAAGGGTATGGCTGGTAATAGTCCAAAGCTTCAAAATATACATAGCAGCAACTGACAGCCAGTGCAAAAAATTCAGAAGTTTATGCAAGCAAGTGAAGTAAACAATTGTTACATATTTCTGAAGGTCTTTTAATTCCAATGCTTTTAACAGCTAATAACACTAATACCTTGTTCTGACTACAGTGGACAGTTGGTATTTTTAGTAAACACATAAGCTCATTAAATTAAAGTTAGGAAAGCCCTTAATCTACATAGGTTGATATTTGTATACAAAGATGATGAACATTAAAGCAGCAATAATTTTTAGATGAGTGGATGTGTATTTACATAATTAGGATAACACATAGTGTCCCAGATAGCAAATAATGTACAGAAACCCAGCAATGATGAAGCATACTTTGTCATCCTTCACACAAACAAGGAGTTAGTAAAACATGAAGTCCTCTTTGGTCTTCGTAACACATTGTTATGCATGCATCCTAAGAAACTCAAATGAGCAAAATAACCACATTGGAATATATGACGAAGTCAAGCTTTTTCTGTGTAATTCTGAAGACAGCCCAAACAGGCACATCACAACCGTAACAGTAACTTCAGGCATATCACCATCAAAATTTTCAGACTGAGATAATAGATACTAAATCATGCAGACATCCTGTGAATTTAAAAAAGGCAGAATAGGAGTAGTTCCTTATGTTAATAAGAAATATTCCTTTCTTTATAATAGCGATTTCTGAACAACTATGATAATCTAGTATAAAAGTAACTTAATGAGACTAACCAATATATTTTGCACATGAAAGCTTAAAGTTGAGCAAGATGCCTATTAGTAAAGGGCTAAATATTGATGTAACTATTACAATGGAACTATTTAATAACCTTCAAGACAGGATATGGAAAGAAAGAAAAATAATGAGACACATGACCCCTGCTCGCTGGATAAGAAAGCTTCCTTAATATTGAATAGTCTTCTCTGCGGGACACTGACCCAAGCGGAAACAGGATCAAGGAGCTAAATGCTATACACTAAGCTGAACAGCATTCAGTTCGTGTCCTGTTGATCCAGCGAAAAAGTCAGGGCCTTCTACAAGTCAAAGCACTGCTCACATTTCCAAAAACAGAATTCAAATTTTGTAATCATAAATCTTAAGTCTTTTACTCATAGCAGTGTTTTGTTGATCAGATATGTGGAAAAAAGAACTGTTTCAAATGCTAATTTAAATTACGATAAATTAACTAGTTTGCCATGTGTAGAAGCTTTAACATAATTAATTCTAAAAGCCTTCTTCTCCTATTAACTGATTCTATTTTTGAAGTATCACAGTTTACTGTCAGTTCTTTGTCATTTCTGACAGTTGGAAAATGTATCTGGTGTACACCATAAACTGCATTGAACATCAAAATAAAAATATATATTCAAACTTTAACGACATAAAGAACACTATAGAAGTATGTGCAGTAGACGCTGTAACACAAAGTACCTAAACACTGTCATATGAAAGAATGTAATTTTCCCAAGATCATACATAACACAGCTGAAATACATTTCATGCATAAATTTAATATAAAAAATGCAATTGAAATGTTTATAGTATCTTAGGTTTAATAATGAAAACATAGAGGATTATGATCAGTTTTTCCATAATAACCAGCTTATTATGTGTTTAAAAGATGGATGCTAACAAAATTCACCTTGAGAGAACATAGTGTTTGTTTGTGTCTTTCGTCTTTTCCCGGTTAGGGGTCGCCACAGTGGAACTCTGGTCCGCTAATGATTGGTAGTGGATTTTTACGTACCGGGTTACCGGCCCTGACGCACAACCTTCAATGAAGGCACGCCCCATTCATGTATGCCTCCACACAGAAGACACTCTAGCTGAGAATGTTATAATTGCAGACCCAATCATAATTCTTCATACCGCATAGAAATGTGTCTGTTCCATATATTAATAGTTACAGAAAAATAACACTAAAAAAACAAAAGTGGTTGACATCCTTACATATTCCCTGTGTAAGGGAAGCAGTTTAAAGCAAAATAGTTGTTGCCATGTAGCAGACAGCAGGCAAAAATGAGAGTTGAAATGAAGCCATTACATGTTCTGCTGCTACTGTTTAGTGGCTGGTGCAGCTTTTAGTGCCAGACTCAATGCTAACAGTGCACGGGGGATGCTAAACAATTGTTAAGCACCCTTCTAAGCATTAAGATCAGGTACCACACTAGAATAGCACTGAACCAGGATGTCATTTAACCAATACTGGTGGGTAATCATGACACTTCATGCAGCACAAGAAATACAGACTGACTATATGACAGCGATGCCATTAAAACATGGTTGGCCAGTTCTCATTACTTTTTTCACATGTTGTTTTCAATAAAGTTTCTGTAATAAAAGCAGAAACCTCTGATATCAGTCAGATGCTGACAGCTGTTGCGTGAGGTAGAATTCTCTGGTTTCATATAACTGGCAGTAGAAAAAATACATAGGGTTTGGAGCAATTTGTTATTTATATATAATATGTTAAACAGAATAGATGAGGAAAAATAGTACATAGAACAGAAGGAAAAGTATTTTGTCATCATATTGAATTTAGAATTTAAATATTTGAAAACAGAGGTTTTGGGTCAGTATGATTACTATGAATGTGTGTGTGTGTGTGTGTGTGTGTGTGTGTGTGTGTGTGTGTATATATATATATATATATATATATATATATATATATATATATATATATATATACATATATACATATATATATATATATATATATATATATATATATATATATATATATATAGATATGGAACCCGGACAGTTGCGAGAATTTAACTTTCACCGAAAGTCAAATTCGTGCTCACACATACCCGAAATTGCTGTTCATCAAAGCAGCAATTTCGGGTATGTATGAGTGGTGTGCCGGTCACACTGCGGTGCGAGTAAAGGAATATTTCTTTACTCCACTGTAGTGCGACCTTGGAGTGAGAATATTTATGTAGGGCAGTGTGGGGGGCACAGCCCCTCACATTGGGGGGTGCAGGGGGCAAAGCCCCCCTGCAAAAACATTTAATTAGTGGTTTTGTTTTGTTTTTTTTTCACAGTTTAACAGAAGCTCTTTTTCGATTAAAGCGCTTTTGTTAAACTGTGATCGGTATATATGGATTCGGACACTTGCTTTTTCAAACAAGTGTCCTAGATCCATATATATATATATATATATATATATATATATATATATATATATATATACACGTGTGTGTGTGTGTGTGTGTCTGTGTAAGTATGTATATATATGTGTGTGTGTGCGTGTGTGTGTGTGTGTGTGTGTCTGTGTGTGTAAGTGTGTGTGTGTGTGTATATATATATATATATATATATATATATATATGTATGTATATAATATATATATATATATATATATATATATATATATATATATATATATATAAAGATATAGATATATCTATGTATCTATATATATGTGCCATGTAATACCTACAAAAACATGCACACACACTCTTATACACATACAGATATACTTACTACATGGGATTCACTGATAACAGTTCTGTAAAATCATCAAAACAATAAAGTTGTTATGCGCTTCTCTGTCATCAGAAAAGTACATTAACTGAGGATTAATATATTGCCACTACCTGTAATCAGTTTTTAATGTGCTCCAGAAATATACAGCCATAATGGTACATGGTGACAGCTATGCCACCTGTGTAAATATATAAATAGTGCTAGCATCTATGTACAGAATATGGATATTTGTATAAATAACATTCTTGTAAATGCACAACTTTAGTACTTAATGAAGTGCAAACGTTGGCTATAATGTAACATGAATGCAACCATTGGTCTGACAAATAACAAGGAAGGTAATCTGTTTGTAAATGCTGTTCTGAAAAGTTGATATGCTTCCTTTTGAAAAGCTGCTACTGTCTCTTGGCCTGCGTTGTGTCTTTCAACAGCCTTTGGACCAGTTCACTTAGTTAACAAAGATAAACAGAATAAAACAAAAATAAACAAAATAAATTCAAGAACTTCATCTCAAGAGGTGAATTTCTTGAATCCATTTTGACAGCATATTAACAAATAGTTATGCTTCTTGACCCAATAATAATTCTTGGTAGCATGAGGGGCTTTGGGGGTCCTGATTACAACAATGTAGAGGGCTTTCGGTGTCCTAATTACAACAATGTAGAGAAAAGGTAGGATCACTAAGCACTTTACTGCTTTCATTGCTGTAAAATATTTAACTCTACCATAGAGGGATCAGCTAGAAGCTAAATGTACCGCTAATGGACTAGCAGTTCTTTACTCTGCCCTTTTTTGTGGGGTAAAGTGTTTTACAGCTTTTGAAACTGTTAACATTTTATAAGTAATATTTTTGGTGAATGCAGTGTATGTTCTATATTGAGATATTACAGGTTTGAAAACTTGAATTAGATCTCATTGATGTTGGAGAGGCGCATAACAAGATTGTATTTTTTTCTTATGATAGGGTATAATCAGCATGCTTCACACACATCAGGTTTTGCAGTAACATGGAACACTGCAATTAGTCTCCAGATTCAGAAAAAGACTGTTTCTTTAATCACATTTCAGTACTGTTAAGCTCAGATCTCTCACAAGAGCAAAACAAAATAACAGCAGCACATGCCAGACATTAAAGAACAGTGCTGAATATATAAAGCAGCTTTAATAGCTCTCAAACATTGCTCTGTCACACAGAAAACAAATGTGGCAGATTGAACTATTTGATATTTCTGTGGCTGCACTGTTTATGGCTTTCAAAACTGTAAAATCTTTGTGTATATTTGCTGTCTTTAATATATTTTTTTTCTGTAAGCCATAGTACATCAGAGCGGCTAAAGCTTCATGTACTAATAAAATCTGTCATCATCACCCCCCTTCTTCTCATTTTTCTACATTGGGTCAGGGTGTTTTGTCAGTTGCCACCATCTCTCCCTATTCAGTGCCACTCTCCAAATATCTTTGACACTCATACCTGGCTGTTATAGGTCCTCTCTCACACAATCCATCCACCTCCATGCTGGACACCCTCATTTCCTCTTGTCTTCTTCCTGTCTGCTCCTAATCATCTTCACCAGTTTTCTTCTCTTTCCTGCACATATTCCTAAATCTCCATAATCTGTTCTATTTGACTTTTTCTGCAATTGGAGTTACTTTGGCTTCTGTTCTTATGTCCTCATTTCTTCATCTGTCCCACAGTGTGCATCCTACCACCCTTCTCAGGCACTTCATCTCCATCACCTATAGCTACCTCAACTGCTCTGCCTTTACTGCCCGGGTTTCTGTACCATACAGTAGTACTGGTCAAAATACTGTTTTGTACTCTTTCCTTTCCAGCTTTTTTGGCATTCTTTTGTCATACATTACCCTGACACTCTGTGCCAGTTGGCTGCAGCCATTCTGATTCTAGCTGTGACCTTCTCATTCAGACTTCCTTTCTCCTCAGCCACCCCTCCCAGATACTGTTAACCTGTTCCACTATTTTCACTTCTATCTCAATTTTTAGCTTCTTCTGATTCCCCCATTTGCTGCCATTACAACTGTCTTATCTTTAGTCAGTTTCATGTCCCTTCAGTTTTGCATTGCATTACCCTACCCTTTGTAGAAGTTCTTGCTCAGAATCTGCCTGTAATGCCAAATTGTTTGCATACAGCAGCTTTGTTGATCTGTCCCCTCCAACCTATTTGCTAATTGAGTACATCACCAGTATGAACAACAATGGCCTCAGAGCTGAACCCTGACATACACCCACTCCCACTGGAAATGCCTCTGTAAGACCGATCACTGTTCATACATAATTCATTCAGTCCTTGTGCATAACTTGCACTAATTCCACCAATGTTTCTTGGACTTCAAACCACCACAAGACTGCCAAGGTATCTTTCTTGGGACCCTGTCATATGCTTTTGCCAATCTAGGAATGCCCAGTTGGATTCATTTCTCATTTCCGGCTCAAACCGGCTCTCAAAGCACGCAGGTTAAATAAGAAATGATTAGTTCTTTAAGTTTATAATTTTTATTAATGGTCATCTTTGGATAATGTATTATTTATGTTTCAATATTATCTTTTTTTGATTACTTTGCATATGTTTATTATATGTATAGTAGGGCTTTTAGAGTTATATGTTGTTTGTAATCAGCAAGGGAAGTGATTGGTTGGTTGAAATGATTACTGTATTTAATGAACCTGCTCAATTACTTTTGTTGTCTGATGAAGCACTGTACAGTGTGAAAGCGCTTACCATTTATTAAAACCTCTCTTTGGATTTTACTGGATTTTGTGTTATTGCCTGCCATGTGTCTGCACAGTTTTTACAGATTGTTTTTTTGGATATTTGGTATCTGTGCGGTTTATCGCTGAGTGCTCTGTCTTCTTCTTTTGTATGCATAGATAATTAATGGAATCTGTAGAGGGCAAGGGATTTTCTTTTTATCCATTTCATATTGCAGGCAGTGCAGATATGATCTATACTGGAGAGTAGAACAAAATCCCTTGTTCCATATTTTAACAAAAGTTTTATTTTTTTACTTTTTTTTTTTTACTCATGCTAATAGCCTTTTCAAATTCACTAAGATGTCTTTTTATTAATTGATATCCATTTTCATCCAGTCTTCCTCATCTTTCCAATATTTCAGAGAAAAGAAAGGAGATACTCGCTCTAGGCATCATGAATTAATTCTCCAAAATCTCTCTACTATCAAAGGACTGGCCAGCTTGCAATTGTTATGCAAGACTTCCACTACTATTAGATTAATGGCTACTACTATGTTTTCTATTAAACTGGGTCATACAGTTTACATATACTTTTTTCTGTTGACCATATAAATGCACACATTACCTATTGTTATATGAACAACCTGAAAGAGTATGCAAGATCAAAATAATACAAGCAACAGCAGATAAATAAGCAAATTAGCAAACAAAATTCTAAATGGTTGCAGACAGTACAGTGGTACAATCAGAAAGGTTATGACTGGAGGATAAAGTCAGGGAGACAAATTAATATGGAAAAGGTTCACAACAGTAACTATGTACAGCATCAATTAACGTGACACACAAGGTAATACTGTACATGTAGCCAATTTAATAAGTAATGATGGAGATGTGTTATGAGACAGCAATGGTAAATGTATTATCCAGATCTTCTGCAAAAAAGTCTGGATTTATACTACAGTGAATGTTTACTTTTATGCTTTTTTTTCAGTGTCATTAATGAGTGTGGAGATCATATTATCACTGAGTGGGAACAGATCCTTACTGAATGGTTATGCAAGTGGAAGGTAAAAGGGATTTATATATTTTATGATGAAGTCTACATGTGAGGATTAAATCTACACTGGTTATCAATATGCACTTCAGATGTAAGTGGTTCATCTAGAGAAATGATTAGACAAATAAATGTATGGACAATGGTGAAAAGATTTCTTTACTATGAAGAGCACAACAAATGAAAGTTGTATATGCTCATTTCATAATTTCTGACGAGCAAAAGACAGTTGAATTAGATCATTTCTAGTTTTCAGGGAATTAACCAAAAATGATTTATAACAATCACTTGTGACCTTTCTGACTAATTTCTTACATGTTTCTTTTTAGTGTTTGAGTCTGAATGTGAATTAAGAGTAAAAGATTTGCAGTTGACCCAATAGCTTTAATGCACTTCCATAGGAATGTCAATGTCTGCAAGCACATATTAGAATGTGTTCTGTTTACTTTATTGTAAGGAACATGGCAGTTTTCAGGTGATTGAGAAAGTCTTGATTTAGTTAAAAGAATAATGCATCTCATGGAAATTAGTGGCCAAGTACTCACTTGATAAACACTTGAACTGATTACTATGCATTTTCTTACCGCTATGATGTGAAATATTTGCATGACACAATAAAGGGAAATTGACAGTAGTTAAATACAAAACATGGATTAAAGATCCAGTATAAAGTTGAGTTGGACACTTGTTTAGAAAATGTTTTCAGCAATGGATACAACTATCCAATTATCTTTTAATAACACACACAGCTGCTTGAAACTCATTTGCTTGAAGATAGATGTTCATCCATGTATCATAGTGTGAGGCACTTCAATACACTTGCTGTCACTATAAATATATTTTTCTGAGTTTGTTCAACCTTGGAGGCAAGACACTTAGAGACCCAGGATGTGTGTGCAGAGCCCCAGTGTTGGGGGTGCAGGTAGGGGTTAGCCACCTGGAAAAACTCTGTTTTTAAACTTGCTGCCAATCATGAGCATACATTGATGTGTGTACTCAGCATAGAGATGGTAAAAAGTGGTCTTTGGTGCTCAAATTATTAAAGCAGATCTTAATAGTCCAGGTCTTAGGGGTCACACTCACTCTTAATGCAGGTTGATGGTAATGGACTATATGTAAGTTTGCTGAGGACCATACTCTTTGAGCTATATGTCATTGGAACTTTGAGCTACAGACTTTTTAGGATTAGCAACTGACAGTAGAATAAATACATGCCAGCCTTCAGCATACATGCACAAGTTAGTGGGTGTCTGATAAAATGTTGATGCTGTGAAAGGTTTTAACCAAGTTTCAATAAGGCACAACAAGAGGAAATGGCAAAACATGAAATCTAAGCCTATGCCACTAAGTGGAAATAAGAAAGTGTGAAGGAATAGGATAATGTTGACACTAATACATCTATAATCAGTAATCCATATGTTTAGAAAAGGTTGCATGGCAGGGAAATGCAAAAAGTATGATATAGATGTGGGTTGCACTAAATAGGATAGAACAAAGTAAAATATAAGTAAGGGATTTTTTTTTCTTGAAATATGAACAAAACATAAAATGAAACTGTCTGAACTGGTTTTATTAGAAAGGGATAGGATGTACATATAAAAGTCAAAGTCAAATACATAGATGACTTTTTCGTGACAGACTGAAAAAAGATAATGTAGAATGAAAAGGCAGAGAATATGCAGGACAAAGAAGCAGAAAACTTGAATAAATATTGCTGTTATGCTACTATACACTTACTGGCAGAGATACTGAAAAGTGTATGGACAGGAAAAAAAACAAAGAATCAAGGAGTTTAACAGACAGACAATAAAGAATAAATGCTGCAGTGATGCATGTGTTAGCAAAGCCAAACTGAGAAGATGGTTTCAAGACAGAAACTGGAAGATCCAAAGGAAAAAGAAAGGTAGCCGAGAATATAGGGGACGTTGATGAATACAGGAAAAAAACTTTAACAAAGCTGTAGATGAGGGTAAGGTGGTTCACACAGCCTATCTAGATCTTGCTAAGGCTTTTGACACCATCCCTGACTCTGGATTTATAGATAAACTCACTAAACTAGGTATAAATCTCTGTATCACAAGATGGGTTGCCAACTGGCTCATTGACAGAATCCACACTGTGAAAGTAGCAGACTCCAAATCCGACTTCAGACCAGTGACAAGTGGAGGACCACAGGGTTCAGTCCTATGTCCTGTCCTGTTTGGTATCTACTTCCCTGAAGTACAGGCTAATGCAGAAGGTCTTTGGCTAACGAAGTTCAGATGACTGCAAACTAGGAGCCATAATCAAAACTCCTAACATCTTACAAAAGGGCCTCACTGAGACAGATGCCTGGTGTCAAAGTCATGGCCTCAAGCTCAATGCCAAAAAGTGCATTGACATCCCCTTTGGTAAAAACTCTGTACCCATGAACTACCACATAGGCGGTAGTCTACTTAACACTGAAAGTGTGATAAAAGACCATGGGACACAGGTGGACAGTAGTCTCTCCTTTGATAATCATATTGCCACAGTAGTCAGGAAATCCTTCTACATGGCACATCTCATCATAAAAGGTTTCTCATCCAGGAAAAAAGAGGTCATTGTTCCCCTCTACTCATCACTCCTTAGACCCATTATAGAGTACAACACCACTTTTGGTATGTACCTCACAAGACATCTACAACAAATGGAAAGGCTGCAGAAATACCTCACAAAGATGATTACCGGCCTCAAACAGATGCCCTTTGCAGACTATCTCAAAAAACTCCAGCTTTACACCGTCGCATATCGCCTACTCAGAGGCGATCTCTGCCTAACATACAAAGCTATGTCAAACCCAGAGCGGTTGGACATGCTTCACTTAAAGAAATCCCAATCCCTCTGAGCTACACACTCTAGGGACCTAAACCTGGTCACCACAATAAACAGAACATGCTGGAGGGATAGATTTCTGTCCCAGAGACTCCCCATACTCTGGAACAAACTACCTATCTATATCAAACAAAGCTCCTCATTAGCACTCTTCAAAAAAAATCTTGATAATTGGATGGGAAATAGGAAATTCACCCCAGGGATCACTTCTGTGGCTCTGCTCAACAGTGGCAGAGGAAAATAATTTTATTGGATAGCGAAAGCCAGGGTATCTTTTTGGCTAGGCTTATATAGGCCCTAGGGCCAATAGCCTAGTGCTTACCTATGAACCTATAATCTTGGTTACTTTGTGCACACCCTCTAAATCAAATCATATCAGTATGAGGATGCACAATAAACACAGAATAGGCAGACAGTCACTTGGTTTTATAAATACTGCATAATATAAGGTGGATTACTAAAAGAGGATTTTATTAAGCTGAAGAAAAATACGCCATTAAAATTTAGTGGTCTGTCTCAGTGATAATACTTAAACTAAAGACCATTAAGCTGATTAATCAACCCTTTTATCAAGTCACACTATAAGTTTTACTAAAGAAACAAGCTTTCTGCCTAGCAGTCACTGGCTTAACTTTTAAGAAAATAAAAACATATTCTCCGAGTGTAGTACATAGTTATAATATGAATGATTTGAAAGAATAATTAGCATAGAACTTCATCTGTGCATAAAGCAACTAAGTGGTTTACTTTCTGACAGCATTTCAGAAATCTTCGTACACTTTATCTGCAGTAACAGGTTTGCTTAGTTTGCAAAGTTATCACTAGACATAAACTATTATACCATCGTAACTACAAACTGTAATTAGAAGCTTAGACTCATTTACGTCTTTTTCTGAAATCTCTACTGCATCAAAACCAAAATCATTTAAACTAGCACTTTTTCTACTTAACTCAGTTTAACATCAAAGGCACATTGGTTTCAAATAAGAGATAGAATAGTATTTTGAATTATCAACCTATTCATAGGTTCATAGTTATAAAAGTACAAACACACACACACAAATCAAACTCTAAGAAACAGGCTGCCAGCAATGAGAAACTCATTTTAATCCAAAGTAAAATTAAACACTTTCGTCTACCTATGTCAGAGACTTCATCAGAATTAATTTAAAATATAACAACAGCCCTTTTATATGTGAAGACCAACACCCTATGATATCATGTGACCAATTAATACAAAAGGCATGTTTTTCTTAAAATAAAACAACTGATCAAAAACAATATTGCAATAATATCCCAGTTTCAGTGAATTGTCAGTTGTAGACATACTAGAACACAACTACCTTTCCTAACTAAAAATTGATAAACACTGTCTTTTGTATTAATCTTTTGTATTAATTGATCACATGATATTATGGGGGTTGGTTCTTCACATATAAAAGGACTGTTGTATTTTAAATTCATTCTGATGAAGTCTCTGACATTGGTAGACGAAAGCGCTTAATTTTACTTTGGATTAAAGTGAGTTTCTTATTGCTGGCAGCTTGTTTTCAGGAGTTTGATAGGTTCATAGTTAGTTACCAGGATGCAGCCCAGGACACCACTGTGGTGCCTAGCCATTTTTAACAACTTTTTCATACTGTTTTTGTGTGCTGTCCTACCCCTATTCATGCAACTGAGGCAATTGTTTTGTATGCATATTCTAGCATATGACAGGTGTCTCAAAGGTGATCAGAGGGAATGGGATATTCTAGTTTATTGAGATAATCCACTATATTAATTAGGATCAGATCTGACTTAGCATAGTACTAAAATATTTTGTAACGCTGAAATTAGGACCCTATCCTAGAGACCTATTATTCAATACAAGCTGAACAATGAAAACAGACTACAGTCCAAAGCTACAATAAACTCACTGACCATGAAGCAACAGTTATGTAACTCAAACTGAATAGTGTAACTAATATATTCTAAGGCTTCCCCTGTCATGCCATTCATAAGGATAATGCCTCTGCTCCTTAATAAAGCTTAAATCTCATCCCCCAAATGTCATAAATATCCACCCACATTGAAACAATTCCTATTTCTATCCTTTACTTCTCTTTTCTGGCTACCTGCTCTTTCTCTATGATCCCTCACTAGTCATCCCTCCCACAACTTTTCATTTTCCCCTTCTGTTAAACATTCTCTTTCAGACACCCCTCATCAGACTTATTTCACTATACTCTTCTGTTTCTCATCTCAGTATTCCTGCATCTATTTACTGCTAGTCTACTTTAATGTGTAATCTGGTCCTCAGTCTTACAATTCAGTAGTCCTGCATCAACTTACCACCATTTTTCTGTATCTTAAAAAAATACTCATAGCGTCTCTTTAACCCCATCTGGGGCATTCAAGTCACTCATCTATGAAAACATATATAAGCCTAAACCTAGAAGCTAATATTAATAATGTACCCCATACTGTAGTAGTTTTACTTATTTGCCATTTATTACTCATGAAACTCATTCTTTTCTCTTGTTTTCAAACATTTAAGGCCTTTAGCTGAGTCTGTCACATGTACACTGCAAATAAGGTATTTATGTACTGCAATAACGCTACTTAGTTATTATTAATGTTCAACGTCTCTTATTTTTTTCTCTATATTAGTTAAGAATACTTATTCATGTCTGTAAGGTGCACTTTTTGTATTCTAACCATTAAGTCACAATTAACTTACACTTGCTAGAAGTATTTTAATAGACTTGTGCTCCTCTCCCTAAATGTAACATTTTCTAAACTTAATGTATCTATTTTGTGTGGAGCTGTTCTCCCCAGGCCTTTGAAGAAATGGGGATTTGTGTCCTGTTGGACTATCCTGTCAAACAAATGCTAACAAATAAATATACAAATAAGGGATGAATGCGCAATCAACTGAAAGTATTCTTCTCAGTGAAAGCAGACACAACATATATCCTCTAAAAACGGACATACAACCACATAAATAAGCATTTCTGGGGATAAGGTCTCCTGCACCACTCACTTGAGGGAAAAAACTACTCTTACCTTATATTAACAATAAGGTCACACAAAAGTGGGAAAATTAGTAAATCCCTCCAGAAATGCACACCAGTCTCATACAAAAAGGTATTATTCACTGGATGAGCATCTGTCCTTCAATCTCAAACTGATATCTTCAGGTAGTTGCAACCTAAGCAAGGGGTCCCTCATCACTGTACAGAAATGAATATGAAGTCATCATGGTTGAAACTGCCTTCTAAACTTTCTTCACTACATGTGTATGCTGTACTTTAAAAAGTATTTCAGTAATTGCAGTTGAGCATATAAGTGAAAGCGTTAAAAATGTAGAAATGATGGGGTCATCTTTCACAGTATGTAATAGAAGGTTATAGTCAAAGATAGTTATATAGCAATAACAATTAGTTTAAAAGAGGTGGTTTGGCCTGCTACTCACTTAGTGGAGAGAATGGGACAAACATGATGCATTTGTTGCTAGTGTTTCCTTTACACAAGCACAGCAGCCCCTTCTCCAGAAAACAGCCTGAGAGAAATCTGAAGCTAGACTGGCAAAAAGAGAGTGATAATGTAACTATAGCATCAAACTGTCACAGTCAGCTTATTAATTGCCATTGCCAGACTTCTAATATACAATCTTTCCGTCTCTTGACTGGACATCTTTGTCTCCCCATGCCTTCCTCCCATCTCTTTCAAACCTGATTTTATTAACTCATCTCCTTACGTCCTGCACCAATGACTATCATAACCTGTTCTGCTTAACCTTCTCTATAACTGAGATTATTTTAGCTTCTAAACGTATATCCTTGCTTATGTGTCTGTCTTACAGCATACATCCTACTACCTGTCTTAGGCACTTCATCTCTATCACGGCTAGCTTCCTCAGCTACTCTGCCTCCATGCCAAAATGGTTGCTAAATAAATGAGTCAGTCATATTTATGCAATATCCTACACTTCTAGAAATACAACAGTTGCTGCCCACACAGAATGTAGCTATGGAACAGAAATAAAGGAGTCCATCTTTAAACATATAATAATTTAATGCATGGAGCACCATGATTACGCCCAAAAAATGGTTAAATAATATCCTGGCTAAGAGCTACTACATGGCAGAACCTGACCTTAGCAGTTGTTAGAGGATTTCTAAGCACCCCCTAGAAGCCGATAACATTGAATATGCACTAAAACAGACAATGATGACCAGAACACAGCAGCATGCCATAAAATGGCCTTGTTTCAACTCTCACTTCTGCCTGCTAAAATACACCATTCTTTGGTTACAACAGCTTCCTTTACACAAGTAAAAGGTAAGACATTAACCACTTCCCCAATCATTTACCAGCTTTAAAAGCTGTTACAACACATCACTTTTTCAAATCTAATTATTCACTAACTATTACTACATGGAGAAGATAAATCTCCATACACTGCAAATAATTATTATCAGATATCTGGTCGTTACAAAAAAATATGTGTTTTCAACATTGATGCCAAGATTCACATCTCAATCTTTGCTTTTGAGGTGAACTTCTTGGCAATCATGTCTCAAATACATAATATGTTCATTATGATTCATTATAAAGACTTACTCACTTCAGAGATCTCAACCTGGCCTATGACTTTAACAAAACATGCTGGAGAGACAGATATGTCTTCCAGAAGCTGCCAATACTCTGGTATAAACTCTCAATTCACATTAAGTACAGCTCCTCAATTACCCTATTTAAGCACAACCTGAACAACTGGATGGGAAACTGTAAATTCACCCCTGGGGTGGCACCTATGCCCCCCATGGACAGGGGCAGCCAGTGCAGATCATAGATTTGTTTTGCAAACAATCAAACCATCTAATAATGACCAATAAGGGAACCATCTAACAATGGTCAGTTAGGGAATATTGGTATTACATGGCTAGGCTTGTAAAGGCCCTAGGGCCATTAGCCTAGTAATTTCCAATGAGCCTATGATCAGCAACCCAGTCATAATCCTCTATATTCTCCAGAATCAGTGTTACTGGGCAATAATGTACTTTTTATATGCAGTGAGGCCCAGCAACTGAACTGTTTTCCCTCACTTCTAGGCACTCCACTTTTCCACAGTAATGTCTACTCTGCTAGGCATTATTACTTGCTTACATTGCAATTTCTTAATAAAAGAAGGAAACAGTTTGCATATAAATATATTTCTGACTGCTCCTCTCCATGAAAATAATTGACATTATTAACCTCCTGAGAAATATGTTTATTTTAATTAAATATAAAAAAATATGAAGTTAAGATGAAAGTAAAATGTAGGAGGAATGATTAACTGCCACACCATGTTTTAAAGCAGTTATTTATTTTTCTCAATATACATGTTGTTGCATTTTAATTTGTTGAAGAATAAGAATTTTTTTCAACACTGTAATTAATTTCATTTTGCAAACATTAGGAAAAATTCTGGAAAAAAATATTTACAACAGCCTATCAACCGGCTTACTACAATGTCACTCCTTTCACAAAAGCAACATGGATTCTGGATAGAAAGGGGTAGCATGACAGATATGTAGTCCCTCACTGAAAAGAGCCCTGCTAAACATGGACAAAGGCAACCTCTCTGTAGCTTTCTTCATTGATCTTGTGTGGGCCTTTGACCATGTCATCTACCCTATCCTTTTTTCCCATCTGATCTGTTTTAGTATCAGCTCCCAAGCTACTAAAATCTTCAAAGACTTCCTCTCCTCAAAATATTTTGAAGTAAAAATCAGCTTAGCCACTTTTGCAGACTCCATAATTCAGTCAGTAGTGCCACAATGTTTCATCCTGACACCAATACTTCCTTTTTTAATAAGCTTTCCTTTGACTTTTATGTATCCCTGTGATGACCATGCCCTGGCCCAGCAATCAGTGAGCCTCAATCCTCACCACTAACACCAGGGAGGTCGCCTCATGGAAGAGGAAAGGATAACTAATACACACAGTACAATGCAATTTCCCTTATGTGCACACAGAGATCACAGTCAGTCTGGGGCTGGTTGCTCCCTTGCTCTCCAGTTCCCCAATAAGACTCCCCACTGGCACAACTATAGGGTCCAAATATTAGCCTAGCTGGCAAGCTAACCTCAAGTACCCTCTCTGTCCAACCAGTGCTTTGTGTCCCTTCCCAGGTAGCTAACACACACTCACACTTTGAGATAAGTATTTATACAACTTCACAGACACTCCTGTGAAAGGCTGACACAGATTCTCTAGCTGTGCACCTTTACCCAGACTATACGGTAGTAATTACTGCCACCACCAGCTTAATAATTATCAGCTACCCAAAGACCCTTAAAAGGGTGTCCAATTATTACTGTGCAATATTATTATCCAATTGGTAATGTGACTATTCAGTCTAAGGCTTATCAGAGTGGCTTATTACAATAAACGTTATAAATATGCAATGTACTCTAGAGCCTGCTTATATCTACACAAACCAGCCACAGGTAAAGGTTTTTAAAATATTTAATAATGAATAATTAAAACACAAGACAATACTACTACACCATAGAGATATCTAAGTGTTCAAAGATCACACAGAAACTTAAAATAATACAGTAGGACAGGTCTGATGTCAAAGAAAAAAACACTTAATCTAACTTTCTAATCTTTAGCTATTCTTAAGAGAAAACACAGTGCTACAATCCTGCTTACAGAAATATAGAGCATAAGCAGTGCTGGGGTTGATGGTCCAAGACAAAATGCTTACAGTCTTTTGCTCAACAATAGTTTTTTAAACTCAGTAACAAACAGCTCTGCTAAGGCCCTCCCAGATTACATCATTATGACACTTAGTTTTTCCCAGTATAAACATTACATCATTTTGACACTTAGTCTGGAGATCCCAGGCCAGCAAACTGCATTATTTAGCAATCTAACACCTGCTCAGGAAACTACAACAATAAAAGACATTTCACATGTACTCTCTAGCAATTATTCCTTAAATTAAGACAATAGAAAGAATGTGTTCAGCCAGTCACTTTGGAACCACCATTTAGATAATTGTAACTTCAAAGAACAATTGCAATGCTTGGCTTGGTTTTCCTTACAGAAGATGGCAATGTTGCAACAATCTTGAAGTTCACATTTTACAGTGTGTTCTTTCATTTAAGAACACAAGCCTGTATTTTACATTTATATATACAAATGATAGAATTATGTATCAAATTACATTTGACTAGGCTGGCAGCCTTTGCCCATCTTTCTCCAATCTTCACATCTCTTCTTCCCTGGAGAACTCAAGCTAGTTTTTCAAGTGACCCTTGAGAAATGCCATTTGAGAGGGTTAGGTCTATCTGAGGGTACCTCACCCCATTCCCTGTCTTGAGAGCCCATATGCATTGGCATTGCTACTCCCACTGCAGTGCTGCACTGACATATCATAGGCTTGCAACCCCAGGCTCCATCTTAGCAATTTGGCATTTTGCTGACTGGCTCTGTTTAACCATGTTAGAGGGTTGTGATCATTACAGTGAATTTTCTTCCATACAGATAAGGCTGAAGTTTTTGCAATGCCCACACTATGGCTAGACATTCTTTTTCTACACCTGCATAGCATTCCTCCCTGGGTTGGAGCCTACAACTGAGATAAACCTCTGGGTGCTCTTCCCCCTCTGAAGAAATCTGTCTAAGTACAGTGTCCACCCCATGGTGTGAAGCATCCACCGGCAGAACAAATTCTTTGCTGTAATCTGGACTGGCTAACACAGGGGGTCCTTCCAAAGCTTCTTTAAGCTTCTAAAATGCCTGCTCACATGCTGGGGTCCACACAACCTTATCTGGCCTGTTCTTCCTTGTCAGGTCTGTGAGGGGAGCAGCTATGGTACTATAACTGGGGACGAACTTTCTGTAATACCCTGCTGTCCCTAAGAATGCCCTCACCTGCTTTTGGTAACAGGTGCAGGCCATGCCTGAATAGCTTCCACTTTGGCAGATTCTGGCCTTATCTTACCACTCCCCACTCTATGTCCTAGGTAGGAGACCTCTGCCATACCCACCTGACATTTGCTCGGCTTAATGGTCAACCCTGCCCTCTGTAGTCTGCCCAGCACCTCCCTGACATGCTGAAGGTGCACTGGCCAGGAATGGCTGTAGATGGCAATATCATCTAGGTAAGCAAGGGCAAACCCTCCTGCTCCTGCTAGTATATTATCCACCAGCCTCTGGAAAGTCGCTGGGGCATTCTTCATCTCAAAGGGCATCTTTGTGAACTCATACAAGCCAAAATGAGTCACAAAGGCTGACTTCTCTCTAGCACTAGGAATCAAGGGCACCTGCCAGTAACCCTTGGTAAGATCAATGGTTGTAAGATACTTAGCCCCACCCAGCTGCTCTAGGGCCCATCTGTCCTTGGCATGGGGTAAGCATCTGACTCTGTGTGACCATTTAATTTCCTGTAATCCACATAGAACCTGGTGCTGCCATCCTTCTTTGGCACCAACACCACTGGGGAGGTCCAGGGACTGTTGGACTCTTGAATTAACCCTAGTTCCAAAATCTGTTGTACCTCCTCCCTCAGAGTCTGTTTGACTCTCTCAGGCACCCTATAAGGGGCCTGCCTAATAGGCCTATGGGGTCCTGTATCCAAATGGTGCTGCACCAGGTGGGTGCTCCCTGGTTTCCCAGTGAACATGTCCCCAAATTTCTGCAACACTGCTCGGATTTCTTGAACTTGGGTAGGAGATAGCTGCTGTGACATTGCTACCCCTTCCGCTGAGATGTCAGCCCAAGCCTCACTGAGGAGATCAGTCCCCAGATCTCCCTCAGACTCCTCCTACAATCCACTGCAAATACTCAGTACAAGGGCCTCCCTATCATTGTAAGGTTTCATCATGCTAACATGGTACACTTTGCACTCCTGCCATCTGCCTAGCACTTCCACCATGTAGCTAACATCAGCAAAAAGAAGCAAAAAAAAAAAAGAAAAACCAAAGCCAAAAACTAAACCAAAAACACCCAAAAATCCATAAAATCTCAAAAATCAAAAAAAACAAAAAAAAAAACAATGTGTTCCCTGTGTTAATTTGAGCATTTTTTTGATTTATTTATCATTTCCCTCTCTCCCCTGTTGTGGTTTTGATGTAGCTAACATCACTTACCTTTCTTACCACCTCATAGGATCCCTCCCAAGCTGCTTGCAGCTTGTTGTGTCTGACAGGAATGAGAACCATTACCTGCTGCCCCACAGCATACTCTCTAGCTCGGGCATTCTTGTCATACCGCACCATTTTCTGTTGTTGGGCTGCTGCCAGGTTCTCGTGGGCCAAGCCCATGAGTTCCCTGAGCTTTGTCCTGAGGTTTAGGACATATGCCACAACAGACTCCTTGTGAGACTCACACTCACCTTCCCACTCATCTCAAATTAAATCTAAAAGTCCCCTCATCCTATGCCCATACAGCAACTCAAAGGGTGAAAAACCTGTGGGTTCCTGGGGAACCTCTCTGTAAGCAAACAACAGATGGGGCAAATATTTTCTCACTCCCTCTTAAACTGATCTGCAAATGCCCATAGCATGGACTTGATTGTAGAGTTTAAACTCTCAACAAGGCCATTAGTCTGGGGATGGCAGGGCGTGGTCATCATTTGCTTCACCCCACAGGACTTCCACAGACAAGCCAGCAGGTCTGACATGAAATTGGCACCTCGGTCAGTCAGTATTTCTTTTGGGAAACCCATCCTGCTGAAAATCTCTAACAAAGCATTTGCCACCTTCTCTACCTCGATGGAGGACAAAGCCACTGCCTCAGGGTATCGTGTAGCATAAGCCACTACCACTAGGATATACTTTTTCCCTGTGGAACTTGGGGTACTCAGAGGACCCACAATATCCATAGCTACCCTCTGAAATGGATCCTCAATCACAGGCAAAGGCATCAAAGGAGCTCTCACCTTGTCTCCTGCCTTGCCTACCTTTTGGCACTGCTCACAGGTCCTGCAGTACCCTGTTACATCTCTGGAAATTCCAGGCCAATAGAAGTTTTGCATAATACGCCTCTTTGTACATTTTATGCCCATATGACCTGCAAAGGGAATATCATGGGCTATGGATAGAAGCCCAGATGGCAAGCTATAGGCACTACCAACTGCTGTACTCTCTCACCTTCTAGCCCTCCCTCAGGGGTCCACTTTCTGTATAGTAAAACTTTGTCTCAGTATACAGATTCCCCCTTCCCTTGAGAATCAGGTGCCTCCCTAGCTACCTGCCTCAGGCCTTGCAATGTAGGGTCTGAGAGTTGAGCCTGTCTCAACTCTCTCCTTGTAACCCTTCCCAGCTCTCCTTCCTCTGGAATTCTGGCATCCTCTGACATTGGTGCCTCACTGTCAGCCAGGGTGCTACTACTCACCTCTACCTTTGCAATTACCCTGTCCAAGGGAACATCAGTACCCACAAGCAGCTGTGGCTCACATTCAGTCTCACTGCTACAGCATAGCTCACTCCCTGAAGTAACCACATCAGCAGTCCTGGCTGCAGGTATGCAGTCTGTCTGGGTCTCCCTCAGGTTACCAGAACCACATGCTTGTCTCCTAGCCTCACTGCGTATAACTGCATAAGTACATGGGACTGCCTCATCCAAATCCTTCCCTCTCAGGACATCTGCAGGATGGTAGTTCCATACCCCTGTTGTCTCAAGATAACTCACTATTGGAAATTTGTCTTTCCCACTTATTGGCTCTCTCACTTTTGTTTCCCAACCTTGCCTCTGTGGACACCTGTATGCCACATGGCCCCTCTGATTGCATTCAAAACATTTAACCCTAGCTTCTGGAAGTGTACCTGGACTAGTGGCTTCCCCTGCTACTGGCAGATTCTGTTGGGGAAGTCCGTGCTGCCCACCATGGGTTCCTTTAAACCCATGAGCAGTACTGGGGGTCCCCTTCCTGTGCAGGGCTGCCTGCTGGCCAGGTATAGGTATCCCTTCTTCCCCAACCCATCTGAAGTAGCACATTGTCTGTCAGCTAACCAGATCCGCATGTCCTCAGACAAAGTGCTAAGGGCTTGTTCCCTCACCAAAAGGTCTGCCAGCCCTACAAAAGTGGTGACCTGACATCCACTCACCCAGCTATGAAAATAAGTGCTCAGTTCAGCAACATATTCACATATATTTTCATCTGCCTTGTGTCTTTGCTCATGAAACTTTTTCCTATATATTTCAGGTGTTAGCTTAAAACAATCTAACAGACATTTCTTTACAGCAGTATAATCAAAACAGATAGAGTCAGGCATATGTGATATACAAGTTACAGCTTTCCCATGCAGTAAGGGGGTCAAGAACCGTACCCAGAGCCTTTGGTCAACACTATACTTTTTGCATACCCTTTCAAACATGTGAATGAAACTATCAAAATTATCCCCCTCTTTAAATTACGGAAGAAATTTACTACCTGTTGTGCTTCTAGGGTCCAGTTACTCCTTTCCCCATTACCTTCATGACTCTGGTAAAGAGTCAGCATTTCCCTCTCATGCTTACTCTGACACTCCTTTTCTTCGGCTTCTATCTCCAAACACATGGCCTCCAACTCATGTGTCTTTAGCTCCAGCTGGATTTTTAAGTCCACTGCAGAAAGGTTGAGCTGTCCATTCTCCGAGGATATTGTATTTCCACAGCCTGTCTGATTGTCCTTCACAGAAGGGTTGAGCTGTCCATTCTCCGAGGATATTGTACCTCCACTGCCAGTCTGATTGTCCTCCTGGATACTGTTTTCTGATGCAGCTGTAACCCAGGCTACAATCAGGTCTGCCTTAGTCAGGTATCCATGCACCAGTCCCCTAGCCTGGCACATCTCCACCAGCTGGCTCCTTGTCAGCTTTCCATACTCCTGTGCTGACATACTGCCTGCTCACCCTGACTAACTAAGCTAACAAAAGAAAAAAAAACAATTGCGATCCAACTCTGAGTATACACTGTGTGGCTGATTTAGAGTAAAAAAACACCTTCAGAGATCACTGTACATAAGCTACAGAATTCACTCTACCCACCAGATATGTGAGGATATCTTATCCCAACCACTGCGACCAGATATGTGATGACCGTGCCCTGGCCCAGCAATCAAGGAGCCTCAATCCTCACCACTTACACGAGGTAGGTCATCTCATGGAAGAGGAAAGGATAACTAATACATACAGTAAAATACAATTTCCCTTAAGTGCACACAGAGATCACGGTCAGTCTGGGGCTGGTTGCTCCTTTTCTCTCCAGGTCCCCAATAAGACTCCCCACTGGCACAGCTATAGGGTCCAGATCTCAACCTAGCTGGCAAGCAAACCTCCAGTAGCCTCTCTACCAAACCAGTGTTTCGTGTCTCTACCCAGGAAGCTGACACACACCCACACTTTGAGATAAGTATTTATACAACTTCACAGACACTCCTGGGAAAGGCTGACACAGATTCTCTAGCTGTGCCCCTTTACCCAGACTATATGGTAGTAATTACTGCCACCACCAGCTTAATAATTATCAGCTACCCAAAGGCCCTTAAAAGGGTGTCCAATTATTACTGTGCAATATTATTATCCAATTGGTAATGTGACTATTCAGTTTAAGGCTTATTGGAGTGGCTTATTACAATAAACTCTATAAATATGCAATATACTTTAGAGCCTACTTATCTCTACACAAACCAGCCACAGGTAAAGGTTTTTAAAATATTTAATAATGAATAATTAAAACACAAGACAATACTACTCCACCATAGAGATATGTAAGAGCTCAGAGATCACAGAGAAACGTAAAATAATACAGTAGGACAGGTCTGATGTCAAAGAAAAAAACACTTAATCTAACTTTCTAATCTTTAGCTATTCTAAAGAGAAAACACAGTGCTACAATCCTACTTACAGACATATAGAGCATAAGCAGTGCTGGGGTTGATGGTCCAAGACAAAATGCTTACAGTCTCTCTCTCAACAATAGTTCTCACTAACAAACAGCTCTGCTAAGGCCCTCCCAGATTACATCATTTTGACACTTAGGTTTTCCCAGTATACACATTACATCATTTTAACACTTAGTCTGGAGTTCCCAGGCCAACAAACTGCATTATTTAGCAATCTAACACCTGTTCAGGAAACTACAACAATAAAAGACATTTCACATGTACTCTCTAGCAATTATTCCTTAAGTTAAGACAATAGAAAGAATGTGTTCAGCCAGTCATTTTGGCAACACCATTTAGATAATTGTAACTTCAGAGAACAATTGCAATGCTTGGCTTGGTTTTCCTTACAGAAGATGGCAATGTTGCAACAATCCTGAAGTTCACATTTTACAGTGTTTCTTTCATTTAAGAACACAAGTCTGTATTTTACATTTATATATACAAATGACAAAATTATGTGGCAAATGCTATTTGACTAGGCTGGCAGCCTTTGCCCATCTTTCCCCAATCTTCACAATCCCATATATCCTTTATTCTATATAACTGTGGTAGGACAATTTACAAGTCAGTTCCAAATTACCCCAAGCTTCAAAAGAAACCCCAGCAATACCTTTTAACACTCAGCACTTGACTCATGGCTATCAACATTCTTCTTAAACCAAATAAGACCAAATCCATGTTTTGGGAGCCAGCAGAACTGACAGAACACCTTAATTCCTTAAACATTTAAACATTTTTTATGATAATGATCACCCTGTCCTAAATCCCAACCTTAAAATACTTGGGCATCTGGATAGGTCAATCAATGAACTTTCCCTTTAAAACTGAAACAAAAAAATCAAAACCAAATTGACTACTATTTCAGGCCTGTAAGATGGTCTGCTTCCTTTTTCATCCTCCTATAGATTATACAGACAAAAGAATCAATTTTGCCCAGCTGGAATATGGACTACCTATAATACACATAGCATCCATGAAAAATACCTCAACCCTCCAACAAAACCTGTCACTGAATAGTCAACTCCCCCCAAAATGGACACCACTGCCTCTCAATGAAAAGTCTAATTGGCTACTCATTCAGCAAAGAGATGACCACTTATTCAGCTGTTTAGTCTATAAACTATTACACCAAGATATTTTCCCACATAGCCGTCTCTACCATGCTAATCCTAATCATTCCTTCCTATAACCTTAGAAGCCTCTCCTAATCAGGACAGCTCTACAAACAACAATGAAATAACTTCACTGAACCAACAACAGTTTCTCTATTCTAGTCCCTATATTCTGGCAAAGAGTCCATCCTCATTCAATCCACTTACACCAAATTCAGACTCCAAATAAGTAAATACATAAATAAAGAAAAGTCAGTGGAAATATCTTCTCCCAGGCTATATCACCTAAGACTGTACCCCCTCCTTCAGCCATTCATGGCCAACTACTTACAGCATAATCACACACCTGTATAAATGTATACAGACTACTCCTTTTATATGTTTTATCTTATGATTTTCATTCTCTTTTAATCTCATTAATTTTAACTATCTATATTAATAAGCTGTATCTCAGCTGATATAACCTTGCTGTCTGTATCCTTTGTTGACGTTTCGTATAATGCCATTACATCCTATTGTGTACTCCATTTATTTAATGATATTTGTGTTATATAACTTGAAGTTTAGTTTTTGTGATACAGCATGTACTAGGCAATAAATTTGTCAGTTCTGATCTATGCCCTATGCCAGTAAACAAACAAACTAACAAAAATCAGTCAATCAATCAATCAATCAGTTTGCATTTATATGTTTTTTGTCACTAGTAGTGGGCTGATCCACAGACAATCCATTTCAGCAAAAGCCTGAGCATACCCATACACAAAACAGAATGCATAACAATAAAAGTAACAATATGATAGAACTGGAGTAATGAAGCTTAAGTAGTGAAACAATGAGCATTTCACATAAGGAGCTACTCGATTTCATACAAATAAAGGGACGCATGTCAGTCCATTAAGGGGATTTCAGAAAATGCAAAGAAACCAAAGCCAGTTCACTGAAAGCACCTTCAGTGAAAGTAGATATTGCAGTTTTCTCCGCTGCTGAGCAACCTCAAAGTTGGTGTATATAATTCTAGGGCGTGTGGAGCTCTACATGGAAGGTGCAGGGGTGCTTGCCCTCCCCCCAAAAAAAATAGTTTCAAGGCAGTTTTGATGTATTTGCTTTCACTGAAACCACCTTCATTGGACTGAAATGAAACCCAAATATACAGGCACGGAGCAGGTTACACATGAAGGTACTAAGCATTTACTTACAGGTGTTTATTTATAATAATGTATCACAACACGTCGTAAAGGAGGAGTTATATAAGGTTCAGACAGAAGTAGATAGAGAGTGTTAAGCTAGGGAAAAAGTGGGGTGTGGAAGCGAAAAGAAATGTATGGTATTTAATAAACAGGATGAAGAACAACTGAGGTAGAGGGCGAAAAAAGTTCAAGTCTAAGTAAGTACTCCTAGCTGATAGCTAAATGTGGACTGGAATGAGGG
Organism: Protopterus annectens; assembly: GCF_019279795.1. Lineage (NCBI taxonomy): Eukaryota > Metazoa > Chordata > Ceratodontiformes > Protopteridae > Protopterus > Protopterus annectens. The sequence continues at coordinate 55,798,475 of NC_056742.1, read as the reverse complement.
TGGATCACTTTTTATTGGTTGGTTGTATTTATGTTATTGGAGGGGGCTTTGAAGTATTTGCATGCTGATTTTTCCTTTCAAACAGTGAGTAGTTTGGCCCTGAACTGGCTACAATCAGTGATGTTTCAGATGTCAGGTGGTAGTGAATGCCAGAAGTTGGATGCCAAGAGAGAAAAAAAGCATGCTCTTTGGTGGATAGTGAAATGTTAGGTCTAGTAAGTATCTAGTCATTGTTGGTTTGAGATAGTAGTTGGTAAGAGCTTTTTCTAACGGTTACTGTTCTATGCAGGGGGTAAGGTCAGATTTACTATGGAGTGCTGAGTAGAAAGGGGAAGATTAGTAGAGTGGCTCATTCCCATTTGATGAACCAGGTGGGCCTTGAGAACATTGTACTGTGGTGATCATTTCTACAGCAGAAATATAAATAAAGTTAAGATGAATATTTATTTATTTATTTATTGACATATGTTGACCAGGAAAGTCCGACTGGGTCAGGAACCCATTTTCAGTGGAGGACCTGGGAGAAAAGCTCTAAAAAACATGTATGAATAACAACGGGTATTTTTACATTGCAATACAGTACAACATAATACAACATTTTATAAGTATTTACAGTGCAATACCGTGCAACATGATGAGAAGAATTTTAAAAATAGTTGGATTACAATATCAGAGAGAAGCACAGTAACTGCTAAAAATATATAATACTTTTTTTTTAATAGGATGAAATGTAAGTAAAGGAGATTAGTCAAGAAGATAGTTAAGGATAGAAAGATCACTAGTAAGAGTAGAGTTGTTTAAAGTAACTTATAGGTAAATAGAGTTTCCTACTGGTTTTGGGTGGTAAAAAACTAGGTAAGCTGGTGAAAATCTTGAAGGAGAGTAAGATGGTTTATCTATTTGGATAGATGCAGGGGCATATATGAATATTTAGCAGGTAGTTTTTTAGGGAGAGTTTAAATTTGTTGAAGCTGCCAATGATGTTTATGCTTGTTGAAAGTGAGTTCCAGAGTTTAGCGACAGTTTATGAGTAAAGGCAGTGCCCAGCTCTTTTGTTTGGTACACTGACAGTTATCAGTTGCTTATTTTCAGAGCAGAGGGTCCTGGTTGGGACTGTAGGCTATTAGAATGTGTCTGGGTTGTAGACAATTTTATGTGCTATGGACAGCTGAAGGAGGTTAAGATTATGTGGAAATTCTTGTCATTTCAATTCTCTTAAGGCTTGGTAGTGGTGTGAGCAGTAGGAGCTGTTGGTGGCAAATTTTGTGATTTTATGGTAGCAGGATTGAAGCTTATGTTGTAGAGATGAGTGCAAGTTGGTGAAAATGGGGATGCCATATAAGAGGGAGGGGAGCAAATATGTGTTGGTAAGAGCTTTTTTGGGGGTGTTGTCTATGAAGTGTTTATGTCTATATAAGGTTCCTAGTTTGCATTGGGTTTTTGTAAAGTCATTATAAATATGGTGTTCAAATATACGTTTATTGTCAATGGTGATACCTAATAGTTTAGCTTGAGATATGGTTTCAATTTCTATGTTGTTATGGGAGAAAATATGAAAGTCGGTTGAGGGGGGTTTTGTTGCAAAGAGTAGATCTTTGCTTTTTTGGCATTAAGGATTAGTTGTGATTTGTTTAGTCAGGCTTCAACTGTGGTGATGGTATCTTGTGTTATTTGTTGGAGGTGTTGGAGGTTGTTTGAGGAGGATATTACAGTAGTGCCATCTGCATGTTGGATAATAGAGCTTAGAGGAGAAGTAGTGTGAAGGTTGTTGGTAAACATGTTAGAGTAAAGTTCCAAGTATGGACCCTTGAGGTGCTCCAGTTTGGTTAGTATGGTAGTCTGATAGATTATTTTGTCATTTTATGCATTGTTGCCTGTTTGTAAGGTAGCTATTAAACCAATGGTGGGTAGGAGGGGAGCAGCCAATATTAGAAAGGTCTTGCAGAAGTTTTTTGTGTGACACTGTATCAAAAGCCTTCGGCAGATCTAATAGTAGTACAGAATTAATATTACCAAAGTCAAAGGATTTCTGAACAGTATCCATGAAGGAGATTAGTGCAGTGCTTGTACTGTGTGAAGGGCGAAGGCCTTGGTGAGGAGGTTGTTGTGTGCAAGATGGTGAAGCAGTTGTTTATAAATGTATTATTTGAAAAGTTTAGATAGTGGTGAGAGGATAGAGACTGGGCGATAGAGGGCTCGTTGGAGTTACCTCCTTTGTAAAGCGGGGTGAACTTCATAATAATTTAGTACAGCAGCACATTTTGAAGCATTAACTTCTTTAAGCACATTAGTTGTAAAATCACAGAACAATCCAAGTTTAGCACTTTAAAGAGTATGAGCAACAATGCAATATTTGTGGTGTGCCCCCTTAAGTATGCCATTCAGACAGCTAATTTCTAATCCAACAAGCCTTCTGTTTAACTATTCTCTGATCCACCTAATCAGCTATCCATTCACATTTAGTTTTCTTCGTTTATCTGATTGTATTAAAAGCTGGTGTCAAATGCTTTTACAAAGCTAAGGCTATTTCATGAAAAATCTTAATATCGATCTCCCGAGAGGCAATATGAAAAAAAAGTTCTTGTTGATTACTAGAATATGAGTTACCCAAAGACAAATGCATGCTAATAAAATGTGTTATACAAGCCTCTATATAAAATTTTACTTGTGTAGTACACCACATAGGATTTCATACATATCCTTAAGACAAATGCTGTAAACATAAACATATACTTTAAACCGTATAAGCTGCAATACTTAGATTGTTATACGTGTTGCACTTTTTATAGATAGTGATAGAAATTACTTGTTTCCAGTATATTAGGACTCACTGACCTATCACTGGTTTAGTTAAAAATAAAATGAAGAGTAGCAATCTTATCTAACAGCCCTCGACTAGCTTTATAACAACACCATTCATGTTTAAGAAAAATAGTCTGCTTTATGCTTTAACTCATCTGCTGTAAGAAGGATATTAAAAATTACCTGCAAACCATCTAGTATCATACAACTTAGCAGAATGCTCTTGAAAATGTTTGTATTCTACTAAATGTAATGTATGGAGTTGTTGATAAAGACATGCAATGCATTATTATCTCACTGCAGTAAAACTACAGTGTCTGCTTACTTACTTTTGGATTTTATTAAAGAATACAGTGACCTTTCTTTGTTTCATCTGCAACCTTAGCCTATGTAATGCAATTCTAATGCTTTCATTTTAATTGCTATTCTCGACTTAATATTATTTAGTTGGCTATCAGCTCTTCTTAATATTCCATAGGCTTTATTTATTTTTTCTTTGTTTATTGTAAACAAAGTTAAAATATGTCAATCTGTGCATATACTTTTGTTTTGTAACATTTTTTTAAACTTCTGTGTAAACTATTGAGTAAATGAGCAATAAGTATATTACATGCTTCTTGAATACAATTTACTGGTGGTATTTTTTTCAAATTTATACCTGCAAAATGTCTAATCTAGCCTCGATAGGCCTAATGAGATCTAAACAGCAATATATCTGTTTTAGTCATATTAGTTTGAATAAAAGAGATTATTCTGTCTTAATTACCATTTCCAACTACATGATCATCTCTCAGATTTTTCCATTGTTTTTGTTTGGGAAAAATGAGTTCAAGAAAGTAATTTCCCAAAGTACATTATTCAAATATTTCACACCAGTTAAAAATCGTACTTAAACTAATCATTATGGGATCTACTGATTTCTCTTTTCACTTATAGTAGGAAAATGTAAGTTTCAAGATAATAATAATAGTAATAATAATAATAGCAACAACAACAACATCTAGAAAGCAGCTTTACTAACAATAATTGCATTTCATTTAATTAAGATGAAAATTATTACAGCCAAACACCTAAAGGTACACAAATCATACCTCTAACAACAGACACTAACATATTCACCAAATCTACCCCTGTATAAAGAAAACCTACCAAAAGCTTGGTTTATTCAACAGAAATAAAAAGTTCCTAAAAAGGGCTCTCGTATATCTCTTGCATATGCCTATCTACTTCCTAGTCTCCTCTATTGCTCACAAATCCAAACTAACTTACACACCAGTCTACTAGCTAAACTTGAAGCCACCTATAAGAAAATAGCCAGGTTTGCAGCTAATCATAACTCTTACTCTCATCTCTGTCTGTTACTTATGGCTTTAAATTGGTTAGGATTCCCCAATCAACTACTATCATCCTAACTTCTTATCATTCATGCCATACTTTATAAGTCCTCCTTCTGCCCAGGCATCTCCTTTCTTATCTCTCTCTCTTCATCCCCATCTAGAATTCTCAGGAGTGCTGACCAACAACACTTAGGTATATATAAACCTAAAAGATCAATAGCCCCTAATCTGAAATAAGCCTCCCTGACATATCAGTAAAATAACACACACATGAATTCAAAAAAAGCTCTCAAAGAATATTTACTTAGCACTTGGACATGTCACTACAATAACCTGCCTGAACTTCTTCACCTTCAGTCTCCCTAAACTCTCTAACTACAACCTCATTACTACTCTTCTCAAGACTTCCTCTAAATTGCTCTACTTCTGGCTCCCACACTTTTTCTCACCATGTTGCTACTGCTATCCCCACCTCTGTATATTACGGGTCTATATCATGATGTCAAACGATAAAAAGAGAGAACGCTCTTTTATCAAATACTAAAAACCGAAAGCAGTAAATGTTGAACACATGAAACAGCGATCCCCCCCACCCCACATACCAACTCTGAGATCACACGATAGTGAAGGAAATGGCAAAGTCCCGAAAACAGCCCAGTGATTTTTTTTTCCCCCTGGGGAAAAAAAATCGCTGTTCTGTGTGTTTGGCATTCAGTGCTTTCGACTTTTAGTGTTTGATAAAAGAGCGTTCGCTCTTTTTATCATTTTACGTCGTAATATAGACCGTTACATTACAACTTCTCACTAAATTTCTGGACCTTTCCCAAATTCCAAATTTTATATCTCTACCCTCTCTTCCTTCATTGCATATATAAATTGATATCTTGTAAAGCTTCTCAACTGCTTTCAGCAAACTCTGTAGATTGTCAATTAACAGCAGTATTGTTTGTAACTAAGTGTATTCAGCACTGTATTCTCTGTAATGTTGTAATGTTTTTACAAACTGTTATTTTTGTAAAATTTCTATGTAATTTTGTGGAGCTTCTCTACTCGGGTTAGCTAATGTCAAATAAATAAATAAAATAATAAATACATCTACACAGTTTTTTATGCAGGATAGCAAACCTACATACACCCCACCCCCCCATATGTGGGTTTTGCTCTCATACCTCAACTATTTACATAATCCAGCATCGTGATGATACAAACTACAAGAAAAAAGAGAATGATATGCCAAAACATAAAACTTCCCTTTTTACCACCTCACTGAATTCTAAAACCCACAAATGAAAGTGTGGCATATGCAATGAAACCAGTTTTGATGTACCAAAATGCACAGTAAGAGAAAACAAGATGTTTCACCTGCAATGTTTACATATTACACCTTAAACTGTTGCGTTCCTCTAAAAAGTGAATAAACTAAATTTAATTGCATAAAATAATATTGTAATAAATTCACCATATTATTTTGCAGGTTAATTAAAAAATGATACATAAAAGGAACTATATCACGGATCAATGAATAAATACTACTAATCATCTGCAGAATCTATAGATTGTAAAATCCATGAAATGACTCAAAACATAAAGCAAACTATTAAAGTACAGTCCAAGTCCAAACCTTATGCAACCTCCAGCAAAACACATAAGCCTTCATTGCATAAACACACTTCTTTGGGTACCAAAAATTTGACTACTAGTATATGCAACTTTTTATGAATGAAATGACTCACATGATAGTCCCTTAATCATGTGACAATTAAGATAATATGATCTGCTGGTGCTGCAAAAATCTATTCTATGACAGCATTTTAAAACTGGCAAAATCACAACTAAAATAATTAATAAATATGATGAATACATACACAAACCTTTAAACACTGAAGTAATGAAAAATAAATATCAAAAACATGTACAAAAGCAGTTACAAACAATGTACAATGCTAACTTAATAACCGAAGTAATGATTAGCACACAGCAAGAGCATAAGTAAAAGCACCTTGAAATAAAATATAATGATCGATTTAAGTTCCAAACATCTCTGTTTTAAAATTAGTTTTAGCGGGACAGTACCACCCATGTTAGGTGCTGCAGTTATTCTGCATCAAATCTAGGAATAGCCTTTAAAATCTGTTTTAAAGTTTGATGTCACTCACCCTAGTATGTAAAACTATATACTCAAGGAATTGGACTTTAAAAGAATGCTTAAAACTATAAGATATGACATATTTATAAAGATATCAAACAAAAACTTTTCTAATATAAGAGAAATCTTAAATATGTGTATTTTCAATTTTCTGTTAGCCTTAACTACACAAAATACTGAATATCTCATGTAGGTAGCCAAGTAAACTTTATAATCTGCATAACCACTAAAGCAGAACAGTTTACTTCTGCAGGGGTATATAAACTCATTTGTTTCTTTCATATACTTGATTGTTGTACAACTGTAGCACAGACATGTCCTCTTCACATTTATATATATACTTGTTATTCTGGTAGGAGAATAACACCTCTCATTTGATGTTAACATCAGCTGGTATTTCTCCTGAAATTGTGAAAAAATGCAACTGTAATTCTCCTAACTGATTCTAAAGCAAAAAAAAAAAACATTTTAGCTCTTACTGTTGCTTTTAATTCTAAATTTAAGAGTTTTTATTTTTCCTTTTTCTCAAATAACAAGGAAGTGAAGGCATTGCTATTTTCATACTGGAAACAGCTATCTCCTCACATCTCTGCTATGGTTTATGTAGTTGTGCACCCTGTGACTCAAGTCTTGGCATATACAATTTTCTTGGATTTGAGGCAGATTTACCAGTCAATGGTAATTTTTGTGATTTGAACACTATCTTTAAGACAAAATAATAATATTTTTCAGCTCTTACTTATTTTGCATATCTTGAAATTCCTAATGTCTTAAATGTAAGAATATTTTTTCATATACTTCAGAAGGCACAATAATACTTAAGTCATGTTTAATACCCCTTAATAATGTGTAACTTCTCTCTCTCTCTCCCTCTCTCTCTCCATAGGCCATTTTTATAGTGCTTGCCTATGGGCCAGAGATGTTATGATCCAGTAAACAATATTCAAAACTGTGGAAGATGATGATGTGATGACATAGATACAGAAAACTAAAAATATTTCATGGCAATGTAAACACAAATAACCTAATAACAGACAATGGTAAAGGTAGGTACCAAAATGTGTATAAAAACATTTTTTTTATCTTTTATAATTATCCTATATATATCATGAAACATTTTAGTATATAGGCATTAAAAGTTAAAAAGCCCTGTCTGCTCACACTAAAAAGAAATAGTGCACACCCAAAACATGCACGCATACACTCTTCAAAAGCCAACATATCCCACATAAACCAAACTACTTAACATTATTCAAACAAATAAAAAGAAAGAAAGAAAAAGCAGAAAAATAAAATATATGAATCAAGAAGATCATCCGGTCTCAGTAGCATTTCCAGCAAAAAAAAAAAATATATATATATGAAAAGGGTAATGATTCTATGTAATAAAATCAGCCTCAAGTCTGGTGTTCTCTTAGACTATAGTAATATAAAACCAAATTCCAGTACAAACATTGTGAAAGCTTTCTTTAATGAAAACAAACAATTTGTTTTATACTACAAAGGTTTATACTTGAGCTGAGCAAGCATGGTTTTAAAGAATAGGAACTATTGTTTTCAAGCCAAATTAATTTTTCTTTTTTTATATATATATTTTTTTATTTATTAATAACAACTATTCACATTATATATGTTATTTGCATGTATAATACTGCATCAGCTTACTAATTCACTATATTAAATAAATACAAACAAAAATAGTTGACATATTCATAGACTCAGGATCTTTACCACTAGGCTAACTGCCCTTGTGGGCTATTTTAAGCCAAGCCAATTACACCTTGTAAGAATAAAAGCCTTCAACATGTGCTTGTAATTTAAACACCTTAACCAGTATACCAGAAACCCGCCATCCTTAATAATTCTTTCACATTCTGCCAATATATAAAATCTGGATTTTTAACACTTGCTCTCATTAAATAAGAACACATTTCATTGTGACAAACAACAGTGCTGAACAGTGGCTAACTCAACAAACTCATCATTCTTCGTGGAGACCATGGGCTAATTGCAAAAGACTTGCCCTCAATGTAAGTGACCCATTACAGTGGGAGCAGGCTGACAGCAGGTCTTTTTGAATCTGGCACTTGGTGTAAGCCTGCTCATGCATATGCCTTACATTGAAATAAGTCACTTACATTGACAGCAAGCCTTTCAGAATCTGAGAAGACTTATACAGAGAGCAACTATTATGAAATCTTGCCTGTTTTTTCCAATTAATTGAGATAACTGTCCTAGTACTGGCTAAAAAAGTACCAAGAGTGCATATTGAGAGATTTTAATGCAATTATGGACTGGAACACTTGTTAAAAATAATGTTTCTGAAATCACACATCTATTGGACCACAAACCTCTAAGAAATTGTGAATATCCTCCCCGAATGTATTGTTTTTCTGACTTTTAAAAATATATGATACTAATCTACCATGAGAGAATTTTTTTCCATCTCTAACAAACATTTTCCTTAGTTTTACACATTTTTTTAATCTTACAGGAGTAATATAAATCCTTTGCAGACAGTTCCAAGCAACTTTTTTTAGAAAATACCATATATTGTCACATGTACTTATTTTTAAATTAGGTCTTTACTACTATCACCTATTTCTTTTTGATCATATTATCTAATATATTTCCAATATCTGTTGCCTATTTTTTTAGATATCTAAGATTAATGTTTATGGTTTTGCTAAGCTTCATTTCACCTTTACCAACTATAATTATTGAAAAATATTCTAGTATTATTTCTGGATAATTATTTTTCCCAAAACTGTCATTAAAGTTTTTGGTTCTTCAATTTCTGATCTATTATACATCTAATATATATGTGATAATTTATATTTAATTGTACATTTTGCTTGTTTATAATATATTTACTCCAGTTGGATAATTCATCCAATAAATAAAATTACTTTGTTTCAGTTCCAACATTTTCTTGTGAATATTGTTTTCAATAAAGCACAGGATAAAAGCTACTGGAAAATAGTAACTATTTCATTAATATTGGATATTTGTAAATATAATTTCTAAATGTTTTAATAGACAATTTATGTAAATTAATTTTGTACTATTATTGCTGATAATGTAAAACTAAATCTTAACAATCCACATAATGCTATTATTTACAATATTCAATGATGATGAAGATGGGATTAGAAAAGAGTTTTCACAAACATTTTATGTATTAAATCCCATTGAGAATTGTAGTTGGTGTCTAACCACTGTAGAATACTTTTAGAAAATTGTATGTATTAACTTCCATTGAGTATCATAATTGTTGTCTAGCCACTGTACATTCATTTTGAACACTGATGCCAATGCATAAATTTCAATATTTGGGAATCCAATTCCTATGTTACTTCTTGTTCTGATATATGGTATGTAAATGCCATTCTGGGTCATTTTGAATATCAAAGGATTTCTAACAAGATTTTATCCTTTTAATAGTTTAATTTCCATTAATAAATGCAGTTGTTTGAACAATATATAATATCATATGTAGTAAATTTAATGTGATTATCATCAAACTATCCTCAAGAGAAAAAGATGTTTTATTTATTTATTAAAGCATTTAATGCATCAAACATTTTCTTATAATTTTCTTTTATAATAGCATCTCTACTATCTAATGTGTGTGTGTGTGTGTGTGTGTGTGTGTGTGTGTGTGTGTGTGTGTGTGTGTGTGTGTATACATACACACACACATATATACAGAGAGAGAGAAATAGATGCTAGATATCAGATAGATGTAATATATCCTATGTAACATTCATCCAATTGTATCTATATTTTGATTAACTAGCAGGCTTTTAAGGATTTTTTTTATAAACCTCATTTTCAAGATGTTTTCAGAAAAAAAATTATTGGATCATGCATCACTTTAATTGAATAGTTGATATCAGTCAGAGTCAAAAACACATCATTCACAAAAAGTTGCATTTTAAAATGACCTCCCACCTTATCATTGCTTCCAATAAAATTTAAAAAAGGTTCAATTACTAGAGCAAACATTAAAGGGCAAAGAGGGCAACTCTGTTTGGTAAACAGTTTAAGTCCATTAGATATAAAATTCTATTTTAATTTAAGTTTTGGAGTTTTTATATACCTTTTTAAAATAAATTAATAAATGTGGCAGAAAAAAATCATATATTTCTAATGAAGTAAACAAGTAGGTCCAATTTTCTGACTCAAATGCTTTTTCTAAATCTAGACTTATAACTTTATCTTTTCTCTAAAAAGGATGCTGATAATAGAAAAATGTGATTTCTGATTAACCTGCAAGAAAACCACAGAAGTAGATATAATACTTTTTTCTTTAAATTTAATGATGAAACAGAAGACAGAATAATGATAACTTCATGGAGGTATGCTTGAATGATTAATGTAACAAGAACAAAACAGTGATATCTAGATGTTATTTGAGTTTTATTATGTATTATGGTACTGTGACAGCAATAAATTGTTTGCCACACTGACATTTGGTTTACAAGAATATTTGCAAAGATTAAGATTACGTTGCAATATTGCTGAACCATAAATCCATAGGCAATCCTGACAGTGAAACATATTGAGATGGAGTAATCCTGGAAAATTACATGCACAGTAAATGGCATGAATAGAACACATATGCTGTTAGGGAAGGAACACAGCCCCAAGAGGGCAAAATGTCTGTTGTGTGTAAATGTGGTGAAACTGAATAAAATAACTGACTGATTTCTACAGAGACATATGACATGAAACCCTCTAAAGAATGGATTAAAGACCCTTACTAGAACAATAACTAAATGAAAAATGACTGCAGAATCTATTCTCAGACAACAGATTGGGGCATCACTAAGGGGAGATAATTTGCTATAGTAACTTCCAGGTAAATTCAGATACTGAAAATAAATTGCATTATGTTGAAAAACAATACTACATAAACTTAACTCAAAGAAAGCAGAGAGTGTCTACTGAATCTATTGAATTAGCAATAATGACATGAGAACGTTTCATCATAAACTTACAATACCACTATATATGCTATTTATCAGAACATTTAAGTACAGTAACATTCCTCGAGAGTGGAAACATGCAAAATGAATTAAGACAACCCAGAGTCATACTGACCCATAAGTCTACTTTTCTTTGTTCTGGAAAATAATGGAGAAGATAATGTTGGATATCTTTTCATCAGAATTTGAATGGTTGGAACATGAAACCATATATCAAAATACATACATCTAAAACAGATCTAGAACTATATGTGACATGATGTTGTGTCATAATACAATAACAGCTGTAAATGAAAAATTGTGTTGTGATGTAATTTATGTAGACCTTATGTAGACCTCTCTTCAGCATTTGATAGGGTCACACACAAAACACTGAACAATAAATTAGAACAACTAGGCATTGATAAGATGGATAGCTGTATGGTTTACAAACAGGACATTGCAAGTACCATACAGAAATTGGACAGGTAAGATTCTATTATACAGTTAGAGTGTCTCTTAGGGCTGAGTCTTTCTTGGGCCCATGTTTGTTTAGATTGTATCTTTCAGATCTATCTTTTTAATCTAATGCATTTTGTATGTATGCAAGTATCTGAAATGTGTGAATGGGTTACATTTGTTACAGACACAACATGTCTCAAAGAACTTGACAATTGACTGTTTTGGTACAGGAAAATAATATTCTGATAAATACTTAAAAATAGCAGTATGAAAACAGGGAGACAAAGACTGAAGTGTAAATATTTAATACACCACATGATGACTGGAACTGTGGATTCATTTAATGACCTGGGTAGAAGGGTAAACCCACTTTTGATTTTTTTTCTGAGTATATCAATCATTTTGGCAATGATAATTATAAAACTTGTTTTGTAAAAACACTTACAAAGTTTAGAAAATTAAAAATGATGAAATCATGGTAAGTTACATTAGACCCAAAAATAGTGTATGGAATACTAATATGGAAACCTTATAGAAAACTGGCATGAGTAAACTGGAAAAAGTTAAGGAAAATATACCAATAACATCCATGACCATGACACATAAGAGGAGACATTATTCAGGTATATTGGGCATTTAGAAACAAATACCTCTGGGAATGTTTGAGGTTCTCATAGACTACTACAGAATCATCAAACAACCCACACACATTATGTAGGCATGACAGATGTACAAACTGGTTCTATAATGGAATAGCTGATGCTTGGAACAGACTACCAAATTATATTAAAGCAATCACTAGTTTAGATATTTCTAAGAACAATTGTGATACTTATTACATACATTACTGCTTTGGTATATTGGTAAGCTAAAAGGGAATTATTCCCCTGCTTAAAATATTTGCATGAATATACAGTATGTACCAAGAAATATGGATGGCTTATAGTCAACTGAATCAAAAAGTATGACAAAGTCATAAGTAAACCAAGCAAATTCTTTGTGACTGAAGGAAAGGAAGGAAAATAAAACTTCAAAACAATATTAATGTCATTGAAATAATTAAAACATATAAAAAGATTATTTAAGAATATGGTACCCAGCACTAAGAATCATTTAAGTAAATTTTAAGAAGAAGACGAATGAAAAATAAAATCAATTTATGATTACAGTTATATGTTAATGGGAGCCATGCTGAAACCAGAAATTCATACTATAATATAACAGTTACCATTAAGTGTTGTACATAGAACCAAATGTGGTATAGGACATTATCATAGCATTACGGTTGGTGCTTCACCATATTTAATTCCTTGTTTCACAATCTGAATGCATTACCTTCTTTATAGAGGCTGTATATATTTCCTCTGACTGTGTTGTGTTTTGCTTACATCTCAAATGCATGCTTTTATGTGAATCACTTTTCCTGATAGTTTGTTGTGGGAGAGTATGTGGAGTGAAATAAGCTATAATAGACCGATATCCTGTTCAGAATTTGCTCCATACATTACTATCGCTGGAATAGATTACTCCACCATGAACAAGAATAACATAAAATTGGACTGAAAATGAATGAAATAATCCAGTCCCTTGGAGTGTTAATGGTGTCTTGTTTCCGTCACAAAAGAAAAAAATCATCCCCCTTGTATATTCTTGAAATGCTTAAAATACTGCCAAATACAAATATTATTACATAATACTATACAAGACATGCATAGTTCATATATACTATTATATTTTATTGGTGCCTTTTCCTTTCCTTTAAAAATCGGTTGCCTTAAGTACTTCTCAATCTCACTACTACAGCTCAAGGAAAACTACAAGGGAAAAGAGGCAAGAATCAAATTACACACATGTGTAAACATTACTTCTCATCCCAGGGAAAAGAAGCAGGAATCAAATTACACACATTTGTAAACATTACTTCTCATCCCAGGGAAAAGAAGCAGGAATCAAATTACACACATTTGTAAACATTACTTCTCATCCCAGGGAAAAGAAGCAGGAATCAAATTACACACATTTGTAAACATTACTTCTCATCCCAGGGAAAAGAAGCAGGAATCAAATTACACACATTAGTAAACATTGCTTCTCGTCCCAGGGAAAAGAAGCAGGAATCAAATTACACACATTTGTAAACATTGCTTCGTCCCAGGGAAAAGAAGCAGGAATCAAATTATACACATTTGTAAACATTACTTCTCATCCCAGGGAAAAGAAGCAGGAATCAAATTACACACATTTGTAAACACTGCTTCTCATCCCAGGGAAAAGAAGCAGGAATCAAATTACACACATTTGTAAACATTGCTTCTCATCTGCCACAGTCCCACAAGAAGTACCTTCTAGAGTCTGCAAGAAACAAGGTTGAAAAACTGCGGATATACTGGAGGCTTAGAAATTTCCTTTTTTCCTTTATTTTACATATTCACACCACATCAGGTTTTTTCAAACTACATCAGCCAAATGCCTGCACTTTAGCTTACAGATGGGCAATAAGCATCAGTGGAGAACAAACACCTGTAACGAAGTGTCTTCTTGCAAGGGAATTAGAGCAGCCTTTGGGCTATGTCCACCCAAAGGGGCAAGTAATACCCCCTGCTGCACAGCACACAGTGCAACAGGAATGGACACAGTTTAAGGTAAAAACCCACTGTTGCCTAGATGACAGACAAACTTTGGCAATTCTGCACCCCATATTGAGAAGGTGCACAAAAGATATAGTACATAAGATGACTGGCTGGAGCAGAACTGAAAAATAAAATTATAATAAAAAATCATTAATACTTATTTACATGGTGATCTTATAATCTGTTTAATGTCTCAAAACAGTGTGGCCAAGTAAAACTTTGGCAAATAAGGCTCTGAATGTATGTTGCTCAGATGATAGCCAGTTACTACAAGAATGACCCTGTAGCTGCAATAAGAGTAAACAAATTTGAAGAAGTTCAAATAGGAAGTGACTAGGAATCACATTGCTATGGTGACATAGTATAGTGCACTTATAAAGTGAGTAAAAGGGAAGTGTAGGATGTGTAACCATTATGGGGAAATGGGATCAATGTAGCAGTCTGCATCACCTCTTAAGTGCAGATACCTCAAAAGGTACTTTCCTCCGATTAGGCGTATGCAGTAAGATTTTCTCCATGGAAGTATGGCCAGACAGTAAGTTATTATTGCTGTAAGCTTCAGAGTATGTTTAATCACGTTTACCCATAAAAATATATAGATTTTCTTTTACTACTATTACTGCCCTGCCAAGCAGTATAGCATCTTGCTAACTTCTTACCATCATACTGCATGGAAAATGGGGAATAGAAAGAAAGAAAGAGACAATCAGACAGTATCAAACTGCATCCCAACTTCAACAGCACAGTCAATGTTGGTCAAATAACAAAACAAAATAAATCCTGCTAAATACATGTTCATTTTGTTTTCACACAAATCAATACAACTGATTAGAAAGCTAAAACAACTTCCCTACATTTCGTAAGATCTAAAGGATTATAAAGTGATATAGTGTTACAATGGAAAGGCACACAAAATAAGAAGAAATAGGAATGATACTCCAGTGGCCATTTCCAGTCCACTCAAAACCAAGCATACATATAGCAGCAATGTATTAAATATCTGCACACCTACCTCATATATGGTACTAAGCCTCAATGTGCATGTATGTGTATTCTACATAAGTAAACTGAAATATATAGGGTTCAGCCATTTATATAAGGATGAAGGGAAGTATGTTTCATTTTGGTATTGCACATTAACCCAACAGGGTATGAATATGACAACATCCCTTCCTAAGGACATAAACATCTATGTATGATGTCATATGGGTGCTTAATATATTCTACTGAAAACAATATTATCATGTTTAAATCTTTATTTAATTATATATCAATTTATTTACAGCTGGTACCTAGACTGGCCAAGTTAGATAACTTCTGATCCATGTTCCGTAGGTAACTTGGTCACATATACATACAGCAAAGTTAAAATTAGAATATAATGACTACTTTTTACTTCATCACTAGGCCATAGTTATACAATAAAAAATAAGATATAATAATATATATGAATGTAATCCCTTAATGTAGATTTTGTTGAAACAACAGAAATATGGCAAACAGGAAACAGTTGATTTTCTATATATCTTACTGAAAAATTGTTTGTCTGTAGAATCATAAGACAGATTTAAATCCAAAAAATTCAAAGTGATCCCATAACCACCAACTGAAAATTTTAAAAAATCAGTAGTACTATTTAAATAACTGACAAAACCATTAAATTTGTCTAATGTACCATGCCATAGAAAAAACAAATCATCTATATAGCGACAGTAAAAAATAATCTTATCAATGTAACAACTGTCATCAATAAAGATGTTCTCCCAATTGGCCATTGTCAGATTTGCATATGCTGGAGCCACCCTTGCACCCATTGCAACACCAGAAATTTGCATATAAAGATTACCATTAAATGTAAAAAAATTATTGTCCAATACAAGTTCCATTAAAGTACACACTGTATTGACTTTTGTATTACTTAAATCAGTGTGTTTTGATAGATATTCCCTCAAATATTCAATACCTACCTCACTATTGATACTGGTGTATAGTGACTGAACATCTAATGATGCCATACAAAAATCTGTAACTGATGGTTTTAAATCTCTCAGTAATTCAAGTAGATGCCAAGAGTCTTTTAAATAGTGTCTTGAAGCCTGAACTATAGGGTTTAAAATGTAATCCAACCACATAGAAATAGTTTCAGTCTTAGATTTAGTAGCTGATATGATAGGCCTAAAGGGAGGATTTCTAGTGTCTTTCTGTAGTTTTGGAAAACTTATTATTGGATGAAAATACTTATCAAAAAGTAAATTATACATCTATTCAGCATAGTTTTCTAAGATTAGATACTTGTCTATTTGACATGTTTAGTCAGGGAGAGTTGGATTATCAGAGTTATAGCTTTTTACATGTTGAATATCCGAAAATGGCTGTGTTATTCGGTATTCCAAAAATACAGAAAGACACTAGAAATCCTCCCTTTAGGCCTATCATATCAGCTACTAAATCTAAGACTGAAACTATTTCTATGTGGTTGGATTACATTTTAAACCCTATAGTTCAGGCTTCAAGACACTATTTAAAAGACTCTTGGCATCTACTTGAATTACTGAGAGATTTAAAACCATCAGTTACAGATTTTTGTATGGCATCATTAGATGTTCAGTCACTATACACCAGTATCAATAGTGAGGTAGGTATTGAATATTTGAGGGAATATCTATCAAAACACACTGATTTAAGTAATACAAAAGTCAATACAGTGTGTACTTTAATGGAACTTGTTTTGGACAATAACTTTTTTACATTTAATGGTAATCTTTATAGGCAAATTTCTGGTGTTGCAATGGGTGCAAGGGTGGCTCCAGCATATGCAAATCTGACAATGGCCAATTGGGAGAACATCTTTATTGATGACAGTTGTTACATTGATAAGATTATTTTTTACTGTCGCTATATAGATGATTTGTTTTTTCTATGGCATGGTACATTAGACGAATTTAATGGTTTTGTCAGTTATTTAAATAGTACTACTGATTTTTTTAAATTTTCAGTTGGTGGTTATGGGACCACTTTGAATTTTTTGGATTTAAATCTGTCTTATGATTCTACAGACAAACAATTTTTCAGTAAGATATATAGAAAATCAACATTTGCGAATCAGTATTTGCATAAAGACAGTATACATCCATTGCACATGAAAAGAGGTGTCATTAAAGGGCAATACATTAGACTGAGTAGATTGACATCTCAGAACAATATCTTTCACAATGAAATGAGAGTTTTAAGAAAATTCTTTCTTGACAGAGGTTACCATGTTTCTTGGCTGCACTCAATTGAAAGGGAAGTTATGTTGTTAAGGAATAGCAAAGCTGGACCTATTTTATCTATTAGTTCATTAGTTTCTATTACTAACAATATTTCAACTGTAGATAAAGAATTTATTAATGCATTTGTTTTGCCCATCTCCAATGAAATGTGGCTTATCAAAGAGATTATAGTTGACAATTGGAAGATAGTTTTGGGAAATCAGGATTTAGTCAAAGTGATTGGTGTAAAACCAAATTTTACTTTTAAGAAAGTTGTGAATCTTAAGAGTTTGTTAGAGAAAAAGGTGGACACCATGGATACAACAAAAAAGGCTACTATCAATACTAGAGGTACATATGCGTGTTTCCACTGTAAACAGTGTAGATATATTAGTAATTCTTCTTCAGTTTATTTTTCTCATATAAATATTACGCATTGGTCCAAAAAATATTACACTTGCCATAGTGAAATGGTAATTTATGTTGCACAGTGCCAGACATGTCCAAGCTACTATGTAGGAATGACTACAAGGTGTTTCAAAAAAAGAATTAGTGAACACATTTTAGCCATCAAGAAAAAGGACATGACAAATGCACTAGGCAAGCATTCTATTAAATGTAACAACTTTAAAAAGTTTATTTTTTCAGTTCTAGATAGTGTTGACAATAGTGTATTTAGTGGCAACAAAAAACTTGAACTAGAATGTAGAGAGTCTATTTGGCAGGTTTATTTAGGAGCGGACCAGGCTCCAGGTCTAAATGAAGTAATAAACATAAAATGTTTTTTACAGACAAAGTAATTTTAACAACATTTTATATATACATTTATATTTATTTAGTTAAAATGTTTTATATATATCACATAAGAAATATTGTTTATATATTGTTTATAATGATTTATGTATGTATAATATATGTATATTTACAATTTATATATTTTTAAAGAAATCAATTAATTAATTAGTTAATCAATTCAATTATATTACAAGTCATGTGATGGGTAATATATTATTTAAACTGTTGGAATGGTTGGATAAGTTGTTTTCTGAGGAAGTTCACATTAAATAAAGTGAATGAAAGCGCTAATTTGGTGTTCCATGCTTTATTCAGTCACCTTGAATCAATTTTCGTAGTTTGTGGTTCGTTTACTGTGGAAATTACTTAGTTTCGTTTTTCATTTGTAAACATTACTTCTCATCCCAGGGAAAAAAAGCAGGAATCAAATTACACACATTTGTAAACATTACTTCTCATCCCAGGGAAAAGAAGCAGGAATCAAATTACACACATTTGTAAACATTACTTCTCATCCCAGGGAAAAGAAGCAGGAATCAAATTACACACATTAGTAAACATTGCTTCTCATCCCAGGGAAAAGAAGCAGGAATCAAATTACACACATTTGTAAACATTGCTTCTCGTCCCAGGGAAAAGAAGCAGGAATCAAATTATACACATTTGTAAACATTACTTCTCATCCCAGGGAAAAGAAGCAGGAATCAAATTACACACATTTGTAAACACTGCTTCTCATCCCAGGGAAAAGAAGCAGGAATCAAATTACACACATTTGTAAACATTGCTTCTCATCTGCCACAGTCCCACAAGAAGTACCTTCTAGAGTCTGTAAGAAACAAGGTTGAAAAACTGCGGATATACTGGAGGCTTAGAAATTTCATTTTTTCCTTTATTTTACATATTCACACCACATCAGGTTTTTTTCAAACTACATCAGCCAAATGCCTGCACTTTAGCTTACAGATGGGCAATAAGCATCAGTGGAGAACAAACACCTGTTACGAAGTGTCTTCTTGCAAGGGAATTAGAGCAGCCTTTGGGCTATGTCCACCCAAAGGGGCAAGTAATACCCCCTGCTGCACAGCACACAGTGCAACAGGAATGGACACAGTTTAAGGTAAAAACCCACTGTTGCCTAGATGACAGACAAACTTTGGCAATTCTGCACCCCATACTGAGAAGGTGCACAAAAGATATAGTACATAAGATGACTGGCTGGAGCAGTACGCAAAAATAAAATTATAATAAAAAAAAATCATTAATACTTATTTACATGGTGATCTTATAATCTGTTTAATGTCTCAAAACAGTGTGGCCAAGTAAAACTTTGGCAAATAAGGCTCTGAATGTATGTTGCTCAGATGATAGCCAGTTACTGCAAGAATGACCCTGTAGCTGCAATAAGAGTAAACAAATTTGAAGAAGTTCAAATAGGAAGTGACTAGGAATCACATTGCTATGGTGACATAGTATAGTGCACTTATAAAGTGAGTAAAAGGGAAGTGTAGGATGTGTAACCATTATGGGGAAATGGGATCAATGTAGCAGTCTGCATCACCTCTTAAGTGCAGATACCTCAAAAGGTACTTTCCTCCGATTAGGCGTATGCAGTAAGATTTTCTCCATGGAAGTATGGCCAGACAGTAAGTTATTATTGCTGTAAGCTTCAGAGTATGTTTAATCACGTTTACCCATAAAAATATATAGATTTTCTTTTACTACTATTACTGCCCTGCCAAGCAGTATAGCATCTTGCTAACTTCTTACCATCATACTGCATGGAAAATGGGGAATAGAAGGAAAGAAAGAGACAATCAGACAGTATCAAACTGCATCCCAACTTCAACAGCACAGTCAATGTTGGTCAAATAACAAAACAAAATAAATCCTGCTAAATACATGTTCATTTTGTTTTTACACAAATCAATACAACTGATTAGAAAGCTAAAACAACTTCCCTACATTCCGTAAGATCTAAAGGATTATAAAGTGATATAGTGTTACAATGGAAAGGCACACAAAATAAGAAGAAATAGGAATGATACTCCAATGGCCATTTCCAGTCCACTCAAAACCAAGCATACATATAGCAGCAATGTATTAAATATCTGCACACCTACCTCATATATGGTACTCAGCCCCCAAATCCAAGCCTCAATGTGCATGTATGTGTATTCCACATAAGTAAACTGAAATATATAGGGTTCAGCCATTTATATAAGGATGAAGGGAAGTATGTTTCCTTTTGGTATTGCACATTAACCCAACAGGGTATGAATATGACAACATCCCTTCCAAAGGACATAAACATCTATGTATGATGTCATATGGGTGCTTAATATATTCTACTGAAAACAATATTATCATGTTTAAATCTTTATTTAACTATATATCAATTTATTTACAGCTGGTACCTAGACTGGCCAAGTTAGATAACTTCTGATCCATGTTCCGTAGGTAACTTGGTCACATATACATACAGCAAAGTTAAAATTAGAATATAATGACTACTTTTTACTTCATCACTAGGCCATAGTTATACAATAAAAAATAAGATATAATAATATATCAAACAAAACAGTACATTTCAGAAGTGCACAAAGAATCATGAAATGCTCAGCAACAATCAGGTGAGATGAAAGAGTAAATAAGAGGCAAATAAAGCAGCAGATATGAATGTAATCCCTTAACACCAGATTTTGTTGAAACAACAGAAATATGGCAAACAGGAAACAGTTTGTTGATGGATTAGGGGAAGAAAATTAAAAGGGCGATACAGTTAGTAACAGTACATTACATTTTTTCTTGGTGCCTCAAGCCAACAGGAAGTTCACAAACAGAGCTACAAAACATTATGTGACATAATTCATACGATAACTTACAGATGTGATTACAGTCTTAGTAACAATTATGCAATCTTCATAATATACAAGATCAGAAATAAACTAGGTTTTAAATTACATCTCACTAAAATAGATATAGCTCAGGTATACAAATACAGCTATGCCAGCAAAATAATGTAGTCTAAACACCTGCTTATAATATGTGCAAATGCATTACAAGAAAGTCACTGAGTTTCTTCTTCTTCTTTCAGCTTTTTCACAGTTAGGGGTCGCCACAGCGGATCACCTGTCCGCTCATGATGCTGCCAAACACTAAGAAATCTTAGTCTGTTCTATTTCAAAACAATTTTGTAAATAGCACACACAGCTTACATGCCTTTTAAAACAAGTGAATGGGAGGAGTCCTTCACAATTTTGCATATCATCCACTTTTATTTTCAGAAAGGTAAGGCCTATTAACCTTACGTTTGAGTGTTCTGTACTATCTATAGAATAAGTAGGGCACCTTAGAATTTTAAAACATAAATGTGTTTTAAGGAAATAATAGCATCAAAGTAACAATTAATTTTATTTTAGAAGTATACAACACATTTCTTTCCATTTACAGATTAGAAATTCTTCTATTATAAATTCTAAAACAGTAACATTTTATCTCTTAGATGAATAATGTAGTTGTGACGCATGTCATAAAATATTATCAAGTTAGTTATACTTCTCTCTAATCCATTTAATCACACCTGTTAATTTTCAGAACTGGTGCTTGGATGTATCAGATTATGCTACTAGCTATGACATGAACAGAAATACAGTACAAACTGCAATCATCCAATCAGTTAAATGGACTGCACAAATTATATTTGGCAATATCAACTATATGAATATAAAAACATATCATCTTAAAAGGTAACAGTTTGACAAAGGTGTTACAGACAGGCAGAAACTTGTTTCACAACCAGTGATATTTTTTTTACTGCTGCCACTGTGTTCATCCTTACAGTCTTCCTGAAAATAATGCATTCTGTAATTTCAGAGATACAATAGCACTGCTTCATTCTAAAGATGAAAGGCCACTTAACGAGAATCTGCAAAACTGATGGGCAACAATGTTTAGCGCTTAAGTTATATATTCAACTCAGCATGTCATAAATCACGTAAATGTAATTAAAATCTGATAAAAAATATGGGAATCATAACTAATTAAATATGCAACCTTGTTTGAAAAATGTGATGGAAATCCAAACTGATTAACTATTCACCTTTGTTTTAAAAAATTAAATCTCCAGCAAACTATGATCCCTAAAGCTCCAAAAATAGCACAATTATAAAGTTAGTCAATACTGCTTATGAAATGTTTCTACTTAAATGTTTTAATACTAATTATTTCTGTGCCAAATGTCTCAGTTTCAGTATATATTTTCCACTTGAACTGTTATTAGTATATGTAAATGAAAGAAATGCACTTGCTAGAATGGTATCCATGTAAGCAGACATGCTCACAGACACATCTTCTTTAATGGATAACATAAAGATGTTTCTCTAATTACATGCAAACTAGTTATGTATGTGAAAATTCAGAAAACACATAAAAAATGGAAACTGATGAACTAACTCAGTGAGACAGCAATGTGAACAAAGCTTGTTTTGATATCATCGTGACATCTGCTACACTGAAACAAAGCAGACAATAAATAAATAATCAATCTATTATTTAAGATACAGCCTTGTCTGCAGTATATTTACCAGGGGTCTCAGTAGCAAGGAATACTACAATGTCTGTGGTTAGACACAGAATACCCAGTAAAAAAAAAACAAACAAATAAATTGAATTAAAATTGCTAAATTATAAAATTAAAATCCACAACAAGAGTTTGATACATTATAATGTTACAGTTTCTCTTGCATAGAGTGCAACTTAAAAAAATCACAGCTCTGCCAGTTGTCAGTTGTGATCCTTCCTGTCATTTAAATAAGTAGCTTAACCTTTATCTCTCCATTTCTGCCTTATAGATAAGCTTTATATCTAAAGATATTGCCCACATTTCTGAATGAGACACTACCAGTATAATGCTCAAAGAATGCAGAAATAGTGGCAGAAATGTAGCCTCAATTACAGCAAGTTGATATGTGTCCACCTATACCCTGTTCTTGTTGATAAACAGACAACATTTTAATTTTTTAGCTAAAATAATGATGCACCCAAAGAAGGGGTCAGTCTTTGCTTTTTTTTCCCCCAATGGTAGAAATCAGTACTGAATTTGCTTTCATGAGGAAAAGGAACAGACTCAGCATTATAGAATACAAATTAATGAACATGAAATGAAGGAAAACATACCACAGACAGTATGCTCAGTTGAAGGAATGGAGAACTTTGTAAATATCCTACATGACTTTTAATCACTTATTTAAACACAACCTATAAATACTCCTTAAACACTGGTCCTGAAAGCAAGTACATGTGTCTAACTACATACCACATTAGACAGCTAAACAACTAAACAAACAAATAATCTGACAAGTTGTCAGAAGTTCAGCATAGTTATAACTGTGTTGTAGGCAGGTTTGTATAACAGAGTTGTATGCAATAAAGGCATCATATAAGCAAATGGAATAAGCATTATTAGAAGATTATACATTCCATACTGAGCCTCTGTTATTTAAACATATCAGTACAGTTTTGCTCAAAAAACAGAGATTAAGAGTTGTTCTACAGCTAATTGTAAAGAGTTTCAGTAACATATGTGGTGCCTAAATACAGAGCTGAATGTTAAATACTTTTTTGTAAAAAAAAACTGCTGCCAAAACAAACTATAATAAGACAGATTATTTTATTTTGAAATTAAGTCTAACCACCTCTTTAAAGAAGATACTTGTTTGCATAATGTAGATTTTTAATTTATAACAAACTAAAATTAGGCATACTCTGTAGATAATCAATCTAAACTGCAAAGATCTCTAATTGTTTATTATGCAGGGATGACATTACTTGAATCTCTACTGCATTACTTTGGACTTGAAGTTGCTACAACTTCATCTTCTTTGCCATCTTTATTTCTCATAATGTGACTTTATGGCACTCATCTCTGACAGCAGACTACATATTATAAATTATCAGTGGTGGTACACAGCTGAAAACTGATATGTGCAGATATAGAAAACCTGACAGCCACATGTAACAGAGTCTGAAAGCAGCAACTATCCTTTAGAACACTTAAAATTCACAACCAAATCTATACTGTGGCGTTTAGATATTTATATGAATACTGTCATATACAGACCCCTCAGTATGGTAACAGTTCTTACACTTTTACTACCTTGTAACCACTAGGTGAATAGCATAGCCACTAAATATAAATCACAACTCTATAAATTTCACTGAATATTATTAGGGGTTGAGAAAACTATTCCAGACATCTACGTTCTTAACTTCAAATGAAATTCCAAACTTTTACTCTAAACAGCATTACAAACTGTAACTATGCAGCTCTCAGAAGAATAGACTAGCATAACTGTCATGAGCATTGCAATCAAGATTAGTAAGCAATGTTATTGCTACAAAGTCCTGTCAGCTGATCTCACTAATGCAACATAAGCTGTTGAACCAAGTACAGAAGAAGTCAAGAGCTGTGCTTATTTTAATATGATTTGAATATGGCATCAAACTGTCTGAAAAAACAAAACAGCAAAAGGAAGGACAATCATAATAAACACATTTAAACACAAATAACACACACCTATGACATTGTTTTAAGTATTAATATAATACAAAATTAAGAACTACTTATTAATTAAAATCCAAATATACTCAATAGCCACACTTAATCTACATGGCTACTACATCGCTGTTTGTGATTGGTAAGATTACCTAGTACACCTGAACTTTTACATAACTGAAGATCAAAAATTATACATCTATAACATGGAATCAGTCGATCAATCAACAAATAACATTATTCTAAAATAATTATCTAAGTATGTAAAATGTACAGCATATGTTGGAAGTAATACACAGTGTGTGCAAGTGTGTGTGTGTGTGTGTGTGTGTGTGTGTGTGTGTGTGTACATATCAAACATTAAGTAATCCTCTGACATACTTACTGCAAAAGCTTCTGAAAGCAGCAGTCAAAATATAAACTCAAAGAGTCAAAATCTTTGAAGATGTTTTATGTTGTTATAAAACATAAACATGTCGTACTGATACATTTTTATTTTATATAAATCTGTTACAAATCAAGCCAAAATAACTACCCAGAAGTTAAAAAACTGAACTCCAATGTCTTCTTTACTACGCAATAATACTGTGTTTTTAGATTATTATCTGCTAATAATAACTATTTAATATACTCGCTACTGCACACTCTGAAATCTGAAAGTAAGCATTCCATGGAAAGTGAACAAGCAAGTACACTTCAATATCCAAAGTCATTGATACAGGAACTGGGAGCTTCATCCAGACAGAGTACATCAGTGCATTCAGCATTACACAGCTAGCATTTCACACCATAATCCAAAAACATTTGTATTCTGTTATCAAGCTGCCATTACAGCTAAATTAGTCATCACCAGTAAGTGTATAACTATTTGAGATAGGAGAAATAAAATTCCAGGAGCCCTCTTATGCTTTAAGCAAGTCACTGTGATCTTTGCATCTATTTTGTTTGTGAAAAATATACTGTTAGCATACAGATAATAATTCAATATTATTCTTCAAAATGAGATAAAAGGGGAAAGCAGGACTGCTGCATTTATGTTAGTAACTATTTTAACAAGTGTTGGAATTCTGTGAACTTTTTTGAGGTTCCAGATGCAATACTTTGTAATTTTATACTATATATATATATATATATATATATATATATATATATATATATATATATACACTTACATAAAACTTGCAAACTATAATGTATCAAATTTAAACTTACAATCGTTCTGGATTGTCTAATTTTGAGTGAACGCATACTTATGGTAACTAAAAAGTACATTTTATAGCTAGCTAAACAACTCAGATGCTTCACAATACACAAGGAAAACAGAAACTGCTATTGCAGACAGCAACTGTAATGATATACTGGAAATCTATACACCTCACATTACACAGCTGTCAAAATATTTGACTCAAATGAATTCAAAAGGCACACACTTCTTCAGTCCTCATCTTACAAAGAAAGGTTGTACAACACAAAATCATAAATCCTAATAGTCATTAGTTACAAAACACAGACCTCATCAATTGCCCTAGAGAGGAGGTGGAGAACCTACAGCCTTCAGCAGTCAATGTATAAAATATGCTTAACCTGCTAATGTGCCATAGTAGCTATTAATGAACACTTCAAAACAAATGCCCCGATTTTTTTCTTGCCATTATTTGTCCATCTGTTTTTTTTTTTTTTGTGCGATGCAGGGTGTTACTGGCATTGGATCACATTTTACAGTACTGTATAGCAGTCTGCCAAATCTTACATTGAACAGACTGAGGGATGCTCTGCCACTGTCACTACTCTTCTCCACAGGTCCCCCAGCAGTTCATTAAACGTGTAGTATCCACTTCCCAATAGCGTATAGTCAACACGAGTTTTATTTCAAAGTTAAGAAGAGAAAGAAAGGACCCTGTAGCTCAATTATTTCATATGCATATGATATTATGTATCAAAAACTGAAACAGAAAAATCCCATCGCGATTTTAAAGTCCAAATCAGTTACTGGGCATTGTTATAACGATTTCTCCAAAATGCTGTACATGCAGCACACACCGTACCACCCCCCCCCCCCCCAACACACACACACACACACTCACACAGAGTTGGGTGAGAGTGCAAAATCCCCTGAGAGACGTCTCAGACATGCCCTGCCCATGCAATAGTCACAGTAGCTCTTTGCAGCTGGGCCCATGTGAGCTTTTATTTAACAACAAACATGTAGGAGCGGGGGGGGGGGGGTGCATATAAAAACGTAGCATTGTCCTTGTGATACACACACAGTCCAATACCTTATTAACTTAGTGCTAAGGCAGTTTTGGTGCCAGCTTCTGAGTTCACTTCAAACGCAAATGTTTAAAAGAACGACGTTCCAGCAAGCTTTCCGAAGGGTAAATGCTCCTTACTGCTGTTATTTACTGTATAGAGACTGGAGACAGACAAGCGATAACTGTTGTGTACAAATTAGTCCTAATGGTATCGGCGACGCGGTCCACAAGAACATAAATACTCAAGTGAATAATAGTCCTTGCACTATTACTATACTCAGTGTAAATGAACAGATGTACCTCTTCGCGTCTTAGCTTGGTGTCGTAATACACACCCCTGTCTATGAAATATGCCTGCCATCCACAGCTTTTGTTTTGTAAGGCATGTAATTTAACTCTAATAGACTGCGGGTGCACACGGAGCCAGAGTAACCTCCGCAAGTACTTAACATCCCTTTGCGATCATCTGCAAGAAAATAAAAGTTTGCATTCGTGCACTGTATCTCCCCTTCGCGTTTGCATTACACTCTTCACTTCATTTCCACAACTGGTGCACATGAGGTTTCAAAAATCCGGACGGAGTCCTTCATCTTTACAGAAAATAATGCATTATCCAACACCGTTGTTGTGTGGCCCGCCTGTAAATGTGTTATTGCACTAATGCATCCCTTTCAGCATTCCTCAGAAGTGCCTTTTCCCAGACCATGCCTGCTGCTGCCCCCAAAGGAAAGGGTACCCGGCTAGAAGCAGGAGTGTCGACTTTAGATTTACTGCCCCCTGCGAGGGCAGACAAAGCTCAGCCGGCAGCGTTCCCATGTCAGGCTGCTTCCAAGTTCAAGTGCTGAATTCTTCCAGACAACATGCGCTTAAGTTGGATTTGTTGTTAACCTGTTACTTTTCCCATGTAAAAAAAAAAAAACGAATACAGACCACTTCCTTAGAGCAGGTGCTTTCTGCAACAACTGTAAACTGATCTTTAAGGCGTGCAGCTCTCCTCCCCAGAAGGTTTCAGGCTAGTATATGC
Organism: Protopterus annectens; assembly: GCF_019279795.1. Classification (NCBI taxonomy): domain Eukaryota; kingdom Metazoa; phylum Chordata; order Ceratodontiformes; family Protopteridae; genus Protopterus; species Protopterus annectens. The sequence goes on along the minus strand of NC_056742.1, from coordinate 55,770,250 downwards.
AACATTTAGTGTACATCTGAGCAACACACTCTTAACTCCACAAAATGTATTGTTTAGGGGCAAGATCATAACCTAAAATGGCAGAGCTCTCCACGCACTTGCATCTCACAACTTTTGACACATGGCACACATCCGTGAACTTTCAGGGAATTGCTAACAATCACTTCCCCCCTCCCCCATACCCCCAATTCTAAAAAAATGCACTTCAAAATAAAGTTTATCAAGAAAAGCGGGGAATTCAAAAAAGTTTTCAACAGTTGTAAGTACACTTATATTTTAACCCTAGTTGCATAACCTATTTATATTTGTGAGAATTACTGTAAAAATGCTGCAACAACTGTCCAAAGTAACGGTTCACACTTAAAAACAATAAAGACAAAGCTGTTATTTCCTTGGGCTAAATAGTGTAGCGCCATTCAATGGCTTCCCTGCTTCCTTCATTCTTCTCAGCTTTTCCCCTGACAGTCCTGCTTGCAAACGTCACTGCTATGGATATTTAATTATACTGTATTTTTTAATCACGGTGGAAAAGTAGGCCCTGCTGCGAAGATTAAAAATGCACATAAAATAGTCCGAAATGACTTCAACCCCCTTCAATTCTGTCTGAAAAAGCTTTTCGGACGTTTATAGGAGCTTTCAGGTTCGTTTTTTCTTACCTTCCAATTTAAACCACATCGGAGAAGAAACTCTAAGCCCGTAAACGGAGGGTTGTAAAAAAAAAAAAAAAAAAAAAAGATTGTGTTCAATGAATAATGAAGCAAGTCCACATGATTGACTTGATCATTTTCTTAGGCTGAGGGGGAAAAGTGGAGCTCACAAGTGTCACGTTTGCCGCCTCAGGCTTGCCCTGGTGAGGGTCCCCCCCACACCCCGAGTGCGGGAGTCTTTCTATTAATGTTTCTGTTTTGTGGATCAACGTGTTTCAGTGATAGCGATCAGCCAACATGACAAGATATTGTCATCTCCCAGTTCGGACTCCCCCTATCTTAGTAGGTGAAATGCATTGTACCATTAAAAAAAGCACTCCATTGTCATCTTGGCATAATTCACAGCAACTAGATAGGTCTTGCGGCATTTAGCTTTGATGAGCCAAAAGCTGAGCCCTTGATATAATAACCTACAAAGAATGGTCTCTGATCGTCCATTTTTCTCTCCCGGAGTAACAACTGAGAAAGCATTTAACACTGCGCAGCTTGGGCTTGACCTTGAGCTCCTGTAAAGCAGACACTTATTTAAAAAAAAAATCTTGCCTGTTCTGTCTCAGGAGCCACACACTGATTGTCAGACTTGTTATTGAGGCATTAGATCCTCAGCCTTACCCTCGATTACCTGCCCGTTGCCTCCCACCCAACACCCCCCTCCCCATCATCGATACACACACTAACATTTAAAAAAGCGAAAGCTCTTCTTACCTGCGTTGCAAACTCCTTAAAGTGGACTGCTGCTGCTGTGGTCCACGTCCCACGGAAAGGTTGCTGCCCGGCGTGGCTCAGGCATCAGTCACAGCAGCTCGGGCGTTTAGCACAAGTAATCAGCGATAAAATGACGTTGATCTGCACTGTAACCTTGTGGCGTATTTAATGTAAATAAGCCAGTTATGTTGCCAATCGCATGCATACAAACACATAAAAAGGTCTTCAGCTAGGCATTTGGATCATTGCAACTCGCAGCTGCCACTGTCTCTGTGTGTGCGACAGTTGAGGAATCTTGATAATTCTGAGCAATGTTAGTGCCAAATGATTATAAAAAAAATATGATTTTAATTAATCACGTAAGTAGGCAGGCACATTAGCATACGGTAATTAAACTTAGAGAGAAACGTCATGGAGGTTTTTTTGTGCCTTAAAGGTTCAGAATAATCGTGAAACACAAGACAAAATGACTTAATTATTAAACGTATAACTTTTAAGACAACTTTTACCAGGAGTATCTTAAGGACACTGTTTTTTGGTTAATTATATTAAACAGGCAAAAGCAGGCACAGATATGATTGGTGAGATGGCTGGCTTATGTTTCTATAGCGCAGAGAGCTCAATAATGCAATTATGGATTCTGTGTCCCATAGCTGACAAAAGCATAGTGTCTCAATAGAGCCTTTGTTGTGGGATTATATAATGATTCTGGTGTAATTATGGGAAAAGATATGGTAATAAGAAAACATATCAAATACGCCAAATGAGCAGCCTTTTTAAAGAGCAAGCTTACAAGTGACACTGACGCATATTAATAACAATAGAAAAAAGTAAAAGCTGAAAAAAAGAAATATGTTGATGTGTGTGATTAGAAGCATTGCAGACAGATTGATTATTCAAAATGCCGAGCCATGGGGACACACTGATTCAGGTGCAGCTAGTTTTATATTGTAATCCAAACTGAAATGGATTCCTTGAAAATCCCTGAGAAACATTATGCCAATTTTCTGTATGCCCGAATCTCGTCAATGTGAACACCGGATGTGTGCAATTATGAGAAGCAGACATAACTTTTTCTTAAAAATAAATAAATAATATAGCAGACTCTAAATGCGGGATCTCTCTTAAGGCCATAAGAACAAACAAGACCCTGCTGCCTCATTTTTGCAGTTGCTGCCTGCGTTTGACATTCATTTACAGACTGCGCAAAGTACTGAAGTTTGGATACCTACCACCAGGTCAAAAAGTTCGGGAGTAGCTCCCTGGTCATACCTTGCACCAATACGTTTTGATTTACAAACACTAAGCAAGATTACAGCCCAGACACTTGTCTGGTGACATGTCTCAAATTAATGATTCCTGCATTATTCTCCCTTAACCTAAGGAATGCAAGCCTACATTTTCAGCCGGAACATTATCCAAAATAAAACTTTTATCAGTAAAGGAATTAGCATACTAATCACATTAATAATATCTGGGTATCTACGGAAATTATAATAGGAGCTGTATGGGGTGTCTTTTATTTCAATTATTTGTGAATCAACTGATTATATTCTGTATTCTTTTGAACATACTATTGTGAGTGAAGTGATCCTTTATAAATGACAGTCTAACAAAGAAACATGGGTGGGAAAGCAGGTCGAAAGGAAGTTAACATATGGTCTTTAGAAAAGCATTTTGAACAATGTAATGGTGACATTTAAAGTATTTATATTAACTCCAGCAAAACCTAGTTAGTACATTTTCTGTAATATGCAGTTGTCTGCAACATGATGCTTGTAGAACAATTTAATATGCACTAGTTGTAATACAATAACTACTAAGATATATATATATATATATATATATATATATATATATATATATATATATATACATATATATATATATATATACACACACATATATATGTATATATATATATATATATATATATATATATATATATATATATATATAAGTACATTAATTACATAGACTGGTGCAGTATCACATTTTAGTCAAACAACTCTTATGTTTCTGTTAAGAATAATCTAGGTATTTAGTTTAGTCATACTCTGAAACTGAACAGAGAAATATTCCTTGGCACAGGTGAAGAAACTGCAATGCTTATTAAAAATATTAAGTTTTGCAAGTAATTCTCTTATACTCAGGAGTAATATCACTATTGTTCATTATTGTTTGTGGCGTCCTTTTGGTTACCTAACCTTTTTTTTCCAGCTGGTTGAAGGAAATGTCTGTCAGATGTTATAATGCTCTGTGAAACAGATGGTAGTCATATTACAGTCCTGGCTTCTCAGGTTCAAATCCAACCATAGCCACAAGGAGGATAACAGTATGACCATAGCTAAACTACTTGGCCATTCCCTCTCACCTGTATTATAACACATAGTGAGTCTAATCCGGTTCAGTGTATCGCATCATATATGACTGCTGGCAGGATAATCTATAGATACATGAAGTATCTTGAGACTTTTTCAGAAACTGCAGCTTAAAACACACTCCAAAGAAAACAATCAGTTCTGTACTCTACATCATTTTTAGCCATTAACAAACATTTTCGAACCATGTTGAATAGTAAGATGAAGGCTCACATCTGATTATCATTTTAAATATTTTCTATTTTATTTCAAACAGGATTATGTAATGGCTATTTTGCACTGTAAGATGAGATTCTTATTCATGGTAAAACAGAACAGGCAGATTCATAGATAGCATGTAAGTTTACAATGAGACTACAACAATGAAGTTCAAGTGTAGAATGCAAGACTTCTACTTTGTTACCTGTAAGTTAACACTCCAAGCAGTGTGATTATCACAAGGGTATGTTTAATGTGTACAATTTCATTAAATAAAACATGATCTTGTTGAAGTGACAGAACTGTTCTGACTTGAGTGAGTAATAAAGACTTTATATTTTGAAGTAGAATCCATTTAAATCCTCATTTCATAATGTGAAATTTCAGTTTTATGTCTTGTAATATGCTGTGATAGCAGACACACACACACACACACACACACACACACACACACACACACACACACACACACACACACAAACACACACAAACACACACACAAACATACTTTATAAAGCTTACAGTTTTGCTCTTTAGAGATTTCAGATGCCTTTATGAATGGAATTATATGTTAAATACTTTCTATAAATTATGTTTTTAATTAATTTGCAAGACTACATGGATATTTCAGTAGGATTCACATTGCATTTAAGGACTGGAATAGGGAATATGTGATGTAGCCCCCCCCCCCCCAAAAAAAAAAAAAAAGAAACAAGACTGTAATAATTATGCATTTAGATGGGAACATACAGAGTAGTTCTGATTTTACAAAGAGTTTTCGAAAAATAAGTTGATATAGTACATGCAGAGTTAATGGACATTTGCTTCTTTATTCATTATTTCTATTATTCTGGCAAAAAAGCAAAAAACTAATAAGGGTAAAGCAGTTTCTCAGGAAAGTATGTGCAATTTATTTTTGCTGTTGGGAAGCATGTAAGTATGTTCTCAGATGTTGAAACAAGTTAAAAGACATGAAAACAACAGTAGTAAAAATATTAAGAATTAAGCCAATCATTAAAAGGACCATTTAGTGATATTATTATTATTATTATTATTATTATTATTATTATTATTATTATTATTATTATTATTATTATTATTATTATTATTATTATTATTATCAGGCTTATGTTTCAACAGACTATGTCAACATTTCTCATATAATCTGGAATATGAAAGACTTCAACATTTCATTTCATTATACCTTTTACTACTGGCCTTATTTTAATTAGTTCTCATAGTGCTATTTAAATATTTGCATTTTACATCAAACTGGTTAACATAAATGGGAACTCACACAACTCAGATGCATATTGTACCGCATTAGTTTCTTCTTAAATACATATTCTCATCCTAGACTGCAGCTTGAGGAAACTGTGAAACTCTAGTAATTGATCAAGTATCTCAAACATAGTAGAAGCAATGCAAGTCATGTGTTAACTGGATACAGATATGATGGGTGAATAATGTCTGGGATAGATCGTCATCAGACAAATGACTACTCAGTGAAAAATGTATATACAGAGGAAAAAAAGTTTTATGGCTAATGTGTAAGCATTTAAAATAAATATGATAACATGGAAAAGGGAATTTCAGTTATAGCTATTTATGGTCCCAAATAAAATGTTATAAAAAGCAATATGGACATGGATAGTTCATATAGTTAAGTGCAAATGAGTGAGCTGTAATAAGAAAAGACAGCTAATACTTAACTTACTCCACTCCTTTAATTATAAAAGAAACATACCCACCATATAGCAATCTGCCTGAAATGGATGTTTGATGCTGCTAATGCAATCTTTCTTCCACCACTTCTGGAGACATTAAGGATATAATCATCTTTCTTAGTGGTGCTGAAGTTATGTCACAGATCATTGCATATCAAATATATCTGTCATGTTGATGCTTGTGAAAGTGGCAGGAGGGGTGAGACTGGAGATTATGTGTTGCATGTTTTACACAAAACTTAAAAGTTTACAACAGACCTTGCCTAGTTTACTGTAGTCCTTGTCTGATTTCAGGGAGTTTAAAGTAGATGTCCAGTTTCATGAAGTTTACAGTAGACCTCATCTGGTTTCAGGAAAGGGCAGTATTTTCAGTCTATTATTATCATGTGACTTTCTCTGAAGTAAGGCTGTACCCTGGTACTGAAATGCTTGGCTTTGTGATTGGTGGCACAAAATATATCTCTGCAAAAGTTGAGTGCAATTCATATGTCTGACTGGCCATGTTATTCCAAATACCGAGTCTCTGACCAATATTGGCAAGTGTTTCACAGGCTGCATAATGAAGCACAAGTTCAAATTATGTCTATTTTTGTGGTCAGTGGTCCTATGGTCTTTGCCATTGAGACCAGATGGTGCTTTCTCAACAGTTGCATTTGAAGTTAAGTTCAGTCCATGCTCTCAATAAACTGCCATGGGCTATAACAATTCCTTCTACTGTGGTTTTACAGGAATAATTTCACTATCAGTGTATTCATGTATCCAAGTAATATCAATCTTCCACGGTATGATTCTCATCAGATGGTGTGGCATGATAAACAAATACCTCATATGCTTGAAAACTGATGCATCACTCTTACAAACAGGTTTGTCCCCTGGAATAATTTAAAAGTAAAGGACATTGCTTACAGTTCATCCTGCACTTTGTTCTCATGACCAGGGTACTTATGACCAGGATATTCTTCTATCAAGATCCTGGTTCAGTTAATCATAATTTCTGAAAGTTGTGTATTTTTGAAAAAGCTGAAGAGGGAGGCAAAATGTGGGAAAGGAAGAAAAAAAAGTAAAGTGTATGGAATGGGAGCCCAAGAAAGGGAGAAGAACTGGATTGTGCGAGTGTATTTTGTGGGAGGCTGAAACAGTTGGCCTAGGGCACCATTTCACCTACGTCCAGACCTATATGTAGAGTTGTTGTAATGCATCATTGTTGCAGCTAAATGCTAGTAACTGTAAATGTCCTCTATAATGGCAATGGGCCAACATAGTGTGGTACATAGGCCTGTTGTAATGTAAGAGCATTGTAGCTACAGGTCAGTCTTTGCGTTGTTGTTGTTTGTCTTTCGGCTTTTTCCTGGTAAGGGGTCGCCACAGTGAAACTCCGGTCCGCTAATGATTGGTAGTAGATTTTTACAAAATGCCAAGGTGCCAGCTCGACACCCAACCTTCAATGAAGGCACGCCCATTTACGCACGCATGTCTTTCGAATGCTACCCAACCGCGGGGAGGACATGCAGACTCCACACAGAAGGCACTCCCAGGCCAAGCCGAGAAACGAACGGGAGAACCTCTTGCTGTGAGGTAACAACGCTACCGCTGTACCACTGCGTCTATGTGCAGCATGAACTAAAAGGTTGCTTAGGAGGGGTAGCAGTGACAGAGTGATACTTAGACTAAAAGTGCCTAGGAGGGCCCCCAACTTGACATTTGCTGGGGGCCCCCAAAATGCTAACACCGGCCCTGCTTGCACCAATACGTTTTGATTTACAAACACTAAGCAAGATTACAGCCCAGACACTTGTCTGGTGACATGTCTCAAATTAATGATTCCTGCATTATTCTCCCTTAACCTAAGGAATGCAAGCCTACATTTTCAGCCGGAACATTATCCAAAATAAAACTTTTATCAGTAAAGGAATTAGCATACTAATCACATTAATAATATCTGGGTATCTACGGAAATTATAATAGGAGCTGTATGGGGTGTCTTTTATTTCAATTATTTGTGAATCAACTGATTATATTCTGTATTCTTTTGAACATACTATTGTGAGTGAAGTGATCCTTTATAAATGACAGTCCTAACAAAGAAACATGGGTGGGAAAGCAGGTCGAAAGGAAGTTAACATATGGTCTTTAGAAAAGCATTTTGAACAATGTAATGGTGACATTTAAAGTATTTATATTAACTCCAGCAAAACCTAGTTAGTACATTTTCTGTAATATGCAGTTGTCTGCAACATGATGCTTGTAGAACAATTTAATATGCACTAGTTGTAATACAATAACTACTAAGATATATATATATATATATATATATATATATATATATATATATATATATATATACATATATATATACACACACATATATATGTATATATATATATATATATATATATATATATATATATATATATATAAGTACATTAATTACATAGACTGGTGCAGTATCACATTTTAGTCAAACAACTCTTATGTTTCTGTTAAGAATAATCTAGGTATTTAGTTTAGTCATACTCTGAAACTGAACAGAGAAATATTCCTTGGCACAGGTGAAGAAACTGCAATGCTTATTAAAAATATTAAGTTTTGCAAGTAATTCTCTTATACTCAGGAGTAATATCACTATTGTTCATTATTGTTTGTAGCGTCCTTTTTGGTTACCTAACCTTTTTTTTTTTTCCAGCTGGTTGAAGGAAATGTCTGTCAGATGTTATAATGCTCTGTGAAACAGATGGTAGTCATATTACAGTCCTGGCTTCTCAGGTTCAAATCCAACCATAGCCACAAGGAGGATAACAGTATGACCATAGCTAAACTACTTGGCCATTCCCTCTCACCTGTATTATAACACATAGTGAGTCTAATCCGGTTCAGTGTATCGCATCATATATGACTGCTGGCAGGATAATCTATAGATACATGAAGTATCTTGAGACTTTTTCAGAAACTGCAGCTTAAAACACACTCCAAAGAAAACAATCAGTTCTGTACTCTACATCATTTTTAGCCATTAACAAACATTTTCGAACCATGTTGAATAGTAAGATGAAGAAGCTCACATCTGATTATCATTTTAAATATTTTCTATTTTTATTTCAAACAGGATTATGTAATGCGGCTATTTTGCACTGTAAGATGAGATTCTTATTCATGGTAAAACAGAACAGGCAGATTCATAGATAGCATGTAAGTTTACAATGAGACTACAACAATGAAGTTCAAGTGTAGAATGCAAGACTTCTACTTTGTTACCTGTAAGTTAACACTCCAAGCAGTGTGATTATCACAAGGGTATGTTTAATGTGTACAATTTCATTAAATAAAACATGATCTTGTTGAAGTGACAGAACTGTTCTGACTTGAGTGAGTAATAAAGACTTTATATTTTGAAGTAGAATCCATTTAAATCCTCATTTCATAATGTGAAATTTCAGTTTTATGTCTTGTAATATGCTGTGATAGCAGACACACACACACACACACACACACACACACACACACACACACACACACACACACACACACACACAAACACACACAAACACACACACAAACATACTTTATAAAGCTTACAGTTTTGCTCTTTAGAGATTTCAGATGCCTTTATGAATGGAATTATATGTTAAATACTTTCTATAAATTATGTTTTTAATTAATTTGCAAGACTACATGGATATTTCAGTAGGATTCACATTGCATTTAAGGACTGGAATAGGGAATATGTGATGTAGCCCCCCCCCCCCCAAAAAAAAAAAAAAAAAGAAACAAGACTGTAATAATTATGCATTTAGATGGGAACATACAGAGTAGTTCTGATTTTACAAAGAGTTTTCGAAAAATAAGTTGATATAGTACATGCAGAGTTAATGGACATTTGCTTCTTTATTCATTATTTCTATTATTCTGGCAAAAAAGCAAAAAACTAATAAGGGTAAAGCAGTTTCTCAGGAAAGTATGTGCAATTTATTTTTGCTGTTGGGAAGCATGTAAGTATGTTCTCAGATGTTGAAACAAGTTAAAAGACATGAAAACAACAGTAGTAAAAATATTAAGAATTAAGCCAATCATTAAAAGGACCATTTAGTGATATTATTATTATTATTATTATTATTATTATTATTATTATTATTATTATTATTATTATTATTATTATTATTATTATTATTATTATTATTATCAGGCTTATGTTTCAACAGACTATGTCAACATTTCTCATATAATCTGGAATATGAAAGACTTCAACATTTCATTTCATTATACCTTTTACTACTGGCCTTATTTTAATTAGTTCTCATAGTGCTATTTAAATATTTGCATTTTACATCAAACTGGTTAACATAAATGGGAACTCACACAACTCAGATGCATATTGTACCGCATTAGTTTCTTCTTAAATACATATTCTCATCCTAGACTGCAGCTTGAGGAAACTGTGAAACTCTAGTAATTGATCAAGTATCTCAAACATAGTAGAAGCAATGCAAGTCATGTGTTAACTGGATACAGATATGATGGGTGAATAATGTCTGGGATAGATCGTCATCAGACAAATGACTACTCAGTGAAAAATGTATATACAGAGGAAAAAAAGTTTTATGGCTAATGTGTAAGCATTTAAAATAAATATGATAACATGGAAAAGGGAATTTCAGTTATAGCTATTTATGGTCCCAAATAAAATGTTATAAAAAGCAATATGGACATGGATAGTTCATATAGTTAAGTGCAAATGAGTGAGCTGTAACAAGAAAAGACAGCTAATACTTAACTTACTCCACTCCTTTAATTATAAAAGAAACATACCCACCATATAGCAATCTGCCTGAAATGGATGTTTGATGCTGCTAATGCAATCTTTCTTCCACCACTTCTGGAGACATTAAGGATATAATCATCTTTCTTAGTGGTGCTGAAGTTATGTCACAGATCATTGCATATCAAATATATCTGTCATGTTGATGCTTGTGAAAGTGGCAGGAGGGGTGAGACTGGAGATTATGTGTTGCATGTTTTACACAAAACTTAAAAGTTTACAACAGACCTTGCCTAGTTTACTGTAGTCCTTGTCTGATTTCAGGGAGTTTAAAGTAGATGTCCAGTTTCATGAAGTTTACAGTAGACCTCATCTGGTTTCAGGAAAGGGCAGTATTTTCAGTCTATTATTATCATGTGACTTTCTCTGAAGTAAGGCTGTACCCTGGTACTGAAATGCTTGGCTTTGTGATTGGTGGCACAAAATATATCTCTGCGAAAAGTTGAGTGCAATTCATATGTCTGACTGGCCATGTTATTCCAAATACCGAGTCTCTGACCAATATTGGCAAGTGTTTCACAGGCTGCATAATGAAGCACAAGTTCAAATTATGTCTATTTTTGTGGTCAGTGGTCCTATGGTCTTTGCCATTGAGACCAGATGGTGCTTTCTCAACAGTTGCATTTGAAGTTAAGTTCAGTCCATGCTCTCAATAAACTGCCATGGGCTATAACAATTCCTTCTACTGTGGTTTTACAGGAATAATTTCACTATCAGTGTATTCATGTATCCAAGTAATATCAATCTTCCACGGTATGATTCTCATCAGATGGTGTGGCATGATAAACAAATACCTCATATGCTTGAAAACTGATGCATCACTCTTACAAACAGGTTTGTCCCCTGGAATAATTTAAAAGTAAAGGACATTGCTTACAGTTCATCCTGCACTTTGTTCTCATGACCAGGGTACTTATGACCAGGATATTCTTCTATCAAGATCCTGGTTCAGTTAATCACCCATTTGTGGTCTCAGAATAAGCAGACTCTCACCATAGCTCAGTAAGGTAATTCTCCTCATCAGCAAGCATTAGGTCAAGGATAAATCACAGTAAAATCCAGAAAGTGAAAGGTTCACAAATTATATGTGAAACAAATTCTATAACTGTACCACATTGAAGTATTGAAAACAAATGAGAGCCAGCAGACTGTAGCATAAATATTTATTAGCTCAAAGGCATGAAAAAAAGGCCAAACAGACTGCTTTCAGCTGTAAAATACAAAGCCTTCTTCAGTGCAATAAAAACATATTCACTTGTTCTCTTTTTTAATAGCTTTACACTTAACGAAGCTCCAACATAGTGAATTAATTAATCAATTAACCATGCCAATTGAAGGTATTCATTAAGCCCTGGTGAAAACAGTGCCCCCAGTTTGATGATCCATTTCTTCTCTTTATTATTTATTATTTGATGCCAACCTGATTTGTTCTCTGTCCAATGATTCCATCAATCACAGTAAAAGTAAAAGATGTATTTTTATGTACCCCAGTATGTTTGTATAAAGCATTCATAGGTTCATAGGTTCAAGGGTTCATACTAGGCTATCTGCCCTAGGGCATTTATAAGCCTAGCCAGAGTGTGTTTGGCTTTTGCCACCCATTTTAAATTAATTTTGCTATGCCCTTTTTCGAGGTTAGTATATTGTGCCTCTGTCTAACAGTGACACAGAAGTGATACCTGGGGTAAACCTACGATCTCCCATCCACTCATCAAGATTCCTCTTGAAGAGAGTCAATGAGGGACTCTGCCTAACCTGGACTGGGATTTTATTCCAGAGTGAAGTGAGTCTCTGGGTTATGAATCTGTCCCTCCAGCATGTCCTATTTATTTCAGTGCTGAGGTTCAAGTCTCTCGAGCATGTAGCTCGATGGGATTTGGATTTTCTGAGGTGCAGCATGTCCATTAATTCCGGGTTGGACATGACTTTATATGTCAGGCACAGATCGCCTCTGAGCAGGTAGTATGCCACTGAGTAGAGCTGGAGTTTCTTTAACCGGGCAGCATATGGCATCTGTTTGAGACCTTTGATCCTCTTGGTGAGGTACTTTTGGGGTCTTTCCAGTTGCTGCAGGTGTCTGGTAAGGTACATCCCAAAAGGGGCATTGTACTCAATTATGGGCCTGATGAGGGATGAGTAAGGAGGCACGATGACCTCCCATGATCTAGATGTGAATCCCTTCATGATTAGGTGGGCTATATAAAATGTTTTTCTAACCACTTTGGCCACGTGGTTGTCAAATGAGAGATTGCTATCAACTTGGGTCCCCAGGTCCCTAATTACTTCTTCCATACTTAATGGATTACCACCTATGTGGTAATTTGTGGGCACTTTGTTTTTGCCAAACGGGATGACTATACACTTTTTGGCATTTAGCTTGAGGCCATGGCTCTGGCACCAGTTGTCTGTTTCTATGAGGCCCTTTTGGAGGATGCTTGTGTCGGCTGGAGAGTCGATTATGGCACCCAGTTTGCAGTCATCTGCAAACTTGGTCAGCCACAGTCCTTCTGTGTTGGCCTGTACCTCCGAGAAATATATACCAGACAAGAGAGGACCCAGGACTGAGCCTTGTGGAACGCCACTTGTAACTGGTTTGGAGTCTGACATGGCTCCAGCAATTCTAACCATGTGGGTTCTGTCCTTGAGCCAGTTTGCAACCCATCTAGTGACATAGGGGTTTATATTTAAGCTGGTGAGCTTATCTATAATGCCCGAGTGGGGTATTGTATCGAAGGCTTTTGTGAGGTCCAGGTAGGCTGTGTGGACCACCTTCCCCCTCATCAATGGCCTTGGTGACTGTTTCAAAGAAATCAACCAGGTTTAAGAGGCAGGATCTGCCCTTAACAAAGCCGAACTGGGTAGGATCCAGTGTCTGTAGGTCCCCAGTATCTTTATTTATGAGGTCCATGATGATCCTTTCCATAGCTTTGCAGACCAAGCTAGTCAGGCTTATGGGGCGATATTTTCCAGGATCCGTTGAGGCACCACCTTTGTGGAGAGGGACCACTGTTGCTGTACGCTACTCTTGAGCTTCTTGTGTCTAATGTCACTTAAATGTTCAGAGATTCTGAATTTTAATGGCCTTGACGTTTGCCCCACGTAAAATGCAGAGCAGCTGCAGGTAGCCAAATATATCACCCAATTAGTCTGACAGTTAGCAAAAAAGAAAATTTCAAATACTTGCCCAGTATATTTGCTGCTGAACTGGCATGTCTTCATCACCCTTCTGCAGTGAGTGTAATGACCAGAGGGAAAATAACCCTTGAGTTGGTCCCCCACAAGAGTTGTTTGTATAGTATAACCTTTACTTCTCCATCTGTGTTTGTAATGATTTAAGAATGACCCCAAATTCTTTCCTCTCCTGAAATAGAATAGACATCTGTCATCCAGAAACTCTCATATTTTATCTGCAAAAACGATGTTCAAATGTCTGAAAACACTATTGATTAGGACATCAGTGTTTCTACCATACGCCGTGACCAGACAGATTGTTGAATCTTTGTTCTTAGTCTTTTCATGACATGTTAAGGGATCCTGCCTGTCACGATTAGCCACCCAATATCTGTCCTGAAATATATTCCCCATTTTGTATTCCCTGTTCCTGAATCTAGTGGTAAGGTCTTCTTGATATACCTGATAAGTAGCATGACTTGAACATATGGGTTTCATATGTAAAAATTGTGATTGTGGGATGTTTCTGCATATATGTGGAGGATGAAAGCTGGTAGCATGGAGAAGGGAGTTGTATTGGGGGTACTTGCAATACACTTCTGATGTTAGGGTATGATCATTATTCCCTATAACTAGGACATCTAAAAAAGTAATCTTATTGATGTCAAAGGTAACAGTAAAGTGTATACCCCATTTGTTGTCATTTAAGTATCCAACAAACTCCGTAAGATAGTCAGGGTCCGATCTCCATACTAACCAGCAATCATCCAAGTATCTTCTCCAAATATCAATCTCATCTAAATAGATGTTATGTGAGTTGTCATAGATGAGCTGTTCCTCAATGTGGGCCATAAATAAATCAGTATATATGGGAGCGAATGAGGCTCCCATAGCAGTACCTTGTATCTGTAAATCGCATTTGTTCTGGTAATAGAACACGTTCTTGGTAAGAATGTGTTCGTCTAAGCAAAGTAAAAAGGTGTTGAAACCTGGTTGGTACAACTCTGACTTGTATAACCAGTATTCTAATGCTTCCAGCCCCGCCCAGTGAGGAATGTTGGTATATAATGCAGAAACATCAAGGGTGCAAAGCAACCATCCAGGATCAAGTTGCATCTCTGAGATAACTTTAAGGAATTCTGTGGTGTCTTGAATACGGGCCCTGACCCATTTCAAAAGTGGTTTAGGATACTGTGTCAGAAACTGGGATAATGGTTCCGTGAGGGAACCTGTACCTGAAACTATAGGTCTACCAGGTGGATTTTCCAGATTCTTGAATATTTTGGGTAGAAAGTATATATATATATATATATATATATATGGGCTAGAAGGGTCGGGCACCGTGAGGTGATATAATGTGTTGCCTGTGATAATTCCTTCATTCTTAGCAGATGCCAAAAACTGGTCGATTTGTTTCTTGAAGCCTGGAGTTGGGTCCAACGTCATATGTATATAGTAATGATTATCAGCTAACTGTCTCATAGCTTCTGTGTTGTATTGGGTCCAATCCTGTACTACCACTGCCCCACCCTTATCAGCAGACAGTATTGCCAAATCATGGTTAGTTTCAAGTTCATGGATGGCATCCATTTCGATCTTTGAAAGGTTGTGTGATTTGGCACAGAACTCCTTAAAGTTGAAATGCAGATCTTTAAGAATGCAATTCTGAAACATGATGTATCAAGAGGGCATTTAATTCAAGAGTTGAAGAGATCAGGACTTATTCAAAAACTACCTACCATCCTAGGTACTCATTACCAGCACTTCAGTGCAGTGCAGCAATTGCAAAGGCAACCTCCATTTAAAGCAAAACAAATTAAGGAATAACACTGGCTCAGATGGGCTAATATATCTAAAACAGTAGAGAAGTATAGGTTCTACCACAGGTGCTTAAGTCCCTGGTGCTTGAAAACCACTGACTTTAAGCCAGGGACTCAAGCAGCTTGTAGCTCATGTAGACTGCTGCTCATGCTAGAACCCAAATATGAGATTGAGCATGCAGCCATGTAGGCATGGAGAGGGAGCTCTGTTTGTGCTCAGACCTGAATACAAGTTTTAGCAACAGCTGTGGAGAGAGAGCATGAGTGAGGGTTTAGGGTTAGGGAGGTGGGGGAGTTACATTTAGGGAGCATGATGAGGATTGTAGGGATAGGAAGCAGTAAAGGAATTTTAGGCTTAGGGAGGGGGTTGGAGTGTTAGGTTTATGGAGCAGAAAGAGAGTTTTAGGTTAGGAAGTGAGTTTTAGGATTAGAGTTAGGGTTCTAGTAGGGTTATGGGAGATAAGAAATTATGGGAAACTGAGTTATAGCACATGAGCACTTACAGTAGATCCACAATATATAGTAATCATCCCTATATAATTTGCATATTTATCATGCTTCCAGATTAAAACCAGAATATGTTTGCCAATACAAATTGACAGAATATTTTTGCTGTACTCATTTTGTTTTTAAGAAATGTGTGAAATAAGATTGCTAACACTGCTGAACACATTAAAGAGCTTGTTGCACTTACAGAAGCTCAGACAAATCCATTTACACCCTACCAATTAATAGCAAAAGAAATTAAACATGCTTACATGCATCACTTCTTGCACTCGAAAACCGATAATTCATGCTATAATATTACAGGCAATTGAGAGTCACCACTCTATCCCTGGAATCAGCTTCTGTAAGTGGTTAGCAAACTGCAATGCCTCCTGGAAAATTGAAGCATTTTGAAGGAAAAAATATTTACTCTCATAACCAGTGGGATTCAAAACGGGTGTAAATGGTAGAAAAGAAGACGATGATGCCACATACTGGAGGGTGCAAAGGTCCAAAAACAATAGTGACCCTGTAAATTCTGCTGTTTTGACAGGAGATTTGTCAAGGCTAAAGTTTCTTTTATGTAGGATCAGGTTAAATGTAGAAAAAATAATTAAAATAAAAATGCTTATGCAAATAAAACTTCAATAAAACTATAATACCAGCAAGTGCTTTCATCTTAACAAATGTACTCAGGTTAAGATTTCAGGGAATAAAGATTGTGTGCTGGACACAGGGAATGTGACCACCACACCTCCTAGCCAGACCACAAATATAGTGTCTATGCCTACAAATAACCAGGCTACCCAGACATGACAGAGATAGAGAGCAGACTGATGGGGACACTACCAGTCAGGAAAGTATACTAACCCCCAAGACAGATGTCTGAATTTGCCCCTAGCACTCATGGGCAGATAGGTCCAAACCATGTGATTGGTAATGGTGTTCAGAGGGGGACATAGCTACTGCCCTCCCCCCCGATGTTGTGTCAGTCACTGCAATCCATTTACATGTGCAGTACCATCATGGAGGCACAGGCTAGTGCCATCAGATAGAGTGACCCCAGGTGTGGGTGCTGAACTACGGGAGTGTGTTACATATACTTGATTCTGATGAATAGTCTGAATCTCACACTAGACCATGCAATCTTTTCTCTAGCTTACCTGCCAGGGGTGAGGGTCTGTACTCAGAGACAGTCATCTCGTACATCAACAAATGTTAGCCACTGTGGCCTTGGATGAGTGACATTCCACTCCTACAGTGCTTGAAGTTCCACATCAATAACTATTGTGGAGATGTCTACTCACAGAAGAGGTCATACTCATGGCTGTAGCCTTCATCATGCTAGCACATCTCTTAGCAGACATCAGTTGTGATCATGCAGCATATCAACATCTAGCCAGGGTCAGACTACATCTGGTGCAACTCCTGGCAGACCCACTCTATCTGTGCTATTGGGTCAGATTGCTTGGTCTAGTGCAATTCCTGGCAGAGCAAGCCAATAGCACAGGTAGGGTGGGGTGAAGAGGGCATCCCAGGTGCATCCCAGGTGCAAAGTACTGGGGGGCATGATCAGCAGTTGTTGATTGGTCTTCAGTGCAGTGCATTACTAGCATTCAAATGCCAGCATAACATTTGTGATCAGAAATGAAGCTCACAGTGCACTGTATGTGGCATACATTATGCTACATTGCAGCAAGCAGTTTGCTACAGTTTAAAAAAAGGAAAGTGTATACATACTCACACACACACACACATACACACACACACACACACACACACACACACACACATATATATACATATATATATATATATATATATATATATATATATATATATGGTTTACTATCAAAATTACAACTGGAGATGCTCTGCTGATTGAAAACTCAAAAGTTGGAAGTTTGAATTTTCATTTTGCTGAACATCTCCATGTTTGAAATCTCATATCAGTGAATGCACAGTGTATTCTTTGATATGAACTCAAAGTACTATACAGAGATTGCAGTACAGTGCGGTTTGGGGAATGCATCCCTTTCCTCACTGTAGTGCTAACTCAGAGCTGGAATATATAGTTAGCAGGGAGTGTGGGAATGCAGCCCCCCACAGGAGGGGGGTGCAGGAGGGCTTGCCCCCCTGCAAAAATGTGATGTAAAGTGTAAGAGTTTAAGTTGCCTGTGCTCCTATACAGACATCACGTGATCTCTTAGATGATGATGTCAAATCTGCTGTATTTGTTCAGCAGATTCAACATTGTGATCTGTTGAATGTTTTTACATTTGCTATTTTTTGTTGGTGTTCCGAATGGAATTTATTCTTGAGGTAGATACCTGAAATACATCCACTGGGTCATCAGGTCAACAAAATGACTAAGAACCCAGGGATGACAAAATGTTTAATGTGTAATTATTGTAAGCACATAGATATTGGACGGACGTTTAATATCCGTAATATAAATTATAACACTAAGAAAAAGTTTAATTGCCAGTCTAAAATGATCGTATATTTGGCCAAATGCCAACAATGTCAGGCATTTTATATAGGTAAAACTATACAGACTCTCAAAGAAAGAATGTACGAACATTTATATAGTATAAGCCATAATAAATTTGACAATGCACTGGCAAAGCACATGGCAGAATTTCCCGGACATAACTTTAAGTTTCGAGTCATTGATCAAATAGAAACAGATGAAAGAGGTGGACCTGAAAGTCTTTTATTAGAAAGACTTGAGTTAATGTGGCAAATCATCACAAATGCATGTGTTCATCCAGGTATTAATGAGATGTCCTCTATTTTATGTATTTTGAGGTTAAGGAACTTAGATAGAAGTAATTGAATATGTAGCGTATATCATACTATTACGCCGTTATACTTATAAGCATTAATAAAATTAACCCAAGACACTAATTATAGCTATTTAAGATACATACTTCTATTTGCCCGATATAGAGTCATTTTAAATTATGTACTTTATTTTAAATTATGTACATTATGACAATCGTGGAGGTTTAGTTATAAGAAATGTCAACTTATACCTTTAACCAACATACAGGTAATGTGTAAGAATGTGTGTGTACACACAAGTTAGGCACATCTTTATCATATTTGTGTTCCGTAACTAACTTTAACTTTATATCACATATTATACATTAAACATATTAGTTGTGATATGAAGTGTTGGACAGCATAAAAACTGGCTATTAGTACATGTATCATTGTATGAGCATATAATGAATAACATCATTAACAGTTATTTAGAATTTTTTAACGGAAGTTCGAAGTAGGTAAATTAGTAACGTATTTCCAACATGTTATTTTGTAGCTAATATAATGTAATGCCATTGTCCGGTGCATGCATTCGGATTTTTAGGTATTTTTTCAATAATAGTTACATGGTTTAATATATGAAGGGACATAAGAATGTTTAGTATAATTAAAAACACGAACAGAATTATTGCAAAGGAAATAAATGTAGTGAAACCCACTACAAATTCCTACAGTATTTTTATCAACATGACAGTGTGGAGCCCTTATGGATATTTAAAGTTAGAAGAAAGGGTTGAATATTTACATTTATTGCTAACATAATGTACAACATTAATGGTCTGAAACTACATAAGTAAATGTGCTCAACATAAGGTATTCTGATAATGAGCGCATGTACATATAATACTTTCAGAATAATAGGGAATTTAAAGCGCTCATATGGAGTGGAGCAAATATATTGATTTATGTATTGGAACTGAGTCATTGACAATGTATAATGGGATTATGTGATGGCAAGGTCTTAGAGGTTTTAGTTGTTTAATGAATGTATTTTATATTTTTATAATTTTTATAATGTTAAATTTAATAGTTTAACGGTAAACAAGCCATTCTTCATACTGTGCAAATAACACGTGACGTTACGAACTGATATAAACTGAAGGAAGAGGCGGAGTAACAATTTGTTTGAAAAAGTTTTGAATTGCCAAAATGAAAAGCGTTTACTGTTTGTTGTTTTAAATTAACCAAAATGCATTGTAGTTGGTTTCGCTTAACATTTTGAATAAATCTACCTTGTGGAAGCAGCACGGAGCAGTGTATATTTGGGTGCAGAGATAAGCAACGAAAGAACTGCTTGTATCGTTTTCTCGCAGCTATCTTGGTTTCATAGTTGTAACTGTTTTTTTTTGTTTGTACATCCACTGGGTCCCCAGTAAGTTTCTGTAAGGTCTCTGCACACATACCTTAGTCTCCAATAGAATAGGTAATCCACAACTCACACAGCACTGCAGATGAGGCCATCATATTTCCAAATTTTGCTGGATTGCATCCTAATCAAAACACCTGGTTTACAACATCATTGCCATGGAGGCCATGAAATGTTAAACATAGATGGATAACCCTGCACCTCCAAGTGCAATGTCATGTGCCACTGGGCATTGCTGTTGCAAGGAGAGCTTCCTGCAGTCACACATTAACTATGGCTCCTGCAACCCCTAATATTATTCCACAATCTAAATCTACTCAGTCTGAACAAGGACATATAGCCAAATTCAAATATACAGTGGGTGCAGTGTCTTTGCATGGCATTTTAATGTTTTTGAATTCCTTTGCCATCTTGTTCACTTCTGTTTCATACACTGTACCTCATTATATGGTTACTAGAATATACCATTACTAACCATGTTATTTAGGCTAGCCACATCATATAGCTGAGTTTTCTGAATCACACACACCCTGTGCATGATTGCTAATCACACACATTCAATTCGCCTGATATGGAAAACATTTCTGAATTTGGCCCCTTAATTACACTGAAAGGTAATCATATACTCTAGTGCCCTGACCCAGTGGTCTTTAATGAAGTAAAAGAAAAAGAAGCAGCAATGTGCATATATAATCTAAATTATTACAATGAAATAATTGTCCAACTCAAACAAATAAAATCTAAACTAAAAACTTCTCACTGTCAGGAGCTTCCAGTCAAGCTCACAGATAAGTCCATATGGTTTTAATGCAATTATTTTAAAATATATAACGCTTCTTTATATCTTAATAAAAATGAAAATAACGTATCCACTGTATCATTCACACACATTTTTATAAAATACTAATCTAAAGTAGAGAAACACCCTTTTTATGAAATGATAAGAATTGTTCTGGGACAAGTTTATGAGCTTTTTTCTTTTCATTCTTTTTTTTTTTTTTTTGCAACCACTATACCTGCCAAATATCAGCCCACTACAACCATTTATTCATCACAGGGTAAGAGCTGTTACTAGCTGATTCATTTCTCATTGAGGCAAGACTCAGTCACAAGGTTTTTATCCAGGTAAACATTAGGGTCTTCCCCAAGTGCACCTCTCAGAAGCTTCAAATGGATGCCAGAACTGCCAGTTTCCCCACATGAATGCTCCATGAGAAATGTAGCTATACTGCAGAAGCACATGTCCCTCTGGCATGGATTTCATGGATTGCACCATGCAGAACTCCCACTGGCTATCTCCCAAACAGTGAGCCAAGCCACGTCCATCATGCAGGGTGGGCAAGCTGTATACCACTCACTGCCATCCTCCCACCCATCTCCCTCTAGATCCCATGGTCACCAGTCAGACATGAGTTGCATGAGTCATAGTTAGATCTTTATTCCTCTGTGCCATGGGAGGGAGTAACGTTCTCAGTTTTTTCATTATGCAGAATTTGCAAAGTTTCCCGAACACAAACTTTAAAGCTCATATGAGTTGTACCTATATAATATTCATGGTAAATGTACATATGCACCACTATAATGTCTAATAATTGAAAAGGCAATGCATTTATATATTGGACTCTATGGCCATGATTGTGTCGATTGCAATTCATACAGGGAAATCTCTCAGTAGACAGAGTCCTATTACAGTTAATAGTAACACCAGTTCTCTGAAAATGGCTCTGTAGTAGAAAATCAGCCACACTGTTGTCATGTTTATAGAACAGTTAACATTTATTTGGGAATACAGAAGACAAAAGGTAATTGTTCTTTAAAATATGGCAAATTAAAAAAAGAAATTAATTTATACAGCAAATTAAAATCAGCAACAAAGTGCATATTTCTTTAGATTGAGGAATTATATTTCGACTTTGAAAATCAATGTGTTTTAAATATTCAAGGCATATCTGAAATAAGTTGGATCTTTGGAATATCAAAGCAATTCTGAATATAACCTCTACTAAAAAAAAAAACAGTAAAACTTATCAACCTCTTTATAGAAGGCACCCACTCACTACACCCTCAGTGAGCATGCAATAAACGTAAAGCTTCTGTAGTATGATTGAGTGGCACTTTATACCACTTAAAAAGGTAAAACTTTTATTTTTCCTAAATAACTTTAGTAAGTATCTTATTATGTTAGCCACATATCTTTGAATTTATTACTGCTCAATATCTAAGTTGTTTGGCTTCGGCTACATACCAACAATCAACTGCATTACTAGCTGAGTTAAGTACAAACTGGCAGTGTTAAAGATTGTACTGCATTTAATTTTTTTGTCTATTTAATTGTTTCATTGAATATTGGGGTCTATTTCTCTCTGTACTTTTTTATTTTTCTATTTAATTGTTTCATAGAATACTGTGGTCTCTCTCTGTCTCTGCATTTAGTGGGGGCTATTGTGTTTCACTTCACTGATATTCAGTGTTAAACTCTTAGCCTAGAGGGTTTCTCTGTATAAAGTTTAGTCACATATCTTTGAATTTATTACTGCTCAATATCTGAGTTGTTTGGCTTCTGCTACATACCTACAATCAACTGCATTACTAGCTGAGTTAAGTACAAACTTGCAGTGTAAAAGATTGCACTACATTTTATTTTTTGTCTATTTAATTGTTTCATTAAATATTGTAGTCTGTGTCTCTCTGTATTTTTTTATTTTTCTATTTAATTGTTTCATAGAATACTGTGGTCTCTCTCTGTCTCTGCAGTTAGTTTCCTGCCCTCTCTCCCTGTACTTGTTCTTGCATTAATCTTGGTGACTTTGGAATTGCCCACCCCTCATGTAAATTTGTGTTTCAGCACTCCTCCTGGGTCTATCTCATTTGCTCAATTAACTGAGTACAGTGAGATCATACTTTGACTTCAGACACTCCTACTAGTCCCATCTGTTCAGCTGTATCCCAGCTCTATTTCAGTCTAGTGTCACTAGCTCATTCTACCTAATACAGAGAGAACATTTGTGAAGGGCAGGCCACTTAGGTCCATAATTTTGAATTATCTTCTGTTTCTCGTTTCTCCCTTCCCAATTTCCAAAAAAAAATCTCTGAGCTTGTTTTCTGCCTTTCCTGTAACTAGTCTAGTCCACATACAGATATGCTGTAACCAGGACTGTTTGTAAGCTTCGGAGCCCCCAAAGCCTTTCTGTGTTGGAGGGAAGCCTTCTAGCTTATCAGTGAGAGTGGTAAGCACTAGGTAGCCTATCTACCACAAGAGTGGTTTCTGGCCCAGAAATTGTAGTTTTTGGCCATTTGGCGGTTTTTCCATCTCTTTCAACTTACTGGATTAAAAGCCCATGTTTGCGCCTGTTTCCCATCTTTCCTGTAACTTGTCTAGTTCAGACACATATTTGCTGTATCCAGGACTGTTTTAAGCTTCTGAGACCCCCAAATCCTCTTGTGTTGGAGGGAAGCCTTTTAGCTTATCAGTGGGAGTGGTAAGCACTAGGTAGCCTATCTACCACAAGAGTGGTTTCTGGCCCAGAAATTGTAGTTTATTGGCTGTTTGGGAAGTTTTATCATCTCTTTCAACCTTCTGGTTTAAAAGCCCATGTTTTCGCTGGTTTCCCACCTCTCCTGTAACTAGTCTAGTCCAGATGCAGATTTGCTGTATCCAGGACTGCTTGTAAGCTTCTGAGCCCCCAAAGCCTTTCTGTGTTGGAGGGAAGCCTTCTAATTTATCAAAGGGAGTGGTAAGCACTAGGTAGCCTATCTACCACAAGAGTGGTTTCTGGCCCAGAAATTGTAGTTTATTGGCCATTTGGGCAGTTGTTCCTTCTCTTTCAACATTCTGGTTTAAAAGTCCATGTTTTTGCTTGTTTCCCACCTCTCCTGTAACTAGTGTAGTCCAGATGCAGATTTGCTGTATCCAGGACTGCTTGTAAGCTTCTGTGCCCCCCAAACCTTTCTGTGTTGGTGGGAATCTTTCTAGCTTTTCAGTGGGAGTGGTAAGCACTAGGTAGCCTATCTACCACAAGGGTGGTTTCTGGCTCAGAAATTGTAGTTTATTGGCCATTTGGGCAGTTTTCCATCTCTTTCAACTTTCTGATTCAAAAGCCTGCATTTGTGCTTGTTTCCCGCCCTTCCAAATCTAGTCCAGATACAGATTTGCTGTATCCAGTACTGTTTTTAAGCTTTTGAGCCCCCAAGCCTTTCTGTGTTGGAGGGAAGCATTCTAGCTTATCAGTGGGAGTGGTAAGCACTAGGTAGCCTATCTACCACAAGATCCAGGTACATATTCTTAGTTTTAGCACTTGAATTTGATTATTCATGCTCAGCACTTTTTCAGAACTTGGTGTTAGCACTAAATAAGCTACAAATTACTACAGCACTCAACCTTCCTCTACCTAGGGGAAAACAGTGTTTGTACTTACTTTCCTCACTTTATTAGAGAAAAACAGCTCTTATACTCACTTAACTCAATTGCCTAGTGAAATGTAGAGGTTTATTCAGGCATCTCCAAGGGTCAGCTCCCAATATTCTCTCCTGTCTATCGGATGAATCTGGGCATCCTGGAGCAATGTGGCAATTGCCTCATGTACATAGACAACCCTCTCCTCCTATGACCCAACACACAACCTGTGAGAGGTGCACTTATCTAGCCAAACTGGAGATAAAGCTCTCTCCAACCAAGACTGAACTTGACAGTCAAAAGGAGAAGGTAAACACTTGCACCACACCACACTCATCACATAGTCCCACTAAACCTACACCACCAAAATCCACACATAGAAAAACAAAAACATTCCCAGAGGTTCTCAATAATAATCTGCTCAAGCAACAGAGCCCTCCAAAGCAGAAAAGCAAGCAACCTCCACCCCTCAACACAACCCAAATGACACATAGCCCACAGAACCAGTGTGCCAATAAACCACAGCCCATAATGCAAAACAACGTGCCCAACACACTAGTCATAGGTGACTCTATAGTCAGGCACACTGATGTCCCACTCACCAGGCTAAACAAGGATAAGGTTACTGTCAGCTGCCTGTCGGGGGCCGGGATCCGCCACATAACCCACGCACTGAGGTCACTCCAAAACAAGTACAAATATGACTCTGTCATTGTCCATGTTGGTGTGAATGACCTGAGATGTACCTTCCTGGACTACATGAAAAGAGACATGGAAGACCTCCCTGATCTTGTAGCCCAGGCAGGTATGACCCTAGCCCTGAGTAGCATCCTGCCATTGCCCAGAATGATACTGCAGTACAAGGACAAAATAATTGACTTCAACAATTAGCTAAGCTTTTCGTGTCATTCTAAGTGTATCCATTATCTCTCTGCCTGGGATGACATGGTCGACAGACCACGATGCTTTGCCAGAGATGGCCTGCACCTGTCACCCCTGGGATTCTGGATACTGGCCAAGAGTCTTGTCTCCCCTATAGTGCCTTTTTTAGGCAAGGTTCAAATGACAAATTCACCACCATAACAGGAACAGGCAAGCACAAACTAAGGGTAATGTTAATCAATGCTAGAAGTCTAAATCTCAAAATGCACTCACTCAAGACACTCCTTAAAATGGAGAACACCAATATCTGTACAATGACTAAGACCTGGTTCAAGGCTCTAGAGAGCATCCCTGCATTACCAGGCTATAACTCATACCACATGTTTCAGCCATCTAACCTGGACCAGAACACCAAAGGTGGAGGTGTGTCCATATTCATTAAGGATATCGATACCTCCAGGCTAGTTACGCAGCATAATGCATCTGAGATTATCCAAGTGCAACTAAATCTGGGGAAAACTGCAATCCAAATTGTAGCTTGCTACAGATCTCCCATGATGCCCCAGGATTCCCAATATTCTTTTCTTGATATACTAGAAAATATTAGGGTTCAACCAAACACCCTAATAATGGGCAATTTCAGCTACCCCACCATTAACTGGGAAAACTACTCATTTACCAATTCCTTTGCTCAACACTTTCTGGAATTCATAAATTCCAATGTGCTGGATCAACTTATCCACACCTTCACTGGGGGCAACAATATCCTAGCCTAGTCATTACCAACATGAGTGACTGGTGTTCCACACCTGAAGTCAAATCCTCGTTGGTCAGATCCGACCATAAGCTAATCACCCTAGATATCTGCATCCTGCCCACACCCACCATTAAGGAAACCATGGTAAAACATTTCTCCAAAGCCAACTTCATGCTTCTTAAGACAGAAGTGGTGAACTTCATGACACCCATGTAGATGGACAATACAGTTACCTTTGCTGAATCCTACACAAATGTACTCTATAAGCATTTACACGAGTGCATGGATCGTGCTATCCCAAACAGAACCAAGATGCTATCTTTCACAAAAAGGAAGCCAATCTGGTGGTCCCCTGCCATAAACAAACTCTACAACAGAAGGAAGAAACTGTTGCAAAAGAGAGTAAAATCCCATCAGTGGAGGAGCTCCCAGGTCCTTTATAAGATCCTCAAAAGCTAGCTATGAAAACAAAATCATCACTGATTCTAAAGGCAACCACAAAGCATTCTATAGCTATGTCAAGAATCTCAATGGCAACACCCAGATCTGCTCTGAGTTACAGCACAATGGCATGAAAAGTACAGAACCAACATCCTGGCAGATAGGTTCAGTGCTAACTTTACCCTCCTCTCACCCCCTAAATGGCCCATATATATATATATATATATATATATATATATATATACAGGAAGAATGCAGAGTCCCTATAATCACATCTATGCAGGTAAAAGCCGCACTCTCTAAAACCAAAAACACAGTATCCATGGGACTGGACAGCATCCCAGGCTGCATTTTACACAAACTTCAGAATGAACTTGCTCCCCACCTAAGCACCATGGTCAATCAAAGTCTCATGTCAGGCTTTGTGCTCACTGAATGGTGCACAGAAACAGTTATCCCACTCCACAAAGGGGGAGCCACCACTAATCTTGGGAACTATTGCCCTATTAGCCTGACGAGCCCGGACTGCAAGGTCATAGAACATATCATCATGGAACTCATAAACCAAGACATTGGTAACCTCCAAACTCTGGACCTCACCCAGTTTGGGTTTGTGATAGGCAGATCATGCCTTTTGAACCTGATCAACTTCTTTGAGGCAGTCACCAAAGCTGTAGACGAGGGCAAGGTGGTTCACACAGCCTATCTTGACCTTGCCAAGTCTTTCGACACCATCCCCCATTCTGGAATTATAGCTAAACTCACTAAACTCGGTATAAATCCCTACATCACAAGATGGGTTGCCAACTGGCTCACTGACAGAACCCACACTGTAAAAGTTGCAGACTCCAAATCTGACTTCAAACCAGTGACAAGTGGAGTAAAACAGGGTTCAGTCCTGGGACCTCTCCTGTTTGGTATCTACTTCTCTGAAGTTCAGGCTAATACAGAAGGCCTATGGCTAATGAAGTTCGCAGATGACTGCAAACTAGGAGCCATAGTCGAGTCCCCAAATGATGTGGACATCCTACAAAAGGGCCTTGCTGAGAAAGATGCCTGGTGTCAGAGGCATGGCCTCAAGCTCAATGCCAAAAAGTGCATTGTCATCCCCTTTGGTAAAAACACTGTACCCATGAACTACCACATAAACGGCAGTCTACTTAATCCTGAATGTGTGATAAGAGACCTTGGGACCCAGGTGGACAGTAGTCTCTCCTTTGATAATCATATCACCACAGTAGTCAGGAAATCCTTCTATGTGGCACACCTCATTACAAAAAGTTTCTCATCCAGGAAATAAGAGGCCATTGTTCCCTACTCGGCACTCATTAGACCCATTATAGAGTACCATGCCCCATTTGGGGACATCTGCAGCAGCTGGAAAGGTCACAGAAGTACCTTACAAAGATAATTACTGCCCTCAAACAGATGCCCTACACTGATCATCTCAAAAAACTCCAGCTTTACTCTGTAGCATATCGCCTACTCTGAGGAGATCTCTGCCTAATATATAAAGCTATGTTAAACCTAGAGCTGTTGGACATGCTACACCTAAAGAAATCTCAATCCCTCTGAGCTACATGCTCTAGGGACCTAAAACTTGTCACCACAATAAACAGGACATGCTGGAGGGATAGATTCCTGTCCCAGAGACTTCATATACTCTGGAACAAGCTAACCATCTATGTCAATTAAAGTTCCTCATTAGCACTCTTCAAGAAAAAGCTTGATGAGTGGATGGGAATTATGAAATACACCCCGGGGATCACTTCTATGGTTTTGCTCAACAGGGGCACAGGTAATTAACTTTCTTGTGTGGCGTAAGCCAGGGAACCTTGTTGGCAAGGCTTACTTAGGCCCTTGGGCGATAGCCTAGTATTTACCTATGAAACTTTGAACCTATGAAACCATTTAATGTTTTATTCAAATAATTAATCAAAATGTTGTCAGTATGACTGGTATAGGGAGAGAGCTAGCTGATATGATGGACCGAAGGAAGGTTGGTATATTGTGTTTGCAAGAGACCAGATGGAAGGGGAGCAAGGCTAGGTGTATCGGAGGCGGTTTCACATTATTTTATCATGGTGTGGATGGGAGGAGAAATGGCGTAGGCATTATACTGAAGGAACAGTATGCTAAGAGTGTTTTGGAGGTGAAAAGAGTGTCGGATAGAGTGATGTTTATGAAGCTGGAAATTGATGGTGTGATGATGAATGTTGTTAGTGCATATGCTCCACAAGTTGGGTGTGCGATGGATGAGAAAGAAAAATTTTGGAGTGAGTTGGATGAAGTGGCAATGACTGTACCCAAGGGTGAGAGACTGGTGATTGGAGCAGATTTCAATGGGCATGTTGATGAGGGTAACAGAGGGGATGAGGAAGTGATGGGTAGGTATGGTGTTAAAAAAAAGGAATGCAGAAGGTCAGATGGTAGTGGATTTTGTGAAAAGGATGGACATGGCTGTGATGAATATGTATTTTAACAAGAGGGAGGAGCATAGGGTGACATACAAGAGTAGAGGAAGATGCACACAGGTGGATTATATCTTATGTAAAAGGGCCAGTCTGAAGGAGATTGGAGACTGTAAAGTGGTGGCAGGGGAAAGTGTAGTTAGGCAGCATAGGATGGTGGTTTGTTGGATGACATTGATGATCAATTAGAGGAGGATGAGTGTGAAGGCAGCACCAAGGATCAAATGGTGGAAATTGAAAAAGGGTAATTGTGAGGTGATGTTAAGGGAAGAGTCAAGACAGGCACTGGGTGGCAGTGAAGAGTTACCAAATAGCTGGGTAACTACAGCAGAGCTAGTAAGAGAGATGGCTTGAAAGGTGCTTGGTGTGACATCTGCAAAGAGGAAGGAGGACAAGGAGACCTGGTGGTGGAATGAAGAAGTACAGGAGAGTATACAGAGAAAGAGGTTGGTGAAGAAGAAGTGGGAATGTCAAAGAGATGAAGAAAGTAGACAAGAGTATAAGGAGATGAGGTGCATGGAAAAGAGAGAGGTAGTGAAAGCTAAGGATAAGGTGTATGAAGAGTTGTATAAAAGGTTCGACACTAAGGAGGGAGAAAAGGACCTGTACCAAATGGCTAGACAGAGGGACCAAGCTAGTAAAGATGTGCAGCAGGTAAGGGTGATAAAGGATAATGAGGGAAATGTACTCACAAGCGAGGAGAGAGTGTTGAGCAGATGGAAAGAGTACTTTGAGGGGTTGATGAATGAAGAGAATGAGAGGGAGAGAAGGTTGGATGATGTGTGGATAGTGATTCATGAAGTGCAGTGGATTAGCAAGGAGGAAGTAAGGATAGCTATGAAGAGGATGAAGAATGGAAAGGCTGTTGGTCCAGATGAGATACCTGTGGAAGCATGGAGGTGTTTAGGTGAAATGGCACTGGGGTTTTTAACTAGATTGTTTAATGAAATCTTGGAAAGTGAGAGGATGCCTGATGAATGGAGAAAAAGTGTTTTGGTACCGATTTTTAAGAATAAGGGTGATGTGCAGAGCTGTAATAACTACAGAGAGATTAAACTGATCAGTCACAGCATGAAGTTATGGGAAAGAGTAGTGGAAGCTAGGTTAAGAAGGGAGGTGATGATTAGTGATCAGCAGTATGGTTTCATGCCAGGAAAGAGCACTACAGATGCAATGTTTGCCCTGAGAGTGTTGATGGAGAAGTACAGAGAAGGTCGAAGGAGTTGCATTGTGTCTTTGTGGATTTAGAGAAAGCATATGACAGAGTGGCAAGAGAGGAGTTATGGTATTGTATGAGGAAGTCGGGAGTGTCAGAGAAGTATGTAAGAGTGGTACAGGATATGTACGAGGGTAGTGTGACAATGGTGAGGTCTGCGGTGGGAGTGATGGATGCATTTAAGGTGGAGGTGGGATTACATCAAGGATCAGCTCTGAGCCCTTTCTTATTTGCAATGGTGATGGACAGGTTGACAGACAAGATTAGACAGGAGTCCCCATGGACTATGATGTTTGCAGATGACATTGTGATCTGTAGTGAGAGTAGGGAACAGGTGGAGGAGACCCTGGAGAGGTGGAGATATGCTCTAGAGAGAAGAGGAATGAAAGTCAGCAGGACTAAGACAGAATATATTTGTGTGTGAATGAGAGGGAGGATAGAGAAATGGTGAGGATGCAGGGAGTAGAGGTAGTGAAGGTGGATGAGTTTAAGTACTTGGGATCAACAGTTCAGAGTAATGGTGAGTATGGAAGAGAGGTGAAGAAGAGAGTACAGGCAGGATGAAGTGTGTGGAGAAGAGTTTCAGGAGTGATTTGTGACAGACGAGTACCAGTAAGAGTGAAAGGGAAGGTCTACAAGATGGTAGTGAGACCAGCTATGTTATATGGGTTGGAGACAGTGGCATTGACAAAAGGGCAGGAGTCAGACCTTGACGTGGCAGAGATGAAGATGTTAAGATTTGCACTGGGTGTGACAAGGATGGACAGGATTAGGAATATGTATATTGGAGGGTCAGCCTAGGTTGGAAGGTTTGGAGAGAAAGCCAGAGAGGCAAGATTATGTTGGTTTGGACATGTGCTGAGGAGGGATGCAGAGTATGTTGAGAAAAAGATGCTAAGGATGAAGCTGCCAGGTAACAGGAAAAGAGTAAGGCCTAAGATAAGGTTTATGGATGTGGTGAGAGAGGACATGCAGGTGGTTGGTGTGACAGAGCAAGATGAAGAAGACAGGAACAAATGGAAACAGTTGATCTGCTGTGGCAACCCCTAATCGGAGCAGCTGAAAGAAGAAGAAGAAAAAGAAGATTAGTGGATGAACCATAAGTCAACTTTAACCCCAAGTCATTATTATACAGATATGGAAAATAAAAATGGTCAGTCAGTGATTATCCCATACACAAATACTATCTAAATATCAAAATAAGAATGAACATTATTGAGAAAATGTCCTTAAGTGTTTGTTTCCTCAAGCTCAGTAGTGTTTGCATATGAGGGAGTAAAAGGAGCTCCTATAGCAATTTCTTTTATTTATCACAATAAACATCAACAAAGCTAAAACAAGAAAATGATTACACAAAATTCAAGAAGTTTATTCATATGTATAGACAACAAATTCCCTAAATAATATCTTAAAGCCCTTTGGCCATCCTCATCACATGCAGGTTAACGGGTCTATTTTATATATTTGAACGCTTAATTGTTATAATCACTAAAGATCAAACTTTAGTGATCGAACAATTAAATGTTTGAATATGTTAAAAATAGATATTTACAAAAAAAAATAAAAAGTAAATGGTGTAAGCAGGGGGCAAGCCCCTGCACCCTTCACACTCCCTGCAACATAAATATATCAACTTCGAGATCACTCTTCAGTGTGCTACAGTGTGGAAATGGTAAATTTCCCATTTCCTACACTGTAGTGTGATCTTGGAGTTGGTATATTTAAGTAGCGGGGGTGTGTGGGGGGGTTCAGGCGGGCTTGCCCCCCTTCTTACACCCTTTAGTTTTTTTTCTTGATTTGTTTTTTTATTTTTAATTTTTTAAAATATTCAAACATTTAAATGTTCGATCACTAAAGTTCGATCTTTAGTGATTTGAACATTTAAGCGTTCGAATATGTAAAATAGACCCCAGGTTAACTATGTCTTAAGTTGCAAAGTGCATGATTTTTTGCCTTTCAAACCAATAAAGTTGATAGGTTCATAGGTACATAAGATTCTGTAAAAGATGCTAGTTTTATTATATAATTCTGAAAAGCCATTTATCACTTTTCCTTTAATCTGAAAAATAATCTGCAAACTGCTACTATGTCTCCCTGGATGTTTAGTCACAATATTTTATAACTTGTTAACAAAACATAGGTAAAATTAGAGTCTTAACTTTTTCCTTTGAGAAGAAATGTAATCTAAGTATAACATCGGCCCATTTTTGTATCTGTTTAAAATCAAATCAGTAATGTAATCTTTATTTGAAATTTTGTACATATGCGGATCTTGTAAATGTGGCAAACACATTTGCAAATTATGAAAAATGTTAAATATTTGTATATTTTTGCCCTTATTGGCTAGTTAAATAACAGTGTTCTTGTTACTGTGTAATTCTTGTTTATCTTGGCATTCCTGTTAATATAAATTAAAATAAATATATCCTTCTAATTCTAAGGATATAAACTTATAATGTTTTTGTATTTGATAAGTCAATAGCATCAATGCAGCAATAAGTTTATTACTAAAATGAAGTAAGCAATCACTTTTCTTAGTAGGGACAGCATTGTGCAAACCATTCTGAACTATGTCTAGTAGTTCAGGGTCACATGAAGAAATTCTTCTAAGGAAATATCATCATTATCAGAAGAAACTAGTAATTGCAAGTGCCAAAAGCACAGGTCACGAAACCACAA
Organism: Protopterus annectens; assembly: GCF_019279795.1. NCBI lineage: Eukaryota > Metazoa > Chordata > Ceratodontiformes > Protopteridae > Protopterus > Protopterus annectens. Next base: position 55,737,208 of record NC_056742.1, on the reverse strand, counting down.
AAAGCACACAGAAACTGTGACTCCAATAAATACTGTCCCTCCAAATATTCCTCTTTTCAAAGGAATAGTAAAATCCCAGTACTTCAAGCAATAAGCCCAAGGAATTAGTTCAAAACTTTAATTTATTCACACAAAAATAAAAAATGAAAATAGATTGAGCGCTTTCATCTCCACTCAGGAGATTCATCAGAATCAGCGTTCAAAAGGATTATACAAAATTTATATACAATTTATATAACAAGCCACATTCACCTCATTGGCCCAATAATTAAGTAAAATAAATATTGCTGAGATGAATGAGATGAATGTGGCTTGTTATATAAATTGCGTATAATCCTTTTGAATGCTGATTCTGATGAAGTCTCCCGAGTCGAGATGAAAGCCCTCAATCTATTTTTATTTTTTATTTTTGTGTGAATAAATTAATGTTTTGAACTAATTCCTTGGGCTTATTGCTTGAAGTACTGGTATTTTACTATTCCTCTGAACAGAGGAATATTTGGAGGGACAGCCTTTATTGGAGTCATAGTTTTTGTGTGTTTTTTGAGATATCATCATTACTATTTTGAAGAGGGACATAATGAAATATAATTTCAATAATATTTTTATTAAAATAATTTTAAATAAAGGTTACATCTAAAGCAGAATCTACCCTACTTAATCCAAAGTAAATATGTTAAATTTGTCAAAATACATTTTAAACATCATGGCAGGGCATTATACACTAAGTCATAAAATATGATGCTACAAGATATTGGGTCAAGATGCTAAGGTATGAGATGCAATATGGTTCTTTCTGTGGGTTTTTACTGGTTTATTATTATACTGAACATTGTTTAAAATAAACAATTTCTAGAAAATGAAAATGTTCATTTTTAACAAGAAATATCTTTATTAAATTATCACTTATGACATAGGCAATCATACCTTTATATAAATGAAAACAAAACATATTGGCATATTTTCAGTTGAATACATTGCACATAGCTTATAATGTATCCAGTCATCTTCAGTCAAACATTACAAAGGTCATTCAATTCCTATATTCCATTAAACATCATTCCTCCTCCAAAACATTAATCTGTATGTATTGCTCCCACAAATTCTGTGTAATTTGCTCCTATCCTTTTCTAAAGATTTCACTTTCAGTTGTTTTATCTCTTTTATTATATTCACTACTTCTAATACATTTGGTTTAGGCTTTGATTTCCATTTTCTAGTAATTGCTTTATTGGCAGCCACCAGAATTAAACTCAGCAAGGCCTTACTGTGTCTAACAAGTCTGATTCTGTATCACAGCTCAAAAAATAATTTCCTTAGTTACACTAAAGTTTGCATGGAATTTTTTAAACTCTGCCAACTCATTACATTGTCAAAAATATGTTCCCAATTATCTCTTTCCTCAACATCACACCTCCAACATTTGCAATCTTCCTGAGGAAAAATTCTTTGGAGTCTCCTAGGGGTATAAAAATACCTATACAAATACTTCCAAACAAAGATCCTAAATCTTCCATACTTTTTTTGTATATTTCAGAGCAATACGTATATCCCTTTATTGTTTCTTTGTGAATTGCTTATCCAATCTCTCTTCCCAATCCTTTCTAATCTCCTCTGATTGATTCCTATAGTTAGCATGCAATATTTTATATGCCCTACTAATTATCCCTTTTTAACAGCAGTTTAACAGCAGCTTCTGTTCTAAATTCTACTAAAACTCATCCAGTGCTGGTGTTTCACTTAGTATCCTCCTATTTCTTTCTTGTTGCCTCTGATCTCAATCCTTGATAGGGAAGGAAATCTCTAGCTTGTAATCCAAATGAGTTCCTGCCCTCTTCCCATTCTATTGACTTAACCTCTCTAATTACTTGCTCCCAATACCTTGGTTCCTTTGCCAGTTTTCCCCAGTAAATTCCATTGCCTCTTGCCTATTCTCTATACCCCTAATTACAGTCATCCCTAGCAGCAGAATCTTCTTTCTCCATCCCCATGTTGGATTAGTTCTTAAAATACTTTCTGCTACTTTATGAATGCAATGTTCTGTATGGTTATTGGTCTTGTCCTTAAGGATCTGTATCCAAAATCCCACCCTCTCTGTTTCTTAAACCCCCTCCATTTCATCATCACACCTTTCAACTTTGAATGAAATGCTCAGTTTTGATGCAAAATGGAGGATTTTCTGTTTATGATCTCAGAGTTAAAATCACTAAAACAATTGTGCGCAGAAGGCAGTCTGACAAATAGTGGATGAAGGAGGGTCTCTTAGACTTAGGATATCTTAGATTTTCTGCCCACAAAAATATGAAATAGAATTTTAATTCAACTATAGTTTGGGTAAAACTTTTAAATTCCAAGACATAAATGTTTGTATTCTAGAATAGTAAGACATAATATGCAAAATGGGGGTTCATGAATATGCAGCCAAGATAACTATGTCACAGAGTACTCCCTTTTCTTCAAGGTATGACAGTCTCAGAGTTAGTAAATAGTGGTGTTAAGAGGGGTGCAGATCCTAAAATGGGGAGTACATGGGGGATACCCTGCAAAAGAGCATTAAAGTTATTCTGCAACTGTATGCATATGTATTTTGGGGGGTGCATTTCTGGGGCACATTTCTATAGCTCTCAGAATTACAACAGGGAGCCTCAGCTTAGTTTTTTGTAGGTGTTTATGTACAAATATTAAAGAAAGGTGAAGGTTTCTGTGTAAGTATTAGATGTAGTAAATGGTTCTCAACTTAACTCAAGCAGAATCCTATCACAAATGTGAGAACTCAGATTGTTCGTCTTGAAACTGAAAAATAATAAATAGTTAAGTAAATAAATAAAATAAATGTAGTTCCTTACCCTAGACAGCAAATTTCAAAATGTACTACATGACATTAAAGAGTTTTTGCATGAAGCTCCCAACCCTACATCGGTTTACACAGGGGGCAGCACTCACACCCCTACTAGCGATATATATATATATATATATATATATATATATATATATATATATATATATATATATATATATACACACAGTACCACACAGGTTGCTGTAACTCAGAGTACTGGGAATAAAATAATATATATAAATATCAGACTAAGATGTATTCTGTATTTGCTTTAATAATAACCTCACTATTCCAAGGATCACAATTCTGATCTTCAGAATTGCAACTGGCACCCAGTTCAAATATGTTCAATTCCTTATATCCTTGTATCATATGGCTTTAATAAATACCATAAAAATATTTTTATGATATTTATTACATTTTTGACAATGTTTTCCAGAGATTCTAGATTCTATCTGTAACACACCTTTTGGCTGAAAGTCATTCTTGGGCTAAATTTGATGAGTGGTTTATTTACTGTATTTGGATAGTTGATTTATTATTTATATAATAGGGTAAACTATATCGCTAAATGCAAACAGGTATATTTTCATTCCTTATACATCTTTACTCTCCCTTCTTCATTTACTTCCATACTGCTATCTAATTCTCTTCCCTGACTTTCTCTTTAAATATACTATAAGCCTGTTTTTCCCTTAATTCATATTACAATTCCTCTTTGTAATAGACTAACTTACCTTTAATTTCTGTACAAACTGTCTAAAATTTTTGTAAATATTAAATGATTGTCAAATACATTGTGTTGATTTTTAACCAATACTGTTATATTATGTCTAATTTGTTTTAATTATTTAAACTGGAGATGTTTTTGTTTAGTTTTGAAGATTGTAAAATTATATATTTTTTAAACACCTTTATTGAATCATCACTTGTGACCTAGGCAGATTTACATTTATATAAAAGTAATCAAATGTATTAAGTTCATGTTTCCAAACATTATACTTCACATATAGTGCTCTATATCATATAACCTAAACAACATTATATAAAATATTCAATTCCTGAATTTTTTTTTTAAACAAGAAGCATCTTTATTAAACCATCACTTATGACATACGCAATCACACATTTATATAAATGAAAACAAACCACACCGACACAATCCTGGTTGCAGACATTTTACATCACAAAGCATACTGACAAACCCCCAGTTGCAAACATTATACATCACTTGTAATCTACCCAATCATTTTCAGTGTTACATAGCTCATTCAAGTCCAGCTTTCTTTTAAACCTCATTCCTCCCCTGTATGTATTGTTCCTACAATTCCCATTATTCCTATGTAGCTTGCTCCTACCCTTTTCTAAAGATTTCAATTCCAGTCATTTTATCTCTGTTACTATATTCACCATCTCTAGTATAGTTGGTTTAGATTTTGATTTCCATTTTCTGGCAATTGTTTTTTGGCAGCCACCATAATTAGACACAGCAAGGCCTTACTATGTCTAGGCAATTCCGATTCTGTTTCATAGCTCAAAAAAATCATCTCCCTCATCACACCAATCTGCCTACCCAGCATCTCCAACAGTGCATCCTGCAGGGAATCCCTAAAGTCTGCCAGCCTGCAGCACTCCCAGAAAATATGTTCACAATTAACTCTTTCTTCCCCATCACATCTCCAACATTTGCTGTCTACCTGAGGAAAAGATTGTAAAATTATTGTCCTTAAAATGTTTTGTAATAATTTGGAGCTTTTCTGTCAAGGCCACTGCTAAAAGTGGACTTCTACCCAGTCGAACTTTCTGGGTAATCAAATATCAATAAATAAAAAAAAAAAAAACACATCTTGCATATCATCCTGTGCTTTCCATGAGCAGGAACTGGTTGCTCCTCTTAGAACAATTGTTAATATTTACCATTCTCCATTAGTTTTGCAGTTTATTTTTTGATAATTTTCTGATTCACAATTTTAAGCTTTAAAATTAAAGCAGAGAGCTTTTTCTTTGGGTCATTTTCTTTTGGTACTGTCTGATTCAGTGCTACTTCCTTTGGTCTTATGAACTTAACCCATTAGTTTCATTTTGCTATTTTAGTTGTTTTACGTGGCATTTTTTTTGCTAACTGTCTTTCTGTTCATGTTATGTCACACACTGCATTGAATTTTTTGATAGTATGACATTCTGCATCTAGCTTCACACTAGGGGGTCTATATGATAATGATAAAAATTAAGGACACTATATGTATGTATTCAAAAGCTTTTGGTTTACAGAAAATGTCTTAAACTATTTAAAATTCATGAGTTGAGGAATTTTCTGTGAAATGAAATCATTTGTGCTTTTACTTTATGGTTTCAGTCAAATTCCATGAAGGTATCCATCACGGCATCCATCCAATGATCTCACCACCTCCCATACAACACTTTGCCTGCACATCCATCCATCCCCTCCATCAATCCATACTTACATGTATATTATGCATGCATGCATACATGTATATACATGTATATATATATACATATATCCTTTCATTATTCCGGCCATCTATTTTCTAAACTACTTATGGTGAGTGTCTCTGAGATGGCAACCTGAATTAGACAGATTAGCCTGCTCTATCTGCAATAGGAGTGGTCAGCTTATCCTGCAGGATTTTCATGTGTTTATGTGCAAAATACTCTTTTCATAATTTCCTGAATCTGACACAATGGGATTTTCATCGTACACCTCTATCATGAAGCAGACAATGGGGCAACCTGACTAGGTGCCCTAACCACCTCACCCAAGTCCTTATAACGCTGACCTAAATATCCTTCAGGATTACTGAACTTCTCACTCTTTAGGTGAAACAGACTCCAGCAGCCCTGCAAAAGAAACTTAGTTCAGCGCTTATATTCAAGGTCTCTTTCAATCACTATGTGATACTCATTCATGACCACAAATAAAGGTGGGAACACTGACTGAGAGGTGCACAGACAGCTTCATCCTAAGGACAAGCTCTTATTTTACCATCATCATTAGGCACAGGTCCTGATGTGCTACAACCAATGTATCCATCTACTGGTCGAAAGTCTAATCCTCTCTGTCCTTGTTTGTGAACATATCTTCAAGATACCCAAAACCCTTCACTTATGGTAACTCTTCCCCTCTAACCTGTAGTAATCCATGTTTTTCTGGAATAAAACTGGAACTTCTCTGCTAGTTTTCATCCCAACAGCTACATACTCAGAATAGAAATACTCTAGTTTATGCCAGAAATGACAGTCACCCTCAAAGGTCACAAGGAGAACTTTATCTGAAAACAACCAAAATGCAGCCCTCATGTCTTTAAACTGAATGTTGATATATTTTGGTATGTCTTGCTATCCTGTCATATATTATAAACAAGCACATCATAATATTGTTTTGTTATAGAAAACACATCCTAAATAAATATCAACAATGAGAAATTATCTTTAATATTATTTACCAAATTATATTCTGCATTACTTCCTACAAGCGACAGAGTTATACAGCTAGGCAAATGGAGGCATGTTACTACTTAGCACAGATATGCTTGATGATGATGAATAGGTATAAGACATGAATTGTGTCATAAATGTAGTTAACATTACTACTGAAAGAGCTTGCAATTAAAACAAGTACTGGTTAAATGCATATTTAAAACAAACATTTTGGGGGTGACCCCTGGACTAAAACAAATTTTTGGTAAGACATAACACTGGATTATTTTGTTACTAAAAGTAAATTCTGTTCTCCTCAGTATGTTTAACTTTCCCTCAAACAGTTTTTTTTACAATTAGTACACCTCTATAAACTATTCACAACTTCAGCAAAATATATTTCCAACTAGTAGACTTTGGACAAACTGCAAATCATTCACAGCTTTTTAAATACAGCACCAGAACTGGCTAAAATTTAGGAGCAAAATAAAAAATGAAAATCACCTTTACAGAATAACTGCAAACATATAATTTTCTTAGCCCTAGTCTCCAAAACTGTCATAAAACAATGTATTATAATGTGAAATCCATTTCACTTCTCACAGCATTTCCTACATTTATATTATGAGTGAAGCATAAATAGGTAACACACTGCCAAATGTCATGCATTTTATTGAGTTAAGACTACTTCAGTCAGATAAAACAACTGGTCATACCATCCAGTCAATAAAAAACATTCTTTAAAAACATTTTTAGTGGAGGTGAGACACAACACTCTGTCCTCACTTGGGAGGCTAGCTCACACACCTCTAATGTATATATACCTACCCCACAGTCACACAAGCATAGGTAAATACAGAAGTCCACACACTATCTGTCACTGAGAGTGCTGAAATGTAAATTGCACCACCAGTGCTTACTTAGGGAGAACAGCATCAGAAAGAACACAGTTAGAGAGATTAAATCAATGGACTGAATGATCGATAATTAGTAGGTTACCCTGTAATGCTAATGCCTTAGAAAGAAGTACACAATTTTGTCATACATAAATCAACAAAAATGTGTTACTTTTGGGGATCTCTGCTTCAGTTCTGAATTCATATTATGAATCATTTGCTGAAATTCTTGTTAAGATAATATCAGCAGTTCCAAGTTCATCAATATTTAGTGGCCAATGCAAATTACTACTAGTCAGATGAAATTAAGATAATATGAAACAAAAAACTTCTAGCCACTTTGAGAGCCAAAGACAATACACTTTGAATGTGGATCTATAAGGATTCTCCAACAGGAAATATAGTAAATAATAGGCATGGTACCTTAGTAATTAAACATATCTCTCGCCCAACTTCAGGATCCATGCTTCTGTCATGTATTCATTTCATTGTGTGTGGACTTTGTATGTCATTGTCATATCTTCTTGAGTTTCTTTAGGTGCTTCAGATTCTTCCCACCTTGCAAATGCAAATTATCTCACTGATCTAACCTGTCCAAGTATTTTGCATTTAGTCATGCCTTTGTGACTTGAATTACTGGTGTCACTTAACTGGTCAATGCATTAACAAATTGTATACAAGTGTTAAAACTTCCTGACATTAATTCATTAAATGCAAACTGATTCTTCAAGTGAAGGATTCTCTTTTTTCTAATTTGCAACTGTCTAGCTTTACGTAAATTTACCAGCTAATAATGTATAACAAAGGATTTCATGATGGCTTCATGCTCTACATCTCTTTATGTGTTATCAAGTCCAAGACTCATATGAGGTGAAATGTGTGCAAATAAGTGAAACACATTAACTGACCTGCACTATGGGTCATTTTATTTTCTTTCAACAACCACAGTAGCTTTTGAGCTGATGCAGTTTTTAACCCAGTTAATAACCATTTTGATAGTACAGATGCTGAAAAAAATCATTCCATACAGAACGCAAGATATTTCTCAAACACTGCTTCAGATGAACTTTCCCATTATCTGAACAGCTGAAGTTAAAACAACAGGTAGTCTATTGTGGGCATTCATATTAACTAAATATTATATATACTGATATAAAATTATGTAAATTTACAAAGCAGGACTGACTACATCTATTTACTTTTATTTAACAAAGTACTAAACCAAAGGAGATTCACACGAGGTCATATATGATATTTACAATGGTCAGTATATAAGATTGACAGTAAGGATATGGAAATATTGTAAAAAAAGATAATTCAAAGGGGTTCTTTCTTCACTTCTTTTTGCCATTTACGTAGAATCTATCTTAAAGGTAATTTTTTGAAGTAATAAGGCAGCAAAGTGATTACATTTCCTTAGTGTACATACATCATTTTATTTCTTAATATCATATTGTAGTATCTTAACATAATGTAGAAGCATTTTACAGAAAGTCCTGAATAAGACAACACAGATATAATTAGCCACCCCCTTCGAGGCTAAACCATCAAGTAAAATCAAATTAAATGACAGTGAATGGCAACTAAATGTTAAAAGCAGGACACTGCTATCCTGTAACTTTGTTTAATTAGAAAAAAAAATACACTGATACTTTACCTGCTATATTAAATTTTAAAATTTGTCCTAGGTTTTGCATGTTTGCTTATTAAATCTACTAATTTTACCAGAAAAGTAAAATAATGTTCATATGAAAAAGATTATACAATGGCCATACCAGCTTTAAACTTCCAGTGATAAAAGATATATAGAAGGAAATAAATGTCATTTTCATGTCACAGATGTCTGAAGCCCTGACTAAGACCCAGGCAACATCTTAGGTATTAGAGACCGCTATCTTTTGGCAAGAGAGGAATGATGATGCAAATGTCATGAGAGAGAGGGGATGTTCTTGGGACCTAAACATTTCTACTGGAGACAATGAGCTGAAGATATGAGGCACTTGTCATTTAGTGTGTTGAGCAATGCAGATGAGTGCAGCATAACTACAAATGTTGGTTTTACTACCTCACAAAGTCAAAATGCATATCCATCCAAACATGTGAGGAAGTTAAGGCATAACCAAGTTAAATAAACAAGCTATCTGGACCACAGCATATTCCACATATCCAGACTTCTTCCCACTGGTGGGTTAGTGCATAGTATGGTAGCTACAAGGCTTTCATTTCTGGGTCTGGAAAGAGAGGACCTGCCCTATGCAGGCTTTCTTCACTATATGTCCTAGTGGATGGGGCCCAGGAGAGTGGAGCATTGATGTGTTCTAATGGATCCGATGTCAGCAATGTAAGGGATCCCTACAGTCAAGTTCTCCCCTTCACCCCTTACTGCTTCATCCTTTCTGGTTGTTCCAGTTCCTCCATCCATCACTGGGTCTACCTGCTCCGCCTTCATCCCTTAGACTTTTTTCTGATTTAGCTGGGGTCAGAGGAGATCTTAAGAGTGCCCTGGGGGACCATACTGGCAAGTTCTTCTGCTGCTGGGGGGCATTATGTTATGTTTTGCAGCCCCTAGCCTGCATTCATTGACATATGTCAGAGGGTTATTCCCCTCTGTGGACTATACTCCCGTCAGAGAGTGTCTTCCCCAAGTATTGGCACACTCTATTAAATGAGGTTATATAAAGTGTAAAAGAACAGTTTTCATGAAGAGAAATTTTAAGATAAGATTTTTTTCATAAACAAGATACTGCAGGTTAAGTCAAAGATAATATATATATGCTAATCAGCTCCTTAAGATTGTTTTAAAACAATGAGCAAAAGAACTCCTCCCCAAAAAATACTATGGCTGAGGTTCAGAAAGGCTTACTGAGATGTGGAAGCCTTAATTCAAAAACATTCCCCATCACTCTAAGCCCTTATGATTTAGAGATTGTTCTCTTGCTAAGGTTTTCCTCCCACAGGAGTCTCAGTGTAGATGGTGGTTTTGTAAGTAAGGCTGCATGCTGATGCGGTAGTCTATGAGAGTGGCTAATGTTAATTTGTTGACAGATCCTGATATGATCAGCTGATTGGTTTAGATAATCAAAGAGCTGAGTAAAATCTTACGATAGGAGGAAACGTGGGCATGTTAAGACATAGCAACCACCCATTCACGTGTGTGTGTGTGTGTGTGTGTGTGTGTGTGTGTGTGTGTGTGTGTGTGTGTGTGTGTGTGTGTGTGTGTATATCTGCCTAGGTTTTTGAGCTAGGGAGTTGTGTCTGGAATGTAGAGACTGGATGTGCATGCTTGTGAATGTGGTGAATATGTGAGTGTTTCAGTGTGTGTGATCAATTGTGGGGGAGCCTGTTTTGTGTGTGTGTGTGTGTGTGTGTGTGTGTGTGTGTGTGTGTGTGTGTGTGTATATATATATATATATATATATATATATATATATATATATATATATATATATATATATATATATATCTGCCTAGGTTTTTGAGCTAGGGAGTTGTGTCTGGAATGTAGAGACTGGATGTGCATGCTTGTGAATGTGGTGAATATGTGAGTGTTTCAGTGTGTGTGATCGACTGTGGGAGAGCCTGTTTTGTGTGTGTGTGTGTGTGTGTGTGTGTGTGTGTGTGTGTGTGTGTGTGTGTGTGTGTGTGTGCAGACATGAGGTCTGCAAACGTGCATGTAAATGTGATACAGGGATTGTTGAAGAGAGCATGGTCAGGTGTGTCCATCCTAGTCTGTGATTCAGTGACATGGTAATTAACCAATAACAAAGTCTTTCTTCTTGTGGCAATACCTCTTTCTGAACTGCATTTTCTTGCCATCACATTAATTAATCAACCTTTGTTAGGCAATTAGTGTACGAGTAGTGAACACTTTTCTGAATCCTAGGGTATTTTTCTATGAAATTTTAATCAGAATGTTTATTGATTGTCTGATTAATATAGACAATCTTATTATCTGGTAAAAGTATGGCAATGTGTGTAAGACAATGCACAAAGTTAGCTGCCATTTTAGGTCATGCCAAAATCATTATCAAAGCTGTCCTGCAGTTTCTGAATTATTTACAGAACAAGGTAAAAAAGGTTGTAATGAAAAGCCTGAGTACCTCTTTTTTCCCCAAAGACATGTTCAACATTTACAACAAAATATCTTCTATTTATAATATGTGAGCTTGAAGTCAGAATATATTGGGCAACGGAGCTAGGGACCCATCTATAGACTTGTTCAGAAGACACATTCAGACTTTTTATCATTTTTCCATTCCATCAACTGCAGCTAAGCAGCTTGAAAATAGCTATTTCTTAAGCAAATGAATGACTGATTAATTCTATTTGACTCTTTAGTTCTCTTATTTGTAAAACAAGCTAGAATATTAACTACTGCAACTTGAATCAAAGAGACATTCATAGTGTAGGGCGAGAGAAGAGAAAAATGCCTCATAGCTAAAGGACATCTGCATAGTATGTCTGTGGAACAAGATACAGGTTACATATGAAAACATAGGCTATATGACAAGTAATTTAAAAGATAAATAGAAAAAAGAATAATATTGAACAATAATAAGCAATCCTTAGCTGTAAATCAAAATGTCAAGTGTAGAAATAAAAAATAAAGCAGTATTTCTAACAGAAAAGTGTGACACACACCCATGCGGGACTGCAGGTTTTACACTACTGCACCACATAAGTTACTCAAAACCAAGTTCACTGTTTCTCAGGGGGAAAGGAAAATCCCACCCCCTATGGAATAGCATGCCTTAAAAATAAATGCCGGAAGCAGCAGTGCACTTTTTGATTATATTGATGTGATACAAATCCCCAGCTTCACTGATCTGATAACAGAAATTCAAATATTTTCTCAAGTGCAGAGCACTGTAGCAAAATTATAGAAAAAATTGCTTCTGACACTGAAAAACAATAAGACATAAAATAATGGCTAAATGAACACATAGCAAAAATAAGTAATTAAAAGTGCCACAGAACTATTATAATTCTTTAGAGGTACTTGCTAGTCACTTTCTGTGCTGTTAATTGTTTATGCATATGTGTGCATGTATATATGTGATCCATACTCTTTAACAAATGACCGTTTCACCGAAAGTGAAATGGCTGAGCACACTTTCGCGAAAGTGCTTTTCACTGAAAAAGCACTTTCACAAAAGTGTGCTAAAAAAAGATAAACGTGGGGAAATGGCTGTTACTGAGAATTTAACACAGCAGGGATAAGAGAATATTCCCTTTTCCTCACTGTAGTGTGATCTTGGAGTGAGAATATAAAAGCGGGACGTGGGGGGTGCAAGAGGGCTTGCCCCCCTGTGTAAACATGAGTACTGTGTTTTTGTTTTTTTTTTTAATTTTGTTGTTTTATAAATTTTTTTGCACACTTTAGTGAAAGTGCTTTTTCGGTGAAAAGCACTTTCGCTAAAGTGTGTTCGGTCATTTATGTTTTGTGGAAATGTGATTTTGTGCAATAGTCCTAGATCCAGAATGAACACTCGGATCACTGATTAGAAACTTGGGGAAAGTAACTATGTGTTCAGCACCACAAAAAAATCAAACCGAAGCAAACTAAACTTACCCGTATTGGGGCTTCACCCCCTTACAACCTCCTATGTAGGGGGCTGTGTCCCCACAGCTCCCTTATCTATATATACCAACTCTGAGAACGCACTACAGTGGGGAATAGGGCTAAGATCACCATGGTGGCCAAGTGGTTCCTTTCCCACAGTAAATTTCCTGTCATCCAAGCGTTCATTAAATTGTAGTTTCAGCAAAGTCGTCTCGATTATTAGAGATTCAGGTAAGTGTTTTTTCATTCTTTTCAAGTAGATCCATATATATATATATATATATATATATATATATATATATATATATATATAAATGTATATGTGTGTGTGTGTGTGTGTGTGTGTGTGTGTGTGTGTGTGTGTGTGTGTGTGTGTGTGTGCAGACATGAGGTCTGCAAACGTGCATGTAAATGTGATACAGGGATTGTTGAAGAGAGCATGGTCAGGTGTGTCCATCCTAGTCTGTGATTCAGTGACATGGTAATTAACCAATAACAAAGTCTTTCTTCTTGTGGCAATACCTCTTTCTGAACTGCATTTTCTTGCCATCACATTAATTAATCAACCTTTGTTAGGCAATTAGTGTACGAGTAGTGAACACTTTTCTGAATCCTAGGGTATTTTTCTATGAAATTTTAATCAGAATGTTTATTGATTGTCTGATTAATATAGACAATCTTATTATCTGGTAAAAGTATGGCAATGTGTGTAAGACAATGCACAAAGTTAGCTGCCATTTTAGGTCATGCCAAAATCATTATCAAAGCTGTCCTGCAGTTTCTGAATTATTTACAGAACAAGGTAAAAAAGGTTGTAATGAAAAGCCTGAGTACCTCTTTTTTCCCCAAAGACATGTTCAACATTTACAACAAAATATCTTCTATTTATAATATGTGAGCTTGAAGTCAGAATATATTGGGCAACGGAGCTAGGGACCCATCTATAGACTTGTTCAGAAGACACATTCAGACTTTTTATCATTTTTCCATTCCATCAACTGCAGCTAAGCAGCTTGAAAATAGCTATTTCTTAAGCAAATGAATGACTGATTAATTCTATTTGACTCTTTAGTTCTCTTATTTGTAAAACAAGCTAGAATATTAACTACTGCAACTTGAATCAAAGAGACATTCATAGTGTAGGGCGAGAGAAGAGAAAAATGCCTCATAGCTAAAGGACATCTGCATAGTATGTCTGTGGAACAAGATACAGGTTACATATGAAAACATAGGCTATATGACAAGTAATTTAAAAGATAAATAGAAAAAAGAATAATATTGAACAATAATAAGCAATCCTTAGCTGTAAATCAAAATGTCAAGTGTAGAAATAAAAAATAAAGCAGTATTTCTAACAGAAAAGTGTGACACACACCCATGCGGGACTGCAGGTTTTACACTACTGCACCACATAAGTTACTCAAAACCAAGTTCACTGTTTCTCAGGGGGAAAGGAAAATCCCACCCCCTATGGAATAGCATGCCTTAAAAATAAATGCCGGAAGCAGCAGTGCACTTTTTGATTATATCGATGTGATACAAATCCCCAGCTTCACTGATCTGATAACAGAAATTCAAATATTTTCTCAAGTGCAGAGCACTGTAGCAAAATTATAGAAAAAATTGCTTCTGACACTGAAAAACAATAAGACATAAAATAATGGCTAAATGAACACATAGCAAAAATAAGTAATTAAAAGTGCCACAGAACTATTATAATTCTTTAGAGGTACTTGCTAGTCACTTTCTGTGCTGTTAATTGTTTATGCATATGTGTGCATGTATATATGTGATCCATACTCTTTAACAAATGACCGTTTCACCGAAAGTGAAATGGCTGAGCACACTTTCGCGAAAGTGCTTTTCACCGAAAAAGCACTTTCACAAAAGTGTGCTAAAAAAAGATAAACGTGGGGAAATGGCTGTTACTGAGAATTTAACACAGCGGGGATAAGAGAATATTCCCTTTTCCTCACTGTAGTGTGATCTTGGAGTGAGAATATAAAAGCGGGACGTGGGGGGTGCAAGAGGGCTTGCCCCCCTGCGTAAACATGAGTACTGTGTTTTGTTTTTTTTTTTTAATTTTGTTGTTTTATAAATTTTTTTGCACACTTTAGTGAAAGTGCTTTTTCGGTGAAAAGCACTTTCGCTAAAGTGTGTTCGGTCATTTATGTTTTGTGGAAATGTGATTTTGTGCAATAGTCCTAGATCCAGAATGAACACTCGGATCACTGATTAGAAACTTGGGGAAAGTAACTATGTGTTCAGCACCACAAAAAAATCAAACCGAAGCAAACTAAACTTACCCGTATTGGGGCTTCACCCCCTTACAACCTCCTATGTAGGGGCTGTGTCCCCACAGCTCCCTTATCTATATATACCAACTCTGAGAACGCACTACAGTGGGGAATAGGGCTAAGATCACCATGGTGGCCAAGTGGTTCCTTTCCCACAGTAAATTTCCTGTCATCCAAGCGTTCATTAAATTGTAGTTTCAGCAAAGTCGTCTCGATTATTAGAGATTCAGGTAAGTGTTTTTTCATTCTTTTCAAGTAGATCCATATATATATATATATATATATATATATATATATATATATATATATATATATATAAATGTATATGTGTGTGTGTGTGTGTGTGTGTGTGTGTGTGTGTGTCTGTGCATGTATTTGTGGGTGGGTCTTTCTTGCCATTTTTAACTGAATAGTTTCTTTGTGTGAACTTTTTACTCTTTAGTTTGGATGTTTTTTGGGATATTTTGCAAGTATCCTAATGTCTATGGATATCATGCTTGGGTTTAAGTTTTGTGTTTCTAAAGTATAGTCAAACAATTCACCGATGGTGTATGACAAGGTCATAAAAAGACTGAAACATGGCATGTCTACAGCTAGTGGGGTTTGGCTGTATTGACGCGAATATATCCCTAAAGCAGACACGTAGCTGGTTCAACTAGCGTCCTTGGCTAGTACAATGAACCAGTGCCCCATCCCCCTCAGTTTTTCAAGTGAAAACCAAAAAAAAAAACTTCACTGTAATAAGTGCAAAGTATCAGTAATTGTAATTCCTATCTTACAAAACTACACCAAAAGTAATCTTCTACACCGATGAAATGTAGTTTAGATTAAAGAGTTTTAGATGAAATAAACCACATTTTTTTGTCGATAAAATGAGCTGTCAATCAATTGCACTAAACTCATATATCAAGCTATCTAGCTATTAGTATAGTTAAAAATTGTAGACACATCAAAATGTAGAAACTTACAATACTGACACTAAAATGCTGACAGTTCAAAATGCAGACAAATCAAAATACAGACACTTAAAACACACACAGAAAACACCAAAATCCATGTTAAATTAACACCAAAATAGAGGCATGCATTTAAAACACATGATTTCTGCAATGAGCACTGCATTTATAAAACAACAACACTAACACTATAACATTAGTTCACCGACATAAACAATCTATACTACAAGCAGTTTAACTGATGCGGAAAGTGCTATAGCAGTTAATATTTTTGTAACTGCTACTGTAATGTTCACACTCCATACGCACTGTGCACACACAAGTCATTCACACATGCTGGCAAAGTGTGAGAATATATGCTCTAATGATCATCATGGGTTATGTGAATAGCTCAAGAGCTCTACATTGATACACACACACACACACACACACACACACACACACACACACACACACACACACACACACACACACACACACACACACACGCACGCACGCACACACACACACACACACACACACACACACTCACTGAAAAATAAGGCCTAACCAATTAACAAAACAAAATAAACAAACATGTACAAAGCTACTTTTATATGCAAGCAATAATGCAATGTAGGATATGCTTTGAATATATCAGAGTAAACTATAGCATGATAAGTTTTATTTTCTAAAGCTTTATTCTACTTTTGGTAATTAATTAAATTAAGATTTTGTATTCTGCAGCTTTTCTCCCTTTGTTTTTATTTATATAGGTTCATAAGAAAGTACTAGGTTATCTTCCCAAAGGCATTTATAAGCCTAGCCAGAATGTGTTGGCTTTCACCGTCCCCTTAGATTAGTTCCCTGTGCCTCTGTCCAGCAGAAGTGATTCCTGAGGTAAATGTACTGTTTCCCATCCACTCGTCAAGGTTTCTCTTGAAGAGTTTTAGTGAGGAGATCTGCCTAATGTAGATTGGAATCTGGTTCCAAAGCAAGAGAAGTTTCTGGGACAGGAATCTATCCCTCCAGCACATCCTATTTATTGTTGTGGTGAGGTTTAGATCCCTAGAGCATGTGGCTCAAGGGGATATGGTTTTCTTTAAATGGAGCATGTCCATCAATTCTGGGTTGGACATGACCTTGTATGTCAGGCAGAGATCACCTCTGAGTAGGAGGTATTCAACCGAGTACAGCTGGAGTTTCTTCAGTCGAGTTGCATAGGGCTTCTGTTTGAGGCCAGTGATCATCTTAGTGAGGTACTTCTGTGATCTTTCCAGCTGTTGCAGGTGTCTTGTAAGGTACATCCCAAATGGGGCGTTGTACTCTATGACAGGTCTGATGTGTGATGAGTAGAGGGGCACAATGACCTCTTTTGATCTGGATGCAAGCCCTTTTGTGATTAGGTGGGCCACATAGAAGGATTTGCTAACCACTTTGGCAATGTGATTATCAAAGGAGAGATTACTATCTACTTGGGTCCCCAGATCCCTTATTACATCTTCTGTATTTAGGGGACTACCACCTATGTGGTAATTTGTGGGTAATGTGTTTTTTCCAAAGGGGATGACTATGCACCTTTTGGCATTTTGCTTGAGGCTATGGTTTTGACACCAGGTATCTGTCTCAGTGAGACCATTTTGGAGGATGTCTGTGTCAGCCGGAGAGTCAATTACAGCCCCCAGTTTGCAGTCATCTGCGAACTTGGTCAGCCATCGTCCTCCTTTGCTTGACTGTACTTCTGAGAAGTATATGCCGAACAGGAGGGGTCCTAGGACTGAGCCATGGGTAACGCCACTTGTAGCCGGTTTAGAGTCAGACCTAGCTCCTGCAACACTTACCATGTGGGTTCTGTCCATGAGCCAGTTGGCAACCCATCTCATGACATAGGGGTTTATGTTCAGGCTGGTGAGCTTGTCTATAATACCAGAATGGAGAATGGTGTCGAAGGCCTTTGCTAGGTCCAGGTAGGCTGTGTGGACCACCTTTCCCTCATCTAGAGCCTTGGTAACTGTCTCAAAGAAGTCCACCAGGTTTAGGAGGCATGATCTGCCCTTAACAAAGCCAAACTGGGTAGGGTCCAATGTTTGGAGGTTTCCAATGTCTCTGTTAATGAGATCCATGATGATGTGCTCCATAGCCTTGCAGACCAAGCTAGTCAGGCTTATAGTGAGATAGTTCCCAGGGTCTGTTGTGGCTCCACCATTGTGGAGCAAAATAACTGTTGCTGTGTGCCACTGTATGGGCACATAGCCTTGTGGAGAGGCTGAGTTTGAACAGTGTGTTTAGGTGAGCAGTTAGTTCATCTTGGAGCTCGTGTAGGATGCAGCCTGGGTCACGTCAGGTCCCACTGATGCTGTGTTTTTGGCTTTGGAGAGGGCTGTTTTAACCCAAGTGTCTGTGATTTCAGGGGCACTTCATTCTTCTGATATGGTTATGGGCCCTTTTGGGGTGATAGGGAGGTGAAGTTTGCACACTGAACCTGTCTGCCAGGATGTCGGCTATATCAGTCGGTTCAGTGTATTTTGTGCCATTCTGCACTAACTCTGAGCAGATCTGAGAATTGCCACTTAGATTCTTGACATAGCTAAAGAATGCCTTGTGGTTATCTTTGGAGTCCTTGGCAATTTTTCATTCGAAGCTAGCCTTGGATGATTTTATGAGGGATCATAGTTTCTTGCTGATACTGATCAGGGATGTATTCCCTTCTTGGGATTTTACTCTTTTCTGTACTAGTTTCCTCCTTCTATTGTATAGCTTGTTTATGGTAGGGGTCCACCAGACTGGTTTCCTTTTCTTGGAGGAGTGAGTCTAGGTTTTGCTTGGGATATCACGATCCATGCATTCTTGTAGGTGCCCGTAGAGTGCATTAGTAAAGGATTTTGCTGTTTAGGCAGCGTTATCCTTTAGCATGCAGGCTTTGAAACTTTCCACCTTGGTTTTAAGTAATGTGAAGTTTGCTTTTGAAAAGTTTTTCACAGTGGTTTCCTTGACCGGGGGTCAGGGCTGAATGTAGATATCCAGAGTGATTAGTTTATGGTCAGATCTAACCAGCGAGGGGTTGGCCTCCGTTGTGGAACACCGGTCGCCCATTTTGGTGATGACCAGGTCCAATATGTTGTCACCTCTGGTGGGGGTGTTAACCAGTTGATCCAGGGTATTTGAGTTTATAAATTCTAGGAAATGTTGGGCAAGGGAGTTAGTACTTGAGTAGTTCTCCCAATTAATGTTTGGGTAATTGAAATCACCCAACATCAGGGGGTTTGGCAGGACCTTTAGGTTTTCCAGTGTTTCCAGAAAAGCAGAATGAGGGTCTTGGGGCATGGTGGGTGATCTGTAGCAAGCTACAATTTGAATTGCAGTTTTCCCCATTGTTAGTTACACGTGGATGATCTCTGAAGCATGGTGCTGTGCCACTAACCTAGAGGTGTGGATATCCTTGATGAATATGGATACGCCCCTACCATTTGTATTTCGGTCTGGGTTTTGTGGCCGAAATGTATAGTATGAGTTGTAGCCTGGTAGTGCTGGGGTGCTCTCTGGACCCTTAAACCAGGTTTCTGTTACTGTACATATATTGATTTTCTCCATACCGAGGAGTGCCTCGAGTGCATGCATTTTGAGGTTTAGACTTTTGACATTGAGTAGCATTACCCTCAGTTTTTTGTTACTTGTGCTATTTACGGTGGTGGGTTTGTCTTTTGAGCCTTGCCTAAAAAAGGCACTATGGGGGTGACAAGAGCCTTGGCCAGTATTTGAAATCCTAAGGGTGACTGGTGCAAGCCGTCTCTAGCGAAGCAGTGTGGCTTGTCAAGCATGTCATCCCAGGTGGACAGACACTGGATCCCCTTTGAATGACACCAGAAGCTTAGACAATTGTTGAAATTGATAATTTTTTTCTTTATACTGTGGTATCATTCTTGGTGAGGGCAGGATGCTACTCAGGGTCAGGGTCATTCCAGCCTAGGCTACGTGATCAGAGAGCTCTTCCATGTCTCAGGTCATTCGCACCAACATGGACAATGACAGAGTCATATTTTTACTTGTTCTGGAGTGACCTGAGTGCTTGTGTTATGTGGCAGATCCTTGCACCCGACAGGAAGCTAACAGTAACCTTCTCCTTGTTCAGCCTAGTGAGTGGGACATCAGTGTGCCTGATTATAGAGTCACCTATTACTAGTGTGTTAGGTATGTTATTTTGCCTTAAGGGCTGTGATTATGTGGCACACTGGCTTTGTGAAGTATGCATTTCATGGTTTGTGTTGGGGGGTAGAGGTTACTTGGATGTCTGCTTTGGAGGTCTCTGTTGCTTTTGCAGATTTTTATTTAGAGCCTCCAAGTATGTTTTTGTGTATTTATGTGTGTTTTTTGCTGGTGCTGGTTTCATAGGTCTATGTGAGACTGGTGGTGTGATGCAAGTAATTCCCTTCTCCTCTTGACTGCCTGGTTTAGTCTTGGGTTGAGAGAGCTTAGCCTCCAGTTTGGCTGTATAATTGCATCTCTCTCGTGTATTAGTGTTTGGTGGAAGGAGGAGGAGGTTGTCTGTGTACATGAGGCAGTTGTAACATTGTCTCAAAATGCCCAGATTCAACAATTGGACTGGAGAGTACACCTGAAACTGCCCTTTGGACATGCCTGGATAGGTACAGTGACTGTTTTATTGATTGGTTGGTAAGGTCAACTAGAGAGCCTTGTCCTTCTGTACAGTAAGGGGGGAGGGGTCTAGTGCTAAGGTTTATTAGTACTTGCTATGAGTTTTGAGCAAGTGCCAGTCTGAGAAGTGAATGGCTTGAGTGCTTAAGTTAAACATTCATCTAGTTCCAAGGGAAAAATTGAAGAGTAGACTTTGTGGAGCCGGGAAGTTATACCCCAGATAACCGGCACTGCCCAGCATGCAAAACCGCACAAATGCGTTTTTTATAGCAGGGAAATGAAAGAGATGGAAATTAGCCCAAAATGGCCAATAAACTATTAATTTCTGGGCTGAAACCACTCCTCCAGGGACGGATAGGCTGCTCAAAGCTCCCCTCTCTCACAGGTGAACAGAGAAACTTCCTTCTATCCAAGTGAGGTATGGGCAAACACAGAAACTTGTAACACAGTCCTGAATTCAGCACTAACCTGAAAACTGGACTATACTAGCTTAGAAAGGTGGGAAAACAAGTATATATTTTTTGTTTTCAGAAAATAAAGCAGATACAATCAAACAACACTTTAAATGCACAGAAATGGCTATCATACTTGAGTGTGTAGCCTACGGCAGTTAAACAGGTAATTTAAACACAAAAACAACTTTGTTAAAGTGCAGGCAGTAAAATAAGTACAATATGTAGCTGAAACAAGCTTTTTAAATCACAGAAGCTTTAAAAAATTGGCGTTTTAGGCGGAACAAGCTAAAAGCAGCAAGAAAATGCTGAAAAATTATACTTAATCACTCCAAAGTCTTTGTTTTGTCTCTCAGCTGCTGCTGTAGAACTCTGCAGGGCACCAGGCAGGAGCTTGCTGAACTGTATACAAAAGCAAAAACCTCGCAAATGTGTTTTTTATAGCAGGGAAATGAAAGAGATAGAAATTAGCCCAAAATGGCCAATAAACTACTAATTTCTGGGCTGAAACCACTCCTCCAAGGACAGATAGGCTGCTCAAAGCTCCTCTCTCTCACAGGTGAACAGAGAAACTTCCTTCTATCCAAGTAAGGTATGGGCAAACACAGAAACTTGTAACACAGCCCTGAATTCAGCACTAACCTGAAAACTGGACTATACTAGCTTAGAAAGGTGGGAACTTTTTTTTTGTTTTTTTTTTTTTCAGAAAATAAAGCAGATACAATAAAAAAAACACTTTAAATGCACAGAAATGGCTGTCACATTTAAGTGTGTAGCCTACAACAGTTAAACAGGTAATTGAACACAAAAACGATTTTGTTAAAGTGCAGGCTGTAAAATAAGTACAATATGTAGCTGAAACAAGCTTTTTAAATCACAGAAACTCTAAAAAATAAAATACATATTTTATTCCTTTCTCATCTGGACTGGTTGTGTTGTCATCTCTCTTTCTCTCTCTCAGATCCTTTTGATTCTGAGGCAAATTTAAAACTCTGGGTTGGAGCAAATCTGAATTACCAGAACGGAGGCATGATTAACCACCAAATGCATTAGCACTTCTCTGTACTTAATGAGGTGCTAACTCTAATTGTACAACTTTTTTTTTTTGCAGTTCTAAGGCAATAAGTTGAAAGCTTCTTGCGCATGTGACAGCCCACTCTACTGCTGATGGATTAGGAAGCTCTGCAGTATTCAATAGACAAGTGCACGTTTGCCGACAAACATAGCACTCATTTGTGGGGGTCTCACCGGGGCATGAGCACACACTCATATGCAACACAGAGAGAAAACTGGCTGTGGGTGTACATTATGTGTGCAGTGTGTGATTTTTTTTTACTCATAAATGAATGGCAAATGTGATTTATGTTACTTTATTAATTTATTTTTCTTTTACCTTACTTTCTTCTCCTTTTCAAACCATTACAAGTCTGACTTTGGGTAATTGTTTTGGGCTATTTTACAAATTTAGATAATGCATCAAGCATGTTATTAAACTGATAATGATAATACAGAAAGACACAGATAGATAATAATTTGATGAATTCCTAAGTGGACATACAGAAAAAAGTAACTACACAGACAACTATTGCATGTCTTTTTCATTGAGTCATGACCACAAGTGAAGATGAATCACAAGTCACTGAAAAAAAATCAATGAATTACATTTAATAGAAGAATTCATATTCAGCAAATATACATATCTTCTAAAGCTTTTTAGCAGTGGACAAGCATCCCTGCAGCCCTGTAGGGGAGGGTCTCACTCTCACCACCATCTTAATTAAATATACTGACTCCATGGTCACACAATATCAGAGAAAAGAGAAAACAACATAAACAGTGAATCACTGCTGGTGCATAAACACAAAATATTAGACATGGGGGTTACAACATGCTGGTAAGCACTGGCAAGGTGCAAATGCCCTTCTAAGCTCACTTGCTTCATAGCTTCTGTTATCTTATCATCCTAAACCACATTATCAGTGAGTGTGCATTCCATAGGTTCATAGGTCCACAGAACATTACTAGGCTAATTGCTTTAGTGCCCTTACAAACCTTGCCAAGATAACCTGATTTTACCAAATATATATGGCCCCCTAGGGACAAGAGGATGTCATGGATGTGTGCCTGTGCACTGAGTATCTTAGAGATTACCCCTGTCCATAAAGGACATAGGTACTACCCCAGGTGTTACTATACCCTCATCAATTGATCCAAACTGCATTTGAAGAGGGCCAGGGAAGGGCTCTGCTTAAAGAAAAACTCTGCCCTCTCCTACAGTTTAACTCAAACCTTGGGGTTCTTTTCTCCCTACAATATGGTTTCAGTAGTGTGTATGTACCAGAAACCTGCTTGTATTTCTTAAAACTTTTATTTCCTTCCATTGAAATCAAAAGGAGTGAAAGCTCACCTACTTTTTTAATCTTAACTTCTCACATACTTCGCAGAGGAATTTGTCTCCACAACAGAAAACTGTGGAACTATTTTCCACTATTTTTACTGCAGAGAGGAGAACTTAACATTCCAATTTTATAGCAAAACAAAGCAATTAGATCACTCTGGGGTTTAAAGGCAGTTGTCATCTCTTCTGGCAAATTTACATAAGCAGCAACTTAGCACTGAAATACTAAGCTTTAAATGTTAGTCATTTACAATAGCTTATATGTTAAGATAACTTAAATGTAGTATCAAAGATTTCTATGACATTTAGAGAAAAGTCAGAAAATATTTTTTCTTGTAAAGTATCAACACATTGACCATTTTTAAGGCCCCACAAACACAGGACACAGGACAGAAATGTAGAAAGAGAGACAAGTGGCAATGCTCTCAACTAGGTGCACTGATAATGTTCATAAAAAGGTCTTTTATGCTTTTTTATGACATCCTTCCAGAAGGAGATGTTTGTCTGGTACACACATACTCATAGTAAGAGATTTCCTCTGACTTTGAGTCAGTCCTTACATTTTTAGTGTGCATGAGCATTTTGTAGTCCACAAAGGATATGTGACCATTTATAGCAACCATAATATACAGCTGAATTTACTTTAACATACATTTACTATGTGTTCTAGCATTAAAAATGTTAAGAAAAGGGAATCAGAAGTACTTAACTGTGTTTACATGTATACACACACAGACACACACACAGACAAGCGTGCATTTAAACACAGTACTGCATTCCACATATAGTACTCGATATGCCGCATACATTTTTATATACACACACACACAGCTCTATATATAATATATATATATATATATATATATATATATATATACAGATCCAAAAATAAATAAAACAGAATCCAAACTGGCCATAATCTTTTATTATAAAATGTAAGGGCTTTCACGTTAAAAAAACCCTTCATCAGACAAACTTCACATAACCATGACAGTCTTTAAATACTAAAACAATTTTAAAAACAACCAATCACTTTCTATACTTGACCTGCCTTTTCTTTAGGGCTGGTTTTAAAGGTACAGAACTATTTAACCCAGGTGGGTTATCAGAAGCCAACTGTATGATCCATCTTAATTCTGCATACTCTGTATCATTAACAATGCCCCCCTCCCCTTTTTTTCATCTGTGCAACATTCAGAACCATAAAAACAAAAGTGTGATCTGGAAAGCTAGAAACATGCTGGTATAGTTTTTCCAACATAAAAACTCGGACATGACCTACAGCATGCCAAGTAAACCACATTCTCTGTATGGCAATCTGCATAAAACTCAAATGTATATTTTTTATTTGTAACAGGATGTTTAAAGTAATTTAAACCATTCACATTTGAACATGCTTTACAATGCCTGCAGGGAAAGGTCCCTGTTCTCATATGTACAGAGAAAACATTGTTAGCATTGTTATTGTTTTAACCCAGGTTCTATGCATAACATATCTTTTATGTTACTATTCCACTTGAAAGTAAATCTAGGTTTCTTATGTAAAATATTCTTCAGGTGACTGTCACTTCTTAGTATCTTCCAGTTTTTAGGGTTAAAAAATAAGAAAGCTAACAATGTTTTCTCTTCCTTCTATGCAGACTTTTGCCGCTATAAATATGACTTCAATTGTATTTTTTTTTTTTCAAAACAAGTTTATTGTTTTAACATATAAGAGAAATATCATAACAATTTTATACAAATAATTAAAAATAGGTATTATTATAATATTCAACAAAACAACTAAAGTATTTACAAAGACATCCACTACAATCAGATCAATTAATTAAACTAAAATACTGTGCTATTGAAATTAGAATTTTTTTAACAAATTTTGTAAATTATCCCATACAATAAAATGTGATGTTTTTCTAGTTGTTCTCATTCTAATTGTGCTTATTTCCATATGACACATTATATTCATAACATTTTTAAATTCATTGAACGAAGGAGGTGTATCTGAAATCTTCAATTGTATTTTTAAGAGCAAAGAGGGCTCACTTATCAAGCTTAAATCCATTAAAGTAAAGAAATTAGAACGAGATTGGAAAGACTTTCAGAATGGTGTTGCCTACCCTGCTCCACCCTCATTGAATATTCATAAGGCTCCAACTAACGTGATAAGGCAACCTATAGCGAATTACCATAATGACATGCCTGAGACCATTAATAATAATCAAAATGTCCGTTACTCAGGAAACTGAGTCAGATGACATAAATGGACCTATCAGATGTAGTGAACGCCTTCAGCAATGGCAGGAGAATTCCAACAGTTCACATAATCAGGATTTTCAGATGGCCATGAAAGTGAATGGCAGACAGTCCAACCGAGGCTTTTGGAACACACAGAAGCAGAAGAAGAACAACAAACATCGGAGATAGAACATATTACTTACAACGGTCTTATTAAAAATGACTGTGAACGTCTATGGATACATTTAAATTCTAGTGGCGATTTTCGTATATATAATTATATGGAATTTGACCCTCCTCATGAACTCATTGATCTTCTAGTAAAGGGACTCTCATTTGTGCCCAGTAAATGGACGGATTTGGCAAAGACATTGCTGGACTTAAAAATTTTTACACGTAAGCTAAATCTTAAATTTCTTTTAGGTCAGAATACATATATTAATGATGATTTACATGTCTCTAGTGTTTATAATCCACCCTTGAATACTACAGTACTATTGTTTGAGAAACTTTGTGAATTCGACATCAGAAGGTTATTATGTAAATGACCATTAAGACCATATGTACCTAATATATCTGATAGTGAAAGGAATGTTTTAGATTTATTGAAAACACAAAATATTCGAATTCTAAAACCTGACAAAGGTGGAGGTCTTATTTTTATGAATGAGTTTGATTAAAGGAATAAAATGCTTGAGATGTTACATGCTGACACCTATTTAAAAATGTCCTTAAATGAATTCTATGGTGCCTGTCAGAGGATTAGGTCTCTAATCAATGACCTTTTTATAGACAATCATATTGACATGGGAACCTTGAATTATCTTAACATCTTGACCCCCCCCCCTTACACCAGTAATATTTGGGCTTTCCAAGATCTACAAAGACTTGCAAAATCCCCCATTTCGACCCAAAGTGGATGGTAGGAACTGTATAACGTATGGATGTGCTAAGCTTGTGGATCAGAAACTTAAGAAATTCCTGGCTAGTGAATCCCAAATTTGTAGGGATTCATGGGATTTCTTAAAATCTTTAAACAGTTTAAACTTTCAAGGCAATTATAACTTCCTGACCATTGATGTCAAGGATCTTTATACAGTGATCCCCCACGACCTTGGCATTAGGTTGGCATAATGGTTAAGGGTCAGAGAGTTTCTCTCCTTAAAAGAGGCCCTTTCATCCGAAGTAGATCTTATAGAATATTTGTTGGAAATTGTTTTACATAATGACATGCTGATTTTTAATAGTGAATATTTTTGCAACAAATTGGTGTTGCTATGGGCTCCCCCTGTGGGGGTAGTTTTGCTAATTGTGTAATGGTGTACTGGGAGGGGGAATTCTTATTTAAGAATCCCTTACATATAGACAAAGTTTTCTGGTACACTAGATTTTTGGATGACATATTCATCATTTTTGGGGTGACCTAGGTGATGCAGAAAACCTAGTCAGTACTCTTTCTGGATTTACATCATTCCTTAAATTTACATTTGAATTTAGGGTTGACACTATCTCCTACCTAGATATTGAATTATCAAAGGATCTTATAAATGGGAGATATACAACTAAGATCTTCAGAAAACCCACATACTCCAATACACTATTACACTTTAATAGCTCCCACCCATTTCACCAGGAAAAAAGCAGTAATAAAAGGTCAACTTGTACGGACTGCTAGGATGACCACACTAGACTCTGAATTCATGTCTGAATGTGAGACTCTTAAAAATATGTTTTTGAAGAGATGCTACCCCCTAACACTAGTAGATGTCATTATCAATGAAGTCTATGAAAAAAGAGTTAGGTTAATAGGTTGGTATTATGCTATCAGCCTTAGGGCCTATAGAAGCCTAGCCATAACAATTCCCTGGCTATTTCTTCCCACACTATTTACTTCCCTGGACCCCTGTCCAGCAGGGCGACTCATATGATCCCCAGGGTGAATTTTCTTTCTCCCATCCAATTGTCAAAGTTCTTTTTGAAGAGGGCCAAAGAGGCGCTCTGCTTGACATGTATGGGCAGTCTATTCCAGAGTCTGGGGAGTCTCTGGGTCAGGAACCTATCCCTCCAGCATGTTTTGTTTATTGTGATGACAAGGTTTAGATCCCTGGAGCATGTGGCTCTGAGAGATTGGGATTTCTTTAAGTGTAGCATGTCCAACAGCTCTGTGTTTGACATGGCCTTGTATGTTAAGCAGAGATCGCCTCTGAGTAGACGATATGCAACAGAGTATAGCTGGAGATTTTTAAGGCGGTCAGCGTAGGGCATCTGCTTTAGGCCTGTGATTCTTATAGTGAGGTATTTCTGCCACCTTTCCAGTTGCTGCAGATATCTTGAGAGGTACATACCAAACGGGGTGTTGCATTCTATAATGGATCTAATGAGAGATGAGTACAGTGGAACAATGACCTCCTTTTTTCTAGATGAAAAGCCCTTAGTGATAAGGTGTGCCACATAGAAGGATTTCCTCACTGTTGCGGTGATGTGGTTATTGAAGGTGAGACCACAGTCCACCTGTGTCCCTAAGTCTCTTATCACACTTTTGGTGTTTAGTGTACTGCCACCTATGTGGTAATTCACGGGGTACATGTTTTTTCCCAAAGGGGATAACTATACATTTCTTGGCATTGAGTGTGAGCCCATGGCTCTGGCACCAAGCATCTGTTTCTGTAAGGCCCTTCTGTAGAGTATCCGCATCATTTGGGGATTCAATAATGGCTCCCAGTTTCCAGTCATCTGTGAACTTTGCTAGCCAGAGTCCCTTAGTGTTGGCCTGTACTTCAGAGAAGTAGATGCCAAACAAGAGTGGTCCCAGAACTGAACCCTGAGGTACTCCACTTGTCACTTGTCTGGAGCTGGATTTGGAGTCGGCTACTTTTACAGTGTGGGTTCTGTCAGTAAGCCAGTTGGCAACCCATCGAGTGATGTAGGGATTAATGCTCAGCTTAGTAAGTCTATCTATGATTCTAGAGTGAGGGATGGTGTCAAAGGCCTTGGCAAGGTCCAGATAGGCTGTGTGGACCGCCTTACCCTCAACATGGCTCTGGAGACTGACTCGAAGAAGTCAATCAGGTTCACGGCGCCAAACTGGGTGGGGTCTAGTGTTTGAAGGTTGCCAATGTCTTTGTTTAAAAGTTCCATGATAATATGTTCCATGGCCTTGCAGATCAGGCTCATCAGACTGATGGGACGGGAGTTCCTGGGATCCAAGGTGTATCCCCCCTTGTGGAGTGGGATAACTGTAGCTGTGCACCACTCAGTGGGCATGAAGCCTGAAGTGAGGCTATGATTAAGCATGACACTTAGATGAGATGCCAGTTCATTTTGTTGTTCATGTAATGTACAGCCCAGGATGTCATCTGGTCCCATGGATAGTGTATTCTTAGCTTTGGAGAGTGCGTTTATTACCTGTGTGGCCATTATTACTGGAATTTGGCAATCTTCTGGCATTGAGATGGGCCATTTAGGGGGGTGAGAGGGGGGTGAAGTTGGCACTAAATTGATCTGCCAGGATATTGGCAATATCCTTGGGATCAGTATATTTGATGCCATTCTGCTGTAGCTCAGAGCAGATCTGAGCATTGTCATTTAGATTCTTGACATAGTTATAAAATGTCTTGTGGTTGTCTTTGGAACCTTTGGCAATTTTATTTTCATAACTAGTTTTGGAGGATTTTATGAGGGATCTCAGTTTCTTACTGAGGCGGGTAAGGGAGTTTTTTGCATCCTGGGATTTTCCTCTTTTCTGCAACTGTTTCTTCCTTTTGTTGTAAAGTTTGTTTATGGCAGGGGACCACCAGATTGGCTTCCTTTTTTTGGAGGAGAGCATCTTGGTTCTATTTGGGATGGCACAATTCATGCATGAGTGGTTGTGCTTGTACAGTGCTTTAGTGTAGGATTCAGCAGTCGAACTTTCAGTTCCCGTCTGCATGGGTGTCATGAAGTTTGCCACTTCTGACTTGAGTAGCATGAAGTTGGCTTTGGAGAAGTTTTTTATGGAGGTTTCCTTACCAGGGAGTTAGTGGTTGGTTCAAGCCTTTACTGAACAAAACCATGGAAGTAACAATGGAATCACTCCTGAATGAGTTAGCAATTAATGGTCAGGTTGATGTTATTGTTGGGGAACCAAATAGAAGCATGGTAGATGAGGTTGGTAATAACCATACCTTTAAATTTATTACCACTTTCTCCATGGATGCTAGGTCTGTATGAGACATCCTATTGAAAAAACTGGAGGATGGAGGATCTTGTTGGATGGCCCTTTCATCCTGCAAAAAATTAGTGCTAGCCCTGGATTGATTTTTAAAAGAGGGAATAACTTAAAGAATATGTTTGAAAATAATACTAGGGCGTACCCATTAAAAGTGGGAATGACAAAACGTGGCAGGTGCAATTTCTGTAAATTTATGATGGTTGCTAATTCATTTACTCTCAATAATGTAACATCCCAGATTAGAGGTAAATACAATTGTGAAAGTTGTGGTATTGTATACATTGCCTTATGCCAATGCTGCCCAGGGTTCTATATTGAAAAAACATAAAGACACTTTAAACTGACAGTATACGAACACCAATATAATATTGGGAAAGCTAACACTACGAATGCTTTGGCCAAATATGTCTCTGATAACCCTGCACATTTTTTCAACTACTTAATACTTGACAATGTCAGGAAGAATATCAGAGGAGGTCCTTGGCCCCTTCATTTAGAGGAGAGGTTGCTTTATTGGCAGCTCAAAGTTAATGCTTTTGCCAGTCCTGGCCTTAGTGACCAATGTTCTTTGAAATGTATTTTATGTTTAAAAGCTTTAGAAAGATAACTTTAATACTTACAAAATTTTTTAAATATAATTATTGTGTTTAGTACATGTATTTATAATTTTAAAATATGTATGATAGGTTGTGAGACTTAATTTTACTATTATAATAGTAATGTATATGAAGTATTAACGGGGAGAATATGTCTTTAAATTGCTATTAGGGGAAGTGATGTCATTTTGTTTGAATTATTTATACAGGCTTTTCATGGTTTGTAACTGTCTGATGAAGTTATTTCATTTGGTTTGGACGAAAGCGCTTACCTTGATTGTATAAACCTGTTTTGATTCTTCGTTGATTTTTCGTGGATAAACTGTGGATGTAACTTTGATGAACTTTGCCTTGAGTCTTTTTTCTTAGATAATACTACAAGGAAATGGAAATGCCTGCAATGGCAGAGGTTTCATATGGAAGCATGTTTGGAATATAAAATACTGCCCAGGGGAGAGAGTACTGTGTATGCCAGCACAAGGAGAAGCATGTCTTGACTTACTAGTGCACTGGCAGCAGATAAACATAGATACCAGCTTTCGTTATATAAATTTGCTTATAGAATATTATTCACTTGTTGAAGAGGACTTCATAGTGAGGTGAAAGACCTACAGAGTAATCTGCAAATGCACTATAACACAGACCAACATCTGTGTAAAATCACTCATGTATTGAACAATATAGCCTTGTCTGAAAATAAATTGAAGCAAACAAAGATGAAAAAGCTGCAAAGGGACTATCAAGACTTCATGACAGGCTGTATTTTTACATGGCCTCATGAACAGGCTAGAACTGAGTCTAATCCACCAGTAGCAAGTAATTCACATACACATAATGTGTTTACTGATCCCAGTAATGTTAATGTTCAGCAAAATGTGAACAATGCCTGTGTGGCTACAACCACGACAGTAGAAGGTTCCATGGTTGCCATGGATCCGAATAGTAATACTTCTACTATGGCTTGGGCTGATGACATCACACAGGGAACCAAACAGCCCAGTACCAGCATGGGAGCGAGACCGAAAACCTAGCTTCCTTCTTCTTCATCTTCTTCTTTTTTTGCAGCAAGAAGCAGCTCCATGACTTTTCCAACTTTCCCAGTACCAGTAAGGAAAAAAACAGAAAACAGGCAAGGTCGCTCTGTACAGAGGGATGTGAAATGGCAGAGAGTCATGAACTGACTGTTTTTAATGACTATAATGTATTTAATATATCTAGTGTTCAACTGACTAAAGAACAAATTAATGTTTTAGGAAAAGGATTATCATTTGTACCCAGCAGGACATCAGTATTAAGTGAAGTTATACTGGATTTGCACATGTTTGGGCGGAATGTCATTCTGAATAACATGTTTAGGGGAAATAGCCATTATACTAATGTTATGAAACATCCAAGTACTTTTGTACCAGTAATGCACCCCACAATTCATACTTTTTAAAAAACTTGTGAGGATGAAATAAGACTTTATCTTGACAATGCAACATGCAGGTTCAACAATTTAACTTATTTGGAAAGGCAAACATTGCTAGATTTAATGAATGATGATAGATTGGTTATCAAACCAGCTGATAAGGGTGGGGCTGTTGCAGTTATGGATGCCACAGCATACATACAATCTTTGGATGCCCTGACTAGTGATATTAATACTTACAGAAGTATTTAACCTTTGATGATTAAGCATTATATATGTAATGTTGGCAAGAAGTTAAGGGGCTTTAAGAATAAATAGAGTGTTAGATGATGACTTGCATGTATTCCTAAGCATTGAACATCCAGTAATTCCTGTTTCTAAAGCACTACCAAAAATGCATAAAAATACCCTACCCCCACCGATGAGACCCATTGTCTAAGGGAGGGGATGGATTACTGAACATTTATCTATGTGGGAAGAA
The DNA here is from genome assembly GCF_019279795.1 of Protopterus annectens. Taxonomy (NCBI): domain Eukaryota; kingdom Metazoa; phylum Chordata; order Ceratodontiformes; family Protopteridae; genus Protopterus; species Protopterus annectens. The sequence continues at coordinate 55,704,807 of NC_056742.1, read as the reverse complement.
GCAAAATTGAAAAATCTGCTTGCTCATTTTCCTAGGATATTGAAAGACACTGCACAGTTTTTATCAAAATTGTATGATGCATGCCAAACTTTAGATTTGAAGAATGTATTGATGGTAACCATGGACGTCAATAGTCTGTTCACAGTCATCACAAATGAATTTGGGATAAAGGCAGTGGAAGAGGTACTGCATGCAGTTAATATATATGATGAGAACACCAACATTTTAATTCTGGAAGCATTAACTTTGGTGTTAGAAAATAACATCTTTCTTAGCAATGGAACAGACTATAGGCAGGTACAGGGTGTTGCCATGAGCGCACCCTGTGCAAACTCTTATGCTAATTTAGTGTTAGCCTTCTGGGAAGATAAAAATATTTTTATATGTGAACATTTATGGAAGACTTCAATCATTTTTTATGCCCGATTTGTCGATGATATTTTTTGTTGTGGACACAGGGCAGTGATGAACTGTTGAATTTTGTTGATTTCCTGCAGAAAACTACAGATTTTCTTAGGTTTTCAGTAGAGCACAACAATGAGACCATTGCCTTTTCAGATGTCACGTTAAATAAAAATGTAACTTTTAAACTAGACACCACCATGCATAGGAAACAATGTTGGAGAAATCATTACTTGAATGCATGTAGTATGCATGCTAGGCATACTTTTCATAATATTATGCAAGGCCAAGGATATAGAGTTTCTCGGCTGTGCACAGATAATAACGAGTTTCACAACAAAATCGATGTGTTAAATGAACATCTTAAGGAAAAGGGGAACCTAAAGGAAAACCTAGAAAAAACTAAGGACAGCATAATATCCAGTAGGGAAGCTAGGGGAAGACAATGGTTTTCTGATAATAAAGAACAGCAGGGAGATAACTGAAGTCATCTGATAAATATGACAAAAAACCCAAGGCAATGCTAAGTTATAGTAACAATGTGTATGGAATATGTGATATTATTAAGCAAAATTGGAAGATACTAAGAAGTGACAGTCACCTGAAGGATATTTTAGATGAGAAACCTAGATTTACTTTCAAGCGAAATAGTAACATAAAAGATATGTTATGCATAGAACCTGGGTTAAAACAATAAGAAGGTTAACAATGTTTCCTCTGTATATATGAGAACAGGGACCCTTCCCTGCAGGCATTGTAAAGCATGTTCAAATGTGAATGGTTTAAATTACTTTATACATCCTGTTACAAATAAAAAATATACATTTGAATTTTATGCAGATTGCCATACAGAGAATGTGGTTTATTTGGCATGCTGTAAGTCATGTCCGAATTTTTATGCTGGAAAAACTAATTGTAAGTTAAAAACAAGAATACTGCACCACTTGTCATCCATCAGACAGAAGGATAAACACAATGCATTATACCAGGATGTTTCTATATTTCCAGATCACACTTTTGTGTTTATGGTTCTGCATGTTGCACAGATGAAAAAAAAAGTATGTGGGGGGGGGCATTGTTAATGATACAGAGTATGCAGAATTAAGATGGATCATACAGTTGGCTGCTGATAACCCACCTGGGTTAAATAGTTCTGTACCTTTAAAACCAGCCCTAAAGAAAAGGCGGGACAAGTATAGAAAGTAACTGGTTGCTTTTAAAATTGTTTTAGTATTTAAAGACTGTCATGGTTATGTGAAGTTTGTCTGATGAAGGGTATTTTAACCTGAAAGCGTTTACGTTTTATAATAAAAGATTATGGTGAGTTTGGACTCTGTTTTGTTTGTTTTTGGATCTGTTCTTACAAGAAGTTCAAGAGGAGTCCTTAAGGGAAGCTAAGAGTATTGTGTTTTGCTATATGTATATATATATATATATATATATATATATATATATATCTATATATATGGGTTACCTTTTTCACCGACACGGCAGAACATCGACGATGGGAGAGCCGACATTTACCACATGGTAAGTAACTGTTTGGCCACCCTGAATTCAACAACTACCAGTAAAACAAACCCACCAATGTGGGGGGCTATGCCCCCCACACCCCCCACTCCCCCCCTTCATAAATATTCCAACTCTGAGAATGCACTGCAGCGGGCATAAGGGGCAAAGTTCAGGTTGATGGCTAAATGGTTACTTACTGTGTGGAAAATTTCGTCTCTCCCATTGTCAATGTTCTGCCGTGTCGGTGAAGTTGGTTTTGATGGAGTGGGCTGTCGATTAACTAAAGGTAACCCATCTATATATATATATATATATATATATATATATATATATATATATATATATATATATATATATAAATTACATATACAATATATACACAAAATTTCCATTTTGATTTGTTTTTCTTTAAAGGACATGAAGTACACAAACACAGGCATATAATCTAGTTCTCTGTTATACACACAAACACACACTCACCACACACACTCATGTGTTTTTGTACATATGCACCATATATGTATAGGGGTCCCCTTCAAAACAGCTAAAACCCATAACATCTAATTTCATAACATTAAGACCAGAACATCTAAAACCCAAAACATCTAAAATCCATAACACTGAATTTCATAACATCTAACAGTACAAATCACATGAAAATAACATCCCCTCCACATATAATAACATATAATGACACCAAACTACCAAACACATATTTTACTACGTTTCTGCAGGGGGGCTTGATACAGTGTAGTTAGTAAATTAACTTTTTCCCACTATATTGTTATCTTGGAGTTGGTATATTTAATTTATGTGTGTGTGTGTGGAAGGCATGGGGTGCAGGGGGGCTTGCCCCCCTGCAGAAACGTAGTAAAAAGTGTGCTTGGTAGTTTGGTGTCATTATATGTGGAGGGGATGTTATTTTCTTGTGATTTGTAGTGTTAGATATTATGAAATTCGATGTTATGGTTTTTAGATGTTCTGGTCTCAATGTCATAAAATTCGATGTTATGGGTTTTAAATGTTTCAAATTAGACCTATATATATATATATATATATATATATATATATATATATATATATATATAATTTATTTATTTATTTATTTTACATTTGTTGACTGAGCTGAAGAGCACCTTTTCAGTGGAGGCCAGAGGAGAAAAGCTCCAACATGTTATATAATTTTCATTATAAATTAGCATTAATCAGCAATGTTACAGGATTATTACAAGGCATTAAGTAGCAATACAATGTTATACAGTGTCAGTAATCAGGACTATAGTATAACTGTTTCAAGATGTATAAAAAGAAACATGTCATTAAGATGAGTATAGTTTTTGGGGTATGTGGTTAAAAAAAACAGTTTTATCATGATGTAGTTGCATGAAGGCAAGACAATTACAATAGAATGTTTCTCTGAGGCAATTTGCTTAATATATTTTAGAAGACAGTAGAAAGAGTAGTCAAGGAAGATTAGAGAGAGCTAGTGAGAAGATTTAAGGGAGAAAGTAGATTAAGGTACATATATACACACACACACACAGACACACACACACACACACACACATGTGTGTATTTGTGTGTGTATATATATATATATATATATATATATATATATATATATATATATATATATGTGTGTGTAATATATATGTGTATATATATGTATATATGTATATATATATATATATATATATATATATATATATATATATATATATATATATATTTATAGATATAGACAGATAAATATGCAAAATGAGTGCATACAATTTATTTATAATAAACTTAACATAGTAGAGTTAAGTATTATTAATATACACATTCTTGTAAATATTGCTTAATGTTTTACTTATTCACTGTTAAACTTTGGCTATGTGTTGCACATGCAATCTTTGTTAATGTTTTTATGTCAATATTTATTTATTTATTTTACTAAGCTCATTTATTACTAGTAATTATATTTGCCAATGTAGCCCAGGTTGTGAATGAAAACGTTGCTAGGACCAGTTCACTTTCCTTGTTACCAAAATGTAAATAAATATGAAATAGAAAAAAAGGGGAGGGGTGAACATGACAGAAATAATTAAGAAACTAGTAAAGCCCATTTTAATTCTGCATTATTCATGAGAGAGAAATCAACTTCCAATTGAAGGCAATGGGAAGTAGTAGACAGACTTAGTTTGGAGTCCTACTATGATACAGCAAGGATCATTTATTGCAGTGAGAGTTTTCACACCTTAGCATGAGAGTGTGGGGGAAGGTCTGTCAATTCTTTTAGAACTACAAAATAATACTTTTACAAAAGCCTGTTACTTACCTACTTTCTTTTGTTGGAAGTCCAACAAAGTTATTGTTCCACTGTATTCAGCATTATTCAGACCTGTCACCGAGTACAATGCCACATTTGGCATGTACCTAACTAGGCATATCCAACATTTGGAAAGTTCACAGAGGTTCCTCACTAAAAGAATACAGAGCATAAGTAAAATGTGCTATGCAGACTTCCTCAAGGCCCTATCCCTGTATTCTGTCTCCTACAGGCTTTTGATGTGAGATCTATGCCTGGCATGCAGGGCATTGTCAGATCCCACTCTGATTGACCTCCTGCATATCCACAAAACAAACAGCACCTGAAGTACCCATTCTGAAGACTTAAACCTTGCCTGTGATACAAATAGGACCTGCTGGAGAGATAGGTATGTATCCCAGAGACTACCCCGTCTATGGAGCAGGCTTCCTATCCATGTGAATCAGAGTTCCTCCCTAACCCAATTCAAGTGCAACTTAGACAATTGAATGGGAAACTGGAAATTCATCCCTGATGTGGCACCTATGTCTCTAATGGACACAGGTAACCTGTAAATGGTTCATCTCCCAGGCCCATGGTTACACTTCAGAACTTGTCAGAGATTTGGGTTGCATGGCTAGGCTTAAAAAGGCCCTTGTCATCATTAGCCTAGTAAACACCTATGAACCTGTAAGTAACTACCAGCTATTCATAGCATAGAACAAGCTCTGACAGACACATAAATGAGGCTCAGTCAGAGAAACATAGAAGTAGCTCTGCTACAGAAGGTGTGTTAGGTGACAGTGCTTCAGAGACCTGCCATTCTATCTTAATGGCATAGAAAACGATACCACTATCTTATGTCTAGCATGACTCCTCTGGACTTGAAATCTATTCTGGGAAGAAGGAATGAAAGCAAGAAAACAAGATCACATTACCAAGGCAGGTCCCATCATCTGTCATTTTGAGGGAAGCACATTAAAATTGCAAAAGAAGCACTTAGAGTGATTTTGAGGCACTAAAATAGCTCAGAAAACAAAGATACAATGAAAAAAAAACATGTTTTCTGAGTTCTAAGGTAGATTTTTTCTTTAATGTGAATAGGAAGTCTGTTCCAAAGAAGGGGCAATGTCTGATACATATATCTGTCTTTCCAGCATGTTGTTTTGAGTCGCTGACTAAGTTTAGATCCCTAGATTGGATGACCTTTGTGCTGTTTGACTTGCAGAGGTATAGCAGCTCCATCAGAGCATTGTCGCCTCATTTAGCACCTGGAGCTGTTACCAGATGAGGCAAAACTTTGGCTCTAGGATGAGGAGCCAAAAAAAAAATAAACATAAGAGGAATGCCAAGTCCTAACACTCTAAGATCTCGTGCTCTAACACACTGTGTCCAGGGCAACTGCCTATTATTCCAACCCTACTACACTGCTGGTATATGCAATGAAATATGCCTTCAACAAAAAGTGTTTTCAGTGACTTTTTTCAGTGTTTTGTGATTCAGTGAAAATGACTTTCAGTGAAATGATGATAACCATATATATTTAAATATCTATCTATCTATCTATCTATCTATCTATCTATCTATCTATCTATCTACCTAACTACCTACCTATATCTGTGAATACAGTGGCAATCATCAAGCAGTCTCAATATTGACAAACACTGACATGTTTCTGCACATGCTCTAATGCTATTCCACAGATACATTTTTTTCCAGGGGAGAAAGCCCCACCCTGCACAGTCCATTTTCCCCCACTCCCTCTGCTAAATATAAATACTAACTCTGCCCTCACAACCTGGCAACCATCTGTTTAGTCAATCAAATTTCATCAGCTAAACAGATGTCGATGAAAGGTTGCGTGGACCAAATTCAGTATTATCATCTCTCTCTCTCTCTCTCTCTCTCTATATATATATATATATATATATATATATATATATATATATATATATATATATATATTGTTTGTTTGTTTCATAACACAGACAGGCACACATCATCATCAGTCTGACATCAATCACCTTTTTTTCCCCAATTTTGTATGTGGTCAGCATGGAGCAACAACTATCAATCTTCTTAGTATCTAAACAAAGGTTCCTTTAAGTCAGTACCCTCTGAAGTCTCAAAGGCAGTGCTATGTAAAGATTTTAAAATCATAAAAGGTCCCCTTTAACCAATTGCTAAACAGAAAAAAGAGACAATATTTGAAGTCCCTGATATAACTATATTTTCTGATGCTGTTTATTTATCTGAAACATCTTTACATTCTCTCTAACTTGCAAATCTGAGCATGGCTAGAAAACCCTACAGAGGTTCCATATTCTATAGTTGCCATTATCACCATAAGATAAACTGGAACTAAAACTCTGGCATTCTTACTAGTTTTTGTTTTAACAATACTTTTTAGATTAAGATATGCTGTTTATTTGCCTGAAACATCTTTGTATTCTCTCTACCTTGCAAATCTGAGCATGGCTAGAAAACCCTACAGAGGTTCCATATTCTATAGTTGCCATTATCACCATAAGATAAACTGGGACTAAAACTCTGGCATTCCTTCTAGTTTTTGTTTTAACAACACTTTTTAGATTAAGATAACATTTATTAATAATTCCTGTTAAATTTAGTCCAAAAATAAAGTCTTTATCAATGTCTATTTTTGTATCTTCCTTTAAAGTATTTTTCATTGAATAGGAAAAAATGCAATTTAATTTCCCAATGTGTATAATCTTTGTCTTATTTCCATTAAAATCCATATTACTCACTGTTGATCAAACCTCTAATTTATTTAAATGCTGCTGTAATATATATTGCTCTACCACATTGTTTATAAAACATTAGAACAAACAAGTAGACTGGGCGGACGAAACAAACAATCCAAAACAAAACAGGAGCACAACAGTAGCCAGCAGAAAAAGATGTTAATCCAAAAAACACTTTCTTTTAACGTAAAGTCAATTTAATAAAAACTTTTCTCACGTTTTCGTCACTTTGAGTAAAGTAACTTCTTCAGACATACAGACAAATATCAGTTACACAGTTTCTACAGCATTTAAACCATGTAGCATCAGGTCATGTGTCTAGTAGCAGCAATGAATTAAAGGTGCAACGCACCATAATTCAAACACTATTAAAGTAAGTCTTAAAACTTACATACTACCTCAAATAAAAAGTGTGTATGCAATCAATATACAATATACAAGAATTATATTAATGTTATTAGTAAAAAGACACTATCGTGTAAGATTTCTTAATTTAAGCAAGCATGAAATATTACAATTCTCATTCAAACCAGGCAAGCAGAAAGCATTAAGTGCTAACTGCCATTCTAGTTCTCGTACCTCTAATATTACTGAATATGGGCCACCTCTAATGTCAGGAAGTACCTGATCAATAGCTTGGAATGTGAAACTATGTCCACCATTTAATGAGGCATGTTTTGCTAAAGCAATTTCTGTTTTATTTTTGCTAATCGCATAAGAATGCTCGTAAATTCTCTCACAAAGCTTCCTGTCTGTTTTCCCTATATAGAAAGCTGAACATAAGGTATAGGAAGCTAAGTATTAGAGGTGGCTCATTGCTGCTACTAGTCACATGACCTGATGTTACATGGTTTAAATGCTGTAGAAACTGTGTAACTGCTGTTTGTCTGTGTGTCTGAAGAAGTTACTTTACTCAAAGTGATGAAAACGTGAGAGAAATGTTTTATTAAATTGACTTTACATTAAAAGAAAGTGTTTTTTGGATTAACATCTTTTTCTGCTGGCTACTGTTGGGCTCCTGTTTTGTTTTGGATTGTTTGTTTCTTCCGCCCAGTCTACTTGTTTGTTCTACAGTTTTTATGGCATCTGGATCACCTAACAGCCCAGCCAGCCCAAATTTGTTCGGACGAACACAACCTTTGCAAACTTTGCAACCAGTGGATTTAACTAACATTCTTAATTCACTGTCACAACGTATTGATTATTTAACCCAGAGACTTGACTCTGTAGACAAGCAGAGAAGTGGCGAACCTAACACTACTATATCTGTTAATGGAAACAACCAGGGGAACTTGAACTCCTAGAATAATTCCAATAACACTGACCCTCAGTTTTGGTCTTCAGATGGTTCAATACCACCGGGTCAACAGGTGGGTGTATCTATTTCTAACTTGGCACCACCGACTGTAGATAACAGTGCTTCTAACGAACTTGTAAACACGAATGAGCTTATTGGAGTTCCATCTTTTACTGAATGGGTTAACAACACTACCAAGTTAAGTTTTGGTTTTACTAACCCCCAGGAACAACCGGCTCATAATGTTAACCTACCTCAGACAAATTTATGTTCGCTTGCTGACAAATTGAAATCTTTTGATGTGAAACTCTTAAAATTGAAGAAACTCCAACTTGAGGTGGTATATTTTAGACAATGTTTATCTGAAAGGATAGTACCTAAGGGCCTTACGTGCTATCAATATCCAACTGGCTTAATCCCAGATTCTCCTTTCCACACAGAATTACTTTCTTTTTTCGACCAGCAAGGCTTTCAGCTTATGGAGTTAATGATAAAACACTACTCATTGCAGATCGAGAATTTAGTGAAGGAAGTCGAAGATTTGGACAAAACTATTAAACTGCATCCTGACTTTGTTAGATATAGGTTTGACTACAATAGAGTCTTTACCAGTATTAAGCAATTGTTGGACAGACTTAAAAACAACAAGATTAAAAAAATGAATCGTGACCGTATGGCATACACTAATGGCTCTGCTTATCCTAGACCACAAACTTCACAGGTTTGGCACAACTCCAACACAGTGCCGCCCCTGACAGAAGTCAACTCAACTAACAATAATTCTGTTGATAGTTTATTACCACTTGAACCTGATGTTAAGAACACTGATTTTGCTGACACAGTTAGGCGAAGTGAAAGAATTTGGGCTAACAATTCACATGAGGGGCAAGCAAACAACAACCAACTTGCTCGAAATTTTTACCAGGACACGAACAACACCCCCACTACTGGGGCACATCACCCTCAGTACCAGAGGAACAAAAGGAGGAACAACTGTCGGAAGAGATAGCTCCAAATGACTCTGTTGCAGTAAATAACCTTGTTGTTCTTATTAATTCTAAAGGGGACTTTAATATTTACAACTTTTCATCTGTTGTTATAGAAGCGAACTTGGTAGAACTGCTAGTGAAGGGTAACACATATGTTTTAAGTAACAACATTAATGTAGTAAAAACTTTGTTAGACTTAAAGTGTTACATTAGGAAATTAAATCTTTCCTTTTTATTAGGCAACATTCAACAACCTGCACATGTACTTAGGGTTGCTAGTACGTCCAACCCTCCTCTTCACCCCCTTTTAGCTCTCTATGAAAGCGTGTGTGAGTTAGACATTAGACACATACCTTTCATTAGAGCTAATAATACTTTTTATAAACAGAGCAACATCACTACAGAACAGTTAAGAGCACTAAAACTACTTAGATCAGCTCATGTTTGTTTGGTTAAACCAGACAAAGGTGGTGGACTTGTTATCTTTGACATCACTGATTATAATAAAAAAATGGAGTTAGCCTTGAATTGTCCGGCCTATGCCAAGGCATCTCTTAACAAACTAAATATTGCACAATCAAGGATTAGAGTGTACTTCAGAGATCTGTTTATAGAAGCCAAAATTGACCTGGATACATTCAATTACATTAATATTCTCTACCCAAAAACACCTGTCATGTTCGGAATACCAAAGATTCATAAGAACCAACACGACCCTCCTATGCATCCACTTATTGACGGTCGAGGTTCCTTGACATATCCATGTGCAAAACTCGTTGACTCAATATTACAAAAATATCTTAAACTTGAATCACGAGTATGCAAAGATTCATGGACTTTGTTGAAAAATTTGAACACTTTAGAAGTTAACCAAGAAGACAACTTTCTTACCATCAATGTAGTCGACTTATACACTTCTATTCCACACTTAGAAGCGGTTGAGTGGATAGAAGTTTATATGAAAAATAAAAAAGCTCCACAAAGGGATATTGACCTGGCATCTGAGTTAATTGATATTATACTTTCCAACAACTTTTTCATGTTTAACGACAAGATCTATTTACAAAAACATGGAGTTGCTATGGGCTCCCCTTGCGGAGCGAGCGTGGCGAACATGTTTATGGCTCAATGGGAAGAATATTTTGTATTCAATAACTCTGAAATTTACACTTCCTTCACTTTTTATACCAGATTTTTAGACAACATCTTTGTGATTTTTAAAGGAAATGAACCACAAGCTAAACAAATGATAGATTATTTTAACTCTACTACACCATTTTTTAAATTTACTTACACTTTTCACACTACTAGTATTGATTATTTGGACGTGAATATAAAAAAAGACATAGTAAATAGGAGATATGTTTCCAAAATTTATAGAAAACCTACATATTGCAACTCCTATTTACATTTTTTTAGTGCACACCCTTACAGGCAAAAATGTTCAATAGTGAAAGGTCAACTCATTAGAGCTGCAAGGATGTGTACTAATGAAGATGACTTTAATTCTGAATGTCAACTCTTAAGAAATATGTTCTGCAATAGAGGCTACCCGGTTAGTTTAATAAATGACTTAACTGAAGAAATTGTAAACAAACGGAGTAGAGGTATAGTTCAACCACTCTTGACCTCACCTTCCATTGTCATTGATGTTAACCTGGCAGAGGCATCTCCTAGCCAGGTTGCTATTCGAACTACACAGTCACCAAACAGTGACTTGGTTACCTTTATAAAACCTTCAATGACTCAGCAAACCAGGGAGACCTCTTTATGCAATACTTTTATAACCACCTTTACAAAGACAGTGACCAACGTAGATTCATTCTCCACAAAAATTGGAGTTTCCTTTATAAGGACTCTTCCCTAGTTGATAGAATTGGCCAGTTACCCAGTATTGTTTATAGAAGAGGTACTAACGTAAAACGTTTTTTTGAAATTAAAAGCACTAAACCTACTTCTAGACTTACTGGAACCTTCATGTGTGGAGCATGTAGGATGTGTAAATACATAAAAATAGGTAATTCTTTTATAGTATTGAATATATGTAAATTTTACATCAACCATAAGTTGAATTGTGAGTCCAAGAGTGTTGTTTACTTAGCTTCCTGTACCTTATGTCCAGCTTTCTATATAGGGAAAACAGACAGGAAGCTTTGTGAGAGAATTTACGAGCATTCTTATGTGATTAGCAAAAATAAAACTGAAAATGCTTTAGCAAAACATGCCTCATTAAATGGTGGACATAGTTTCACATTCCAAGCTATTGATCAGGTGCTTCCTGACATTAGAGGTGGCCCATATCCAGTACTATTAGAGGTACGAGAACTAGAATGGCAGTTAGCACTTAATGCTTTCTGCTTGCCTGGTTTGAATGAGAATTGTAATATTTCATGCTTGCTTAAATTAAGAAATCTTACACGATAGTGTCTTTTTACTAATGACATCAATATAATTCTTGTATATTGATTGCATACACACTTTTTATTTGAGGTTGTATGTAAGTTTTAAGACTTACCTTAATAGTGTTTGAATTATTGTGCTTTGCACCTTTAATTCATTGCTGCTACTAGTCACATGACCTGATGCTACATGGTTTAAATGCTGTAGAAACTGTGTAACTGCTGTTTGTCTGTTTGTCTGAAGAAGTTACTTTACTCAAAGTGACGAAAACGTGAGAAAAAGTTTTATTAAATTGACTTTATGTTAAAAGAAAGTGTTTTTTGGATTAACATATTTTTCTGCTGGCTACTGTTGGGCTCCTGTTTTGTTTTGGATTGTTTATAAAACAACCCATTTTTGTATTATCTGAGAGCTTACTCAGCCACAGCATGCTATACATACCCCAGGATTCAGCAAGCTCTGCGCAAGAATAGTGTTATTCTTGCACGGAGCATTTTGTGGCCATGTAGGACAGCAGCGCGCCTTGCATATTCATGAGGATGCTCTGCTGTCTACACTACACGGCCACAAAACAAGAATGAGTGCAGGGGGCGTGTCCAAGCAGTGCCCGCACAGTACACAAACCCTCTACAGTCTAGAATTGCCATAAGGCAATTCTAAAGCAACTAACAGTGCCCACAGACACTGTTATCACAAGATAGTCTCCACGGAGAAAATACAGAAGCACAGCCCCCCACAACATAGCTCTCAACTGCCCAGATTTTCACAAACTTTCCAGAGTTTTCTCTTATATTTTTGGCCTTTCCCTCATAAAATTCCCTCTTCTCTGCAAATTATTGGGATGGTCTAGGATTGAAGTCACTAAATAGTGACATACATTTGAGTTTCATAACTTATATCCTTCAAAAAATGTATGCTAACACAAATTGATTTATTCTAGCAGCCTTCTAAATTTATAAGAGTAATGTTACTTGTTTATTTTTTTCCATCCCCAATAAAGTTTAAGTGTAGCTGGGCAGGTGTGCACATCATGCAGCTATGCATAGCATAGCTTAAACATTTGAAGAACCTAAATAGAACTATACAGCCAAAGCAGTCAAAGTGAATTAGCGTAGTGATTAGAGCTTTTGCTTAGCATGCAGTCATTCATGGTTCGAGCCCTCATACAAATCATTCATTTTTATTTGTGAAAACAGCACTAAAAGTATATTTTTCTAGAAATAGGTAGTGAATAATATATATTTGTTAACCAGGGTAGTGTAGCAGGTCCAAATGTGTGGTGTCAGTGTAGCACAGATGCGAAACCCCCATGTAAACACAAGTGTCTCATACAGTATAGCCACAGAAGAATGTGATGTAATGAAAGCACATAAAATGATAATAATAATGATAATAATAATAATAATAATAATAATAATAATAATAATGATAATAATGATAATAATGATAGTAATGATAGTTCATAAAATGAAAGCTGAGCAATGCTAAATTGTGCTCAGCTGTGCTTAGCTTGAGATTGTGCACTGGTAAACAGTGCTTAGCATCTACCACTTTAGGCAATGCTTATCTTTGCTAAGCAGGTTTGCCTGTCGTTTAGCTTAGCTCAGCATTTTCAAAACTGTCCAACCATGGCAAAGGGCAGGAAATCAGCCCTTTTTAAACCTTGCAGGTGACAATACAGCTCATAACCAGTTGTAGCTCCCCACTGCAGGCACTATGGCTGGTGTTAGTGAAGATGTGCATTTTCGGGTGCAGCACTGGGGCATTCAGGATTCCAGGGTCATGGTTAGACTCCTAGTACAAAACCATGAAGGGAGACTACTGCAGGACCAATATCAAGGCTCCCAATACAAAGCAGAGGCCTGGGACCATCTCACACTTGGCCTCACCAGTGCCACTGGCATCCCTCGGACTGGTGAGCAGGTCCAGCACCATTTTGCTGACTTGAAGCATAAGAAGAGGGAGCTCTTGGACAGGTGGGTCCAAGATCCATGGGCGAGGAATGTCCCAGCTGTGTGTAAATATCAGTATCAATAAGTGTTTTCCAAAGTCCAGCCTGTGTATGTGATGGATAGGTATGCATAAATGTTTCTCTATCTCCTGTACAGCTGCAGATGAGATGGGAGCAAACTTGGTTGCCCATGCCAGCAGGCTGCTAAGGCTGCATCATGAGGCTGGTGAGTACAAATCTAGCTTGTAGTATTCATGACAAATAAATAGAAAAGAGTAGAATGTCACCTGTCAGTATTTAAAAATGGGTATGGTTTTGTACTGAATAAATGAGACAGTAGCAGAGTGATATTGATGTACAGGATATATATCAATAAAAGTGCCAGTACCTGTCAATAAAAGTCAAAACCCCGAACTGGTCATGTTTACTTTGGTATGTGGTGGTATGAATCGAAGTGTGTACAGTTTCTGCACAGCAGCTATAGCTCTAAAAGCATTAAATAATCAAGGCTCATCTGACAAAGATTGTGGAGTTGTAAAACAGGAGATTAACTATAAGAAATGTTCCATGCACCAAGATCTGATACCTGAATGGTAATGTTGTGTTAACCAGTGTTTTCCAGACTGTGCTATGTCAAAGTATAATACACAGTATATGAACTATCTGCCATGCATGAATGTCAGAATTACAAGGTCAGATTATACAACCAAGAGAGTATTAGGCAGAAAACAGTCAAATGAGAGATGGCAGTTTCTCAATAGATCATTCAGATGAAACACAAGCTTTGTTCTATTTTATGCACAAACAGGCATGGTTCAAATCCCGGGAGTGGTACTAAGCTCTATGCATATTTTCACTCAGGAATATGTCAATATGTGTAGAAACAGTTAGGTAGTGTTAACAGAAATTTCCTGCACAGGTCTGCCAGGTAAGAGAAGGTAT
>NC_056742.1:55590259-55685259 GCF_019279795.1 Protopterus annectens | reverse complement strand
ACTAAGCTAGGCATCAACCCCTATAGCACTAGGTGGGTTGCAAAATGGCTCACAGATAGAACCCACACTGTGAAAGTAGCTGACTCCAAGTCAGACTGCTGACTCGTCATGAGTGGAGTCTCACGGGATTCAATCCTGGGTGCTCTCCTGTATGATGTCTACTTCTCTGAAGTCCAGGGCAACACGAAGAGACTCTGGTTGACAAAGTTTGAAGACAAATGCAAGTTAGGAACTATTATTAACTCCACAAGTGATGTTGACATCCTACAGAAAGGCCTCACTGAGTCCGACTGGTGTCAGAACCACAGCCTTAAGCTCACTGACAAGAAAAAGCATCATCATTCCCTTTGGGAGAAACCCAGTTCCCATGACTTACCACATCAATGGTTGTCCCCTGAACACAAAAGGCATTATAAGAGATCTGGGAACACAGGTTGACAGCAACCTCTCCCTTGACCGCCACATTGCCACTGTGGTCAGAAAGTCCTTCTATGTGGCACATCTCATGACTAAGGCTTTTGCATCCAGGAAGAAAGAGGCCATTGTCGCCCTCTACTCTTCCCTCATTAGGCCAGTCATCAAGTACAATGCCCCATTTTGTATGTACCTCACTAGACACCTGCAACAACTGGAGAGGCTTCAAAAGTATCTCACAAACAGGATCCTAGGCCTTAAGCACTTGTCCTATATGGACAGACTCCAAAAACTCCAACTATTCTCTGTCTCATATTGCCTACATAGAGGTGATCTCTGCTTAACTTACAAAGCCATGCCTGACCCAGCTCTGTTAGAAATGCTACAGCTAGAGAAATCCAAATCTTTCCGCACCACACACTCCACAGACCTCAACCTCATTACCACAATCAACACAACATGGTGGAGGGACAGGTTCATAACCCAGAGAGTGCCCATGCTATGGAATACAATTGCCATACATGTCAAGCAAAGCACCTCACAGGCCCTCTTCAAGAGAAATCTTGATGAGTGGATGGGAAATAGAAAATCCACCCAGGGGATCACTCCAGTGACCCTACTCGACAGAGGCACTGTGAGCTAAGGTCGGATGGCACGATGGCAGGGTAATCCTATGGGCTAGGCTTCTAAAGGCTCTAGTCCCATTAGCCTAGTACACATCAATGAACCTCTGAACCTATATATATATATATATATATATATATATATATATATATATATATATAGATAGATAGATAGATATATGGATTCACTTTATAACACTGAAAGCTCAAAACAGTGAAACTTCAAAATCTTGAAAACTCAAAACACTGAAAACACATATCATACATATACTGAGTTTAAACAACATAAATCATAGCACTTTCCACCAAGTGTAAGCAGGGGGGCAAGCCCCCCTGCACCCCCAATGTGGGGAGGCTGCACCACCCACACCCCCTGCTACTTATATATATCAACTCCAAGATTGCACTTCACTACACAATTTAAGTTGTTTAAACTCAGTATATGTATGATATGTGTTTTCAGTGTTTTGAGTTTCAGTGTTTTGAAGTTTCAGTGTTTTGGTGTTATGAAGTGAATCTACATATATATATATATATATATATATATATATACATACATACAAATACATATATAGAGATATAGATATATATACATATATAGATATATACATATATGTGCTCAGAACATGTAGTGGAGTTGTATCTCAGAATCATACCTCTCAACCTCTTAGTGCAACAAATCTGTCCAAAGGCTGTCAGAATGGGGGTACAATGGGCCCAAACTACGGACCTCTTTTAAATATTGCCCTTATAAATGTAGAAAGTTGCCAGATTAACACAGCTGGTTTCAGCATACATATTCTGATGGCTGTGAGGTCTGAAAATGAAATGTATGTCATCATTTACTGACAAAAATCCCCATATCATCACAGTGATTAACCAGAGAAATGAGACTAATCTGTAAAACAGACCAGAAATATGAGCAATAAATCTGGACATCTTGAAACAATCCAGCCAGTTGCGAGGTATGCTCAAAACCCCTTACTACAATGAATCTGGACCAAGGCTGAAAAAGAGGTGGGTGGAAGCCATGAAAATAGGGGCATATCTGAAACAGTCACATAGATAAGCTGCTACAGTTGCTGCAGCAACACCCTCCTGTCTGCTGTAACATATATTCACTGAACTAGCACAAGTAATTGAAACAGCAAATCCGCTATGGAGAATTACACATGTATTTGCAAATATATCAGGCACTACAGGGATGTAACAGCACTGTAAAACAGACACCAGTGTGAAAGTGCATACTCACTACCAATTTCACCACAGTCACAGTCACATACCAGTAAGTCAAGTGAACAGTAGAGTATACGGACTGTGTGAACAAATACATCATTGCTTGCCACTCACACACTACTACATATACTGGCCCAATTCACCGTGTAGTCAGAATCCTGACCATGGTACTGGATATATCTCAGTCTGCCCCTACACATACAGCCATTAGACCAGTAGAAACTGGAGCAGCATGCACAGTCAGATGAAAAAAGGAGCCATAACACTTACATCTACTCCCCTCCATACACAGCCAAAAAATATGTACACATGACATGTCTACACAATCCTGACAGTCTGTCAACAATGGCCAGACATACACAGACCTCTCAAATGTGCAGCTCACCTCAGAATGTATAGGCTCAGAATTCATATCTATGGTTTCTTCCCTGTAACATGTCTGTGGGTTTACAACATCACTGGTATGGTAGCAGGAAAGAAAGCAAAAATAGTGATACTAAATACTTCTGAGCCTCATAGTGCATGACATCTGGACAAATCCTGACATAATTTGGGGACAGAGGCACAACCACAGGTGTAGATTGGACATATTGCTGTCATAAATTGAGACAGTTGCTGATGTAACAGGGTTTGTTGTAACATATCCTTTATGAGGAATATGAAGTCAGTAATAGATTTGGATGTTAGTATTTACTGACTGCATTCCCCAGAGTCCTTGATGGATATTCCAAGGATAACAACTGTCTGGGGAACAGACAAAACATAACAGGCAAACATGTGGCCAGTCTGTGGACAGCATGCCATTGGAGAGGTATGTCAGAGACATATCACTGTCAGATGTGAGGTCACACAGTAAATGCATGTCTGCAAAAACCTAGTCAGTCTGTATACCCACCATGTGCATAACAGCACTTATGACATATAATCTGTTCATAATTCTGGAGATATGCATCCCATGCTGTTGTGCTGTCTCCAAATACCCTGTCCTGTGAAGTATTCCCACCTACTGTCTGTGAATCTGTAGACCACCACCTCTGTAATGTCCCTCACACAGGTCTGTAATGCCCTTTCAAAGGCAACACATGGAAGTCTCCATAGTCCTGATACCCTTTCTGGCTGCATCCTACATGAACACAGACATGGCTTTTCAGACCCATTCAGCAGTGTAGTCTACCATAGCCTGAGCAACGGTGTCTTTCCATCTGCACAGAGGACAGACAGAGAAAGTAGATAGCAAACAGGTTATGCATTAGGATGAATGTTCTGAATGACAGAAGTCTGAAACTGAAATGTATGCCATTACTACATGATAGCAGTCCTCAATGACATGGCCAAAAACACAGTACTCTAATAGTATCTTATTAATATCCAATAAGAGGTACATCAAAACATACAGCTCAAACCCCAAGAACAAGATAGAATAGTACTCAGAGTCTCAGCTTTGCATGCAGGGGTGCATGGTTCAAGTACCAAATTGCACATGAAAAAGCAGTGTTAAAAGTACTAATTCAATAATATAATATGTGCTAAACTTTTTTGTCAGTCAGTGTACTGTTGCTGGTGTAACATGCAAGTGTAAGTGCATATAATATGTGATACTACCCATGTATACACAAGTGTCCCATACAGTATAGTCATACCCCTTGCTACTGTAATGACAACACATAGAAGCATGTTCTGTAAAGGAAATCAAATACACTTACTAAATTATGTCATTACTCTGCTAGTTTATAAGACTGGAATGTGAGCAATGGTTACTAGGGCTGAGCTATCATTAACAGGTTTAATCATTGCTCAAACGTAAATGCAGTTAACTCAGCTAAGTGGATTTGCACACTGGTAAGTGTCATTAAGCAAAGCCTAAACAGGTTAAGTGCCTATTGGTTTAACCATACGTTAGCACCACTTACAGTCGCGCAAACCCACGCAAACCATCTTACAACTGCTTAAAACTGCTTTAATCACTGTTTCCATCAGCCTCTGTTCTGCTCAGCAACAAAACAAACAGCCCTCGCAAGTCTTGAACCCAGGATGCTATACACCATAGTAACAGCAATTTACCACTAAGCCATCTAAGCTTCAGAAATGCCTATTTTATTTTTTCAAACATATCATGCATTACAGCCATTTTACAATAGGGAAGAAACACTGTGCAATCAGAAGTGATTTGTATCTACAAATATATGTATGAAAAGAAACATATAGATATATATAGAGAGATAGACAGATATGTATGGTGATACATATATATGTATAACAATATGTAGATATCAGAGTAGTGGAAGCTAAGTTAAGAAGGGACATGATGATTAGTGATTAGCAGTATGGTTTCATGCCGGGAAAGAGCACTACAGATGCAATGTTTGCTCTGAGAGTGTTGATGGAGAAGTACAGAGAATGTCAGACGGAGTTGCATTGTGTTTTTGTAGACTTAGAGAAATCACATGACAGGGTGCCTAGAGAGGAGTCGTGGTATTGTATGAGGAAGTCAGGAGCATCAAAGAAGTATGCAAGAGTGGTACAGGATATGTATGAGGGTAGTGTGACAGCGGTGAGGTCTGCGATGGGAATGACAGATGCATTTAAGGTGGAGGTGGGGTTACATCAAGGATGAGCTCTGAGCCCTTTCTTATTTGGAATGGTGATGGACATGTTGGCAGACGAGATCAGACAGGAGTTCACGTGGACTATGATGTTTGCAGATGACATTGTGATCTGTAGTGAGAGTAGGAAACAGGTGGAGGAGACCCTGGAGAGATGGAGATATGTAAAAACAGCACTATACTGGGAACCACACAATAACGTCTTTATTAAACAAACAAAAGTACATAAAGGAGAGGTGAGCGCTTTCGCAACATTAGTTGCTTCATCAGACATAGATATAAAACAGTCTGTTGCTTAAATACTTATACACTCAATTAACTCCCAATTAATGACATCATACATTTTAAAAATTTAAAGTTATATTCAACCAAGATGCAAAGTCAAACTGCTATAAAATGAAAACATAAAAACATATAAGTATAGAACATATATGGACATATATTAAAACTCTGTATATATCATTTAAAAGTGACTGTAATAATACTAGAATAAAACATAATATAATAGAAATGTATATATATGTATATGTATGTCTTAAAGAAATATGTGTTAAATATAAGATGTATAAAAAATATAAATGTAATAGAATATAAATGTTAATGTAATATGTATAAATATTATAAAATATTGAAAAATGTTTGAAAAATATTTAAAAATGTTATTTGGGTAAAAGGCGTCTAGCTTTAAGGAAAGGGACTAATGATGTAGATCCATTTAACCCTGGATATTTATCAGCATTGAGCTTGATAATCCACCTTTGTTCACAACTCTCAGTAAAGTTTTCTATGTCCCCTCCTCTCATATTCCTATAAATACATTGTAAAACGAAAAACGTAAAAGAATGTGAGGGGTCTGTGTTCATGACATGATGAGCAAGTGCATTCGTTTTTTTATTGTTTCTAATATCCCGTATGTGTTCTAGAATTCTATCCTTTAGATTTCTTTTGGTCTTCCTAACATAAAAAATGTGACATTTTTGGCAGAAGCAGTAATACACAACATCTGTGGTCTTGCAGTCAGCGTATGTATAGGAGTAAAATTTAAAATTCCTCATAGGATGGACATATGGATTAGTACTATAAATATATGCACAAGCTGTGCATGACCTACAAGGAAAAGTACCTTGACGTGTAGAGACACAGACAGTTTTCTTAGTGTCTCTGTTACATAAATGTTGTTTAAGTGATAAATTATTCCTAAAACTAAATCTAGGTACATTACCAACAGTTGAGTGTAGGCTAGGAATTTCTTGTAAAATGTGCCAGTGCTTTTTAATGATATCTGTATATTGACTCACATTACTTACAAACTGAAACACTGCTCTAAAACCAGAGTTTGGTGTACCATATAATGAGACATGAGATATGCTCTAGAGAGAAGAGAAATTAAGGTCAGCAGGACTAAGACAGAATATATGTGTGTGAATGAGAGGGAGGATAGAGGAATGGTGAGGATGCAAGGAGTAGAGGTGGCGAAGGTGGATGAGTTTAAATACTTGGGATCAATAGTTCAGAGTAATGGTGAATGTGGAAGGGAGGTGAAGAAGAGGGTACAGGCAGGATGGAGTGGGTGGCGAAGAGTGTCAGGAGTGATTTGTGACAGATGAGTACCTGTAATTGTGAAAGGAAAGGTCTACAAGAGGGTAGTGAGACCAGCTATGTTATATGGGTTGGAGACAGTGGCATTGACAAAAAGGCAGGAGTTTGAGCTGGATGTGGCAGAGTTAAAGATGTTAAGATTGCACTGGGTGTGACGAGGGTGGACAGGATTAGGAATAAGTATATTAGGGGGTCAGCCCAGGTTGGAAGGTTTGGAGACAAAGCCAGAGAGGCATGATTATGTTGGTTTGGACATGTGCTGAGGAGGGATGCTGAGTATATTGGGAAAAAGATGCTAAGGATAAAGCTACCAGGTAACAGGAAAAGAGGAAGGCCTAAGATAAGGTTTATGGATGTGGTGAGAGAGGACATGCAGGTGGTTGGTGTGACAGAGCAAGATGCAGAAGACAGGAAGAAATGGAAACTGGTGCTCCGCTGTGGCGACCCCTAACGGGAACAGCTGAAAGAAGATGATGATGAAGATGATTACCCATAAATACTGAGGTGTATATATATATATATATATATATATATATATATATATATATATATAAAAATGTATATATATGTGTGTGTGTGTGTGTGTGTGTGTGTGTGTGTGTAAAAGTATATACACATACACATATATATATATATATATATATATATATATATATATATATATATATATATATATATATATATATATATATATATATATAGATAGATAGATATATGCATACATGTCTCAAAATGCCCTTACAAACATATGCTGCTGATAGACCACCCATAGCTGGGGCAGGATTTTACAGTTGGATAAAAAAAGGACCCATGCTACTGACATCTGCTCCCCAGTTCAAATAATACATAAACAGTACACTGCTCCAAAAACATGATAGGCCATACACAATGGCCAGACATACAACATCTTAGGAAATAAACTAACATGAATTAAGATAGTAAAAAGAAAAACAACCAGCCAGTAATTCACACAAGTTTATTATACTCTGATGTCTTGGCCAAAGCCTTCAAGGAGTAAAACATTACAAGAAATACTTGCCTTACATACAAGAAGCAATTAACACTTATAATTACATATTTAAATACACAGCCTCCAATTACACTCCTCATTCAACCCCCTCAGGGATAAAATATCACATTTATAGGTATAAATTGATTCTTTGCATAACAATTCTTCTTTTATGACTGTTTGATCAAACTGAGAAACAGACATTTTCAGAAACAGTACTTTGTAACCCACTACTTTCCCAGTGGTGAGATTTATAATATGTACAGCTATAGACCTATCTTCTTTCTTATCAGTAATATCTCTCACATGATCTAAAAGCCTAGTTTTAAAACACATCTTACTCTCCCCCACATAAAATATGTTACAAGGGCATCTAAGAGCATTCTCTATACACTGACCTCTTGAATGTACAGAATTCCACATGTTGTCCAGCCTTTCGCCTCAGCAGGAATGACAGTGCTAAATGATGATAGACCATACCTATCTACCTCTTACTGCATGACATCTGGACAAAGCCTGACATAATTTGGGAACATAGGCCCAAAAACATAACTATACTTGGAATATTGCTGTTATACACTGAGAAAGTTGCTGGTGTTACAGGGTTTGTTGTAATATATATTTTCTAAGGAATATGAAGGTAGAAACACAAATGGATGTTATCATTTACTGATTGCAATCACCAGAGTATGCTACTGATCTGCCAAGGACAACACCTGTCTGGGGAACAGACCAAACATAACAAGCAAACCTCTGGCCATTATGTGGATATCCTTACAGTTGAGAGCTATGCAGACACAGAACTTTGTCAGACTGAAACCCATGCAGAAGTAGCATGTTCAGACAAACCCTGTTAAACTAGCAATATTCAAACCATATAACAGCAATACTCACATTCTGCCTGTAAGTCTTGAACTTTCTCCACCATTTAGTTGGCTTGTCTCCACAAGTCTTGTTGTAAGGGGTATTAGCTCACACACCTCGCGTGTGTCTTGCTCACAGTTAAGGGAAAGGGCCAACACCCACATGGAGTACTCAGTTATAGGAGTGTGTTGCCATTACATTGGCTATTGGAATAACTACACAGCTGGTCTGCATGCAATTAGCAAATGGGGAACACCAATTGGTGCACAGGCCATGACATGGTCATGAGCATTACGTACAAAAGTCAAACTGCCGTCTATTCAAACCACATCTGTCATTGACAGTGATACAATTAAAAACAGAAGAACTGAATACAGAAGAAGTATTTGACCAAATCTACTTTAAAAAAGGTATGTGAAACAAGTAAGCATGTAACTGAATGCAGTACGTGGTCTGTAATAATGAAAAGCAGGAGTTTGAAAGAATATGTCTCAACAAGACTTGCTGTACTGATGTACTGCTGAACAGCACTAATGGCCACAACATGTGGCTCTGTCTGCAGTGACATAGATCACAGCTCAGGCCCTTGACTCAACCCAGGAAAGGACAGCTGACATTTGTCAACTACTGCAATATCTGTCAAACACCACTGACTGTGCCACTGCTAGGCCAGTTACTGGGATGTTGTACATATCCATATGTTACCTGTAAATATAAGTATGATACACATTTTGTTTTGTAAATATAAGAGACCTATACAGAGCATGTGCATAGTAAAGTACTGTTGCAGAAGTGTGTGTTGAAATGCATGTGATATAGTGAGTTCATATCATTCAACTATACAGTCTTATAAGCACATATGCCTGATATCTGTAGTCATTTACATACAGAGTTGTGTTATCAGAGGCGCCAAAAGCTGTTGAAGATGGGGAGGGAGGTGGAGGGTGACATGGGCACTTAGAGATCTAAAACAGGACATTTTTTAAAACTATTTTCTACCACAACATAGGTTCACTTGGTGGACATTTTAAGCCTAGCCAGTTTCCATTTTGGTGCTTGATTTAACATTTCCTGATTGGTCTTACCTATCCCATGTCTGATAATTGTATATTAGCCCTAGTGAGAATAAATGTGAGCACACTGTAAATAATTTTAGGGGACCCATGTAAGGGATGCAGCATTTAGTAACTGCCTCTATCCATTAGTGGCATGGGGGACAATCCTGGAGTACATTTTCTATTACCTAACCTTAGATCCAAGTTGCATTTCAATATGGACAGAGATGATCCTTGCTTTATTTGAAAGGATAGTCTTTTCTGGATATATATCCATCTCTCTACAATATTCAGTTTAGATACCTATACTGAGGGTTTCTGATGCCATTTGACTTGCTGATGTTCAGTAGGTCAATCTGTATTAGGTCGGAAGATGCCTTGTATGCCAGCCACGTCACCTCTAAGTACTCTGTAGGATACTAAGTATAGTGATAAAACTTTGAGATGGTCCATGCAAGACCTATTGTTTAGGACTTGTATCCTTTTAGTAAGGTATCTCTGTGGGTATTCCGATTGTTTCATGGGTCTGGACAGATACATGCCAAAGTGGGCATTATACAAAATGATTGACCTAATGAGGGCTTTGTAAAGGGGGACAATAACATCTCTAGATCTAGTCACAATCAATTTGTTTATAAGCTGTGCAATATAGAAAGACTTTCTTATGACTCTGGGCACATGTTGATCAAAAGTTAGGTCACTGTACACACAAGTTCCCAAATGCCAAACAACTGGGTCAGTTCTAAGGGGGCATTGTCAATTTGGCAGTTCACTGGAGTAGGTGACTTCCCAAAGGATATGATAATGTATTTCTTGGAGTTTAGTTTCATTTCATGATTCTGGCACCAGTTATTGTTTGGAACAAGCCTTCCTGCATGATGATGAAGTCATTTGGAGATTTAGTAACTGCTCCTAGCTGCAGTCATCTCTAACTTAGTTGGCCAAAGCCCTTTGGTATTTCTTTTTACTTTTGAGATATATATGCCAAACAGAAAAAGTCTCAGCACTGAACCCTGGGTGACTCCATTGGTGACTGGTCTCTTCCCCTATTTTGGTCTCCTGCATCCTGTGAGCAAGCATACATGTGTACGTTCTTCGATTCACCTTCCTGACTGTATTAACCTGATTGTATTAAATTATATTCCTTGTATAATACAGCACCACTTGTTAGAATGTGTTTTAATTTGTAGTTGGGAACAGTCTTCTAGTAAGCAATGAAACAAAATTTATGAACCAATAATGACAAAACTTCCCATTTCAGAGAATTTAAACCTTAAAAGGCCACTGAAACTTCTTTCATTATAATCCACCAATATCAGTAAATATGCAAAATGTCTGGAGAAGTAAATCATCTAAATAATTCCAAATGAAATGGATATGTAACTAATGAAGAGGTTGCTGCTAGCAAACAACTTTATATTACATTATCATAATCTACAAATAAAGTGCATGTTGCCCTTGAAGAATATATTGCCTATGCTAGATTAAAAAATCATAAGCTAGTAATTTTTCAAAGGGGAATGGATGGCAAACTGATAATGGGTTCATAGTTACTAGGTAACTCCTCCAAAGGAGGAGATTCATAGGACTGCAGCATCCACTGCCATTAAAGTACAACTCAATGCAGTATCAGCAATCCATCTGCATACTGTGGGAGTAGAACCACCAGCCTTCTGCATCAAAAGCAAATATACTGCCTATTGTGCTACTAACAATGCAAAGATTTATCATAAGTAGCACTAAACTTCTATTAGCATAAGTAGCAATAAACTTCTATTCCCCTGAATCCCTCATCTCCTTGTAAAATTCGACGATCAACTAAATCTCTCAACTTTACAGCACAAGAAATCTGGAAAAAGCCAAAATTTATTTGGAGGGGCAAAGGCCTAAAACCAGGGACACATTTTAAATATTGCACAAAAACACCACCACACTTCACTTCAATAGATGTACAACCAGGATCCAAATGAACACAAATCTTCCAGTAAAACTGTTTTAATTCTAGCACCTTGGTGAAAACACCTTCTTAGAATACAAATCCCATTAAACATCAATTTTATATACACATTATACATCAATTAAGTAATTAATTAACTAATTAAACTATTTACCCCTTAAAGCAAACTTCTCCAATTCAGTTTCTCATTAAGACACATACGGACCAATGTATTAAACTTCAAAGTATAAATACTTTCCTTATATAAAAGTTTTTCCTTTAAAACATTTTCATCCATACAAAAACAATTAATCTGTTCTAGAATGCTTCCCTTCAGCAATGAATAATCATTATTATGCAATTTCATAAAGTGAGCAGCAATTGTTTTTTTTCTTGTTTGCGATTTTTAATGTCCCTAATATGTTCCATAAATCTTAGTCGGAACATCCTTTTCATTTCTCCCACATAAAACATATTACAAGGACAACTTAAAATATAAATTACTCCCTTAGACTCACTGGAAAATCTATCTTTAGGAGTAAAAGAAATATTATTAATACATTCAAAACAATTGACAATGTGTGGACAAACTGGACATCTCCCACATTTAATTGTACCTGTTTCCATTAACATTCTAGGTACTGATAAGTCTGGTAAAGCAAATCATCCATGGACTGACATGTCCCTTATGCTTTTACCTCTCATGTACGATCTAGAGAGATGTCTTGGCAAAACATTTGCCAAAAATTTATCATGCATCAAAAATTTCCAATAATGCTCCAACATCTTAATTTCTTTACTTCTAATATTATACATAGAGACAAAATAAACATGTTGTGTTTGATTTACTTTCAATTCCTCCATCTCATGTATTATTTTATTTCTCTTAATTTGATTATTTACATTCCTATAGTGCACCCTATATATTGTCTCCTTTACCATATCTGGACTATACCCTCTCTTTATAAACATATCTGCAGATTTACACATTTCATTCTTTAAAAGATAGTCCTTATTACAAATTCTTGACAACCTTAGGTATTCATTATATGGACAGGCAGGCAGCTATTGTATGGGGTGGATGGCAACTAGATGCATGTAAAAACTGGTTACCATCAGTAAATTTTCTATATACTCCTGTCACGATGGTACCATCTTCCTTGCCCTCTAACTCCAAATCCAGGAAATGCACCTTATTTCCTTGTTGTAAACCATCAAAATGAGGTCAAACAGGTTCTGGTGCATCTCTGATATAAACTTATTAACCTTTTCTGCCCCTCCTTCACACACAAAGATTAAATCGTCTATGTAACGAAAATAATTCTTGACATGTTGTTTCATGAATTCCTGCCTAAACAGAAATGTTATTTCAAAAAAGGACATAAAAAGGTTGGCATACACAGGGGCAAATGGTGACCCCATGGCAGTCCCCTGTTTCTGTCTATAAATTTCATTATTATAAAGAAAGAAATTATTCTGCAAACAGAAGTCTACCATCTCTATTATAAAAGTAGACAGAGAATTGTCCCCTAAAAAATATGCTATGGCAGATAAACCATCACAATGTTTAATAGATGTGTAAAGACTTTTCACATCCAACACAATCCAGTACATCTCCCTCTTCCACTCAATTCCTGCAATTTTTGTTAAAAAATTTAAACTGTCCTGTATAGAAGAAGAAGGAGTTCTCTTTACGTAAGGAAGTAACCTTTCATGTAACAGTAAACCCATATTATGTAAAAAATAGTTACAAGCCGATACAATCGGTCTTCCTGGAGGCTCTCTTAAATTTTTGTGGATTTTTTGCAAACAAAAAAATACTGCTAATTCTTTATTATTAGCTGCCACCTTCATTTCCACATCCTTCTTTGAGAAGTAGCCCAAACACAGACCATTCTGTAACAATTTATCATATTTTCCCATTGCTCTAGTAAGGCATAATTTTTCACGGTTCTCATATACTTCTTGATTATTTAAATGTTCCATACACATCCAATAATACTGTATGCATTCATTACAACAATTCGATTGCCTTTATCTGCTGGTTTAATTACTAACTCCTTGTTATTTTGGAGCTCTATTAATGCCTTCCATTCTTTATAAGTTAAATTGTAATTAATAGATTTTGTTTTATTTTCTAATACTTCCCCTACATATATTCCCTCCTTCAAAATTGATTATGGAGTTTGAAATGCGAGATACTCTGGTTCTGGAAAGGAGGCATACATTTACTAACTACTGGAATACTAGAGGTATTCAGTAAACAATAAGCATTACATTTTAACATTTCGTCATCATCGCATTGCTGCCCACCATCTTCATTGCATGAGAAAAAACTTTCATCGGAAAATTCCTCAGTTAAATTCATTTCATTATCATTCAGACTTACTTTGTTAGAGAAAAAACATTTTAAATGTAATTTACGGACAAACTTAAAAATTTCTTGTTTAAAAACATGCGTCCATGGTATAACCATTGGGATGATCTTCAAACCTAAATTTAAAACTGTATACTGTTCTTGTGTTAAATTACAGTTAGACAAATTCACTACATTTAAAGTGACATCATTCTGGGCATTACGTTTCAATGTTTAAATTTCTTACTATTATACTGTCCATTTCTATAGTTCCTGTTGTAGAATGTAATGGATTATAGGCATGATTCCTGCTCCGTTTCTGGCCCTGCCGTTGTTGTCCTGCATGGTTCCAAAAAAATTTGATGCTCAAATGGTTGCTGTGGATGTGGTAAAGGTGGATAGTCCTCTTCAAAATTTCCTACAGTATCGCTTAGACCTGAACCATCCAAAGAAACAAATTACACTGAAAACTTTTGCTCCTTGTCACCATATTGCTACCATGGTTTGTCTCTGCGCTGATTGATGATGTCATGAAAGCTTGTCCCCCCCCTCATAATCATTGACATCTCTCACCAATTTTTTCTACTTGTAGTTCACCAGTTCAGCTTCCAGTGTGCTTACATTAGTGTTAATTTTGCTTAGAAAATTACTCACGTTCACTGCCCCATTAGAGTTGGCAATAGTATTAGATAAAGTTACAAACTCTTGTTTTAACTTTTTGTGTTTTAATTCATCTCTTTCCAGCAATATTTGTAGCCACTCCATTACACATTTATGTGAAGCTGCCAACCAATGGCCCCTGAACTGCTTGTTCGCAGGACAGCTCTCATCAAATGGAGTGCTCAGATTTTTAACAAAACAGACCCCTTGGAGTAATATCCAGTTCAATATACCTCTTCAAGCCCAAAATATTATAGTGTACACGGGTCTCTCTCTCTCTCTAGCAATGTTTCAAATTTATCGCACAGTTCTCTTTTCTCTGCCAGAATGGTTGTTAGAGTTAGTCCCACTGCCATAAACTTATTAACAATGCGTTTAGCTCTCTCACTGACAAATGCATCAAATAAAGATCCAACATTTTTACTCACTGTTCCATTATCCTGGTTTGGATCTATAGCTGCTTGAGAATTCATATAATGCTCCATTGTTCTTTGGGACCCCATCAAGGATCCCAAACTACCAACTGCTCCCAATGAAGAAACAGATTAATCCCTTAACACTTGGGGTATATCCACATTTGGATCCAAAGATATGATCAAATATAACACAACACCACCACACTTCACTTCAATAGATGAACAACCAGGATCCAAATGAAACACAAATCTTCCAGTAAAACTGTTTTAATTCTAGCGCCTTGGTGAAAACACCTTCTTGGAATACAAATCCCATCAAACATGAAACTTATATGCACATTATACATCAATTAAGTAATTAATTAACTAATTAAACTATTTACCCCTTAAAGCAAACTTCTCCAATTCAGTTTCCCATTAAGTTCCATAGGGACCAATGTATTAAACTTCAAAATATAAATACTTTCTTTATATAAAAGTTTTTCCTTTAAAACATTTTCATCCATACAAAAACAATTAATCTGTTCTAGAATGCTTCCCTTCCGCAATGAATAATCATTATTATGCAATTTCATAAAGTGAGCAGCAATTGTTTTTTCTTGTTTGCAATTTTTAATGTCCCTAAAAATGATAAGCTAGTAATTTTTCAATGGGTAATGGATGGCAAACTGATAATGGGTTCATAGTTACTAGATAACTCCTCCAAAAGAGGAGATTCATAGGACTGCAGCATCCACTGCCATTAAAATACAACACAATACAGTATCAGCGATCCATCTGCATATTGTGGGAGTAGAACCCACAGCCTTCTGCATCAAAAGCAAGTATACTGCCTATTGTGCTACTAACAATGCAAAGATTTAGCATAAGTAGCACTGAACTTCTATTCCCCTGAATCTCTCAGCTACTTGTAAAATCTGACGATCAACTAAATCTCTCAACTTTGCAGCACAAATAATCTGGAAAAAGCCAAAATTTATTTGGGAGGGGGGCAAAGGCCCAAAACCAGGGACACATTTTAAATATTGCTTGTATAACCTTATAAAGTTACTAAAATAATGTGTTTTGTGTTACCATGTATTTTTGAAAGATAGGAAGACTGAAACTTAAAGTGCTATCATTATTTAGTGAATTCAGTTTTCACTGATTTGCCAGAAAAACACAAATTTTAAGAGGAACAGACCAAAAGTATGAGCCAAATACTCTGTGAAAATTTGACAGTGGAGAACCATGGACTCAATTGCCTGAATCACACATGGTGGTATGGGTGGAAAATTCAGGCTCTTGTTTGAGCCTGAGTAACACTAACCACCAGGTATAACTAACTGGGGCATTTTACACACACACACACACACACACACACACACACACACACACACACACACACACACACACACACACACACACACACACACAAAACTCTCCTTACCGGCATGACTCTGGCTCTGGCAGCACCAGTGGAACAGCAGCAGCATAACACCTGTAACACAGAGCAATAAGAGAACCAAAACAGCTAGTTTAGTTAGTTTAACTTCCACGCGCAAATTCACATTAGGGTGAAAACTCCACTTCATTAAGTTTTCCTGACAGGTCTTGCAGCTGTAAAAGTTGGGGGGGGGGCTCCACCTCCACCTGGCTCTATGGTTCCAGCACCCATGTGTAATATGTTATGCAAACCATTGTCAAGTCTGTTGACAATGATACCATAACATAGCCTAGATATGAATGTGGGACATCCTCCAGGTTAGCACTGTGATAGCAAAGCCTGCTCTGCAATCAATTTACTTATTTATGTATGTAAATAAGTTGTGCATGTTCTACTTGTATGTCATATCAGTTTCAGTGCATACAACAGACATAAATGTTTACAGGCACTGTTTGTTGCATTGTCATGACAATGATATGGGTAGAAGAGTAGGCATGATTATCAGGTTGTAATCGGAGAAGTGTGTAGCTGTGTTATTACCCTCTGTCCATGCCCTCAAAACATTTCTCACCTTGAATGTGACCCGTAACCCGTACAATTATATTGACAAACAAATAAATCTGTTAGGGTAGAGAATATAAAACATAAAAAACGTACTATAAACTGGTTGCATACATGTGCACACACATAAACTACTACTTGGTTGATACACCTCTTACAGTAGTCACAGCATTCTCTTTTTGGGTACACACATGCCATCAATTAAGGAGAGTCTGATTAACCCCAAATAATGTTCAACTGTCCTAGTAGGATTTATTTGACATTTACCCAGCTACCTGCTACAGCAAAAGACATGTTTGGCAGGAGCTTACAAAGCATTGAAGGGATCTCATTGTGGAAAGGTATCAGTCAGGGGAAGAGTAGAAAAAGTGTCCACAACATTGGATATACCACAGTAGAGAAGATATGGGACAACAGTTACACTGCAAACACCTGGACATCCATCTAAAATGGATGACATTATAAGATGACAACTGTTCATGGAGGCTGCCAGGGGACCTACAGCAACACTGAATGAGCTGCAGGAATGCCTGCCAAGTATTGGGTGTGCACCACATGGGGCAACAATCTTCTGCATTCCCCATATGTCTGCCCTATGGGGTTGGATTGCTAGATGGAAGCCTTTTCCTAAACAGAAAAATGTCCAGGGCTGGACAAACATTGCCAAACAGTACATCAGGTCTACAAAAAGCATGTTGGACAATGTGCCATGGTCTGATGACACCAAGGTTAAACCTTTGGCCCGCAATTCCAAGATGTATGTTTGGCCCAAAACAATTTGCATCACCAAAAGAACACCATCCCACTAGTGAAGCAAGGTGATGGCAGTATCATACTGTAGGATTGCTTTTCAAAAGCTGTAACTGGGTCTCTACTCAAGATGGAGGGAATTAAGAACAGTTCCAAATACCAACCCTTTATGTCCCCAAACCTTCAGTCATCTGCTAGAAAGCTGAAGATGAAGAGAGATTGTCTCTGTCAACATGACAATAACTCCAAACATACATTCAAATCAACAAAGGAATGGCTTCAACAGATGAAAATTACAGTTTGGGAATGTGCCAGCAAGTGGCCAGACCTACATCCAATAGAAAATCTGTGGGCTGCCCTGAATAGGGCTGTGCATAAGAGATGCACTCACAAATTGACATATTTTTTAGCATTCTTGCAAGAAAGACTGGGCAACTATTACCAATTAAAGATGTGCCATGAGGATAGACTCTGACCTGAGATGACTGAATGCCATTATTATCTCAACAGATTTGCTGTATCCAGGACTGTTTGTAAGCCTTCTCTAAAACTGAAGCATGGATGCAATACAATCACCTATCCCTAAATGCCAACAAAACAAAACTAATGATTTTCACTCCTACCAAAACCTCCCAATTCAACAGAGACCTATTTTCCATCAAAAGCCACAATCACACCCCTCTAGAAATCATTCCCAATACCAAGCTACTTGGCATTACCATTGATGAAAGCCTAAAATTCGACTCCTACATCCTCTCCACAATCAAAAACCTCTCCAGAAAATTGGTCTCCTCTACAGACACAACTACTACTTCACCCCCTCCTCCCAACAAACCCTAGCATCTACCTTTCTTCTCCCCTCTCTCTTGTATGGTGCTCCCCTATTCTCCACCCTACAACTTGGCCTCCATTCCAAACTCGAAGCTTGTTACAACAAAATCTGCAAATTTGCAACCAATTCTTAGAACTCCTCCCATCACTACCACTCTCTACACACCCTCAACTGGCTGGAACTCCCCAACCACCTAATATACCTGCAACTTACAACAGCCCACATACTCATCTTCAAACCTACAGAATGTCCTTCTCTTGCCAAATCTCTGATACCTTACACACCCAGCTGCTCCCTGAGATCCAAAGGCCAAAACCTCCTGCAGGTGCACAAACCCTCACACCCACCTGGCCAACTGCTACTATCCCACACCATAGCCAAACTGTGGAACTCACTACCCCCCCACTACGTAACTTACCAAATCATAACAACTTCAAATCCATGCTCCTCTCCCATCTATCCTCCAAATGGGTATGTCCTTCACATGCTCACATGTAAATCACCCCCACCACTAAATCCTCACCTATATCATCTTTCTTTACCATATCTAACAAAATTGTCATACTTTCTCTCTGTACATCCTATTTAACAATCTTATGCATACAAGCCTCTTTTGTATCCTACACATATTCTCAAATTGACAGCCTCCTAAATACTATGCAACATATATTTTACTGTAAAGCTGTGATTTCTGTACTGTTTGTACTATGTAATTTATTATGTCTATTGTAATGTGTCACTTTCTGTATATTGTAATGTTGTGTATTTTCTGAACTTTTTTATACTATGTACTGGAGCTTTTCTCCTCGGGTCTCCACTGAAAAAGGGCCACAAGACCAGCTGGATTAAACCGGTCAACAAACAAACAAACAAACAAACAAACAAACAATAAATAAATAAATAAATAAAGGTACCAACTCCTTTGCTCAACGCTTTCTGGAATTCATAAATTTCAATGCCCTGGATCAACTTATCCACACCCCCACCAGGGGCAACAATATCCTAGACTTTGTCATTACCAACATGAGTGACCGGTGTTCAGCACTTGAATTCAACTCCTCGTTGGTCAGATCCGACCATAAGCTAATCACTCTAGATATCCACATCCCGCCCCCACCCCCCATTAAGGAAATCATGGTAAAAAATTTCTCCAAAGCCAACTTCATGCTTCTTAAGACAGAAGTGGCGAACTTCATGACACTCATGCAGATGGACAATACAGTTATGACTGTTAAATCCTACACAAATGCACTCTATAAGCACCTACATGAGTGCATGGATCATGCTATCCCAAACAGAACTAAGACACTATCCTCCAAAAAAAGGAAGCCAATCTGGTGGTCCCCTGCCATAAACAAACTCCACAACAGAAGGAAGAAACTGTTGCAAAAGACAGTAAAATCCCATGAGTGGAGGAGTTCCCTGGTCAGCCTCAGTAAGAAGCTGAGATCCCTTATAAGATCCTCCAAAGCTAGCTAGAAAAACAAAATTGCCACTAATTCTAGGGACAACCACAAAGCATTCTATAGCTATGTCAAGAATCTCAATGGCAGCACCCAGATCTGCTCTGAGTTACAGCATAATGGTATGAAAATTACAGAACCAGATGATATTGCCAACGTCCTGGCAGATAGGTTCAGTGCTAACTTTACCCCCCCTCTCACCCCCTAAAGGGCCCATATCTATACAGGAAGAATGCAGAGTCCCTTTAATCACAACTATGCAGGTAAAAGCTGCACTCTCTAAAGCCAAAAACACAGCATCCATGGGACTGGACAACATCCCAGGCTGTGTTTTACACAAACTTCAGAATGAACTGGCTCCCCACCTAAGCACCATGTTCAATTATAGTCTCACATCAGGCTTTGTGCCCACTGAATGGCGTACAGCAACAGTCATCCCACTCTACATAGGTGGAGCCACCACTGATCCCAGGAACTATCGCCATATTAGCCTGACAAGCCTAGTCTGTAAGGCCATGGCATATATCTTCATGAAACCCATAAACAAAGACATTGGTAACCTCCAAACTCTGGACCCCACCCAGTTCTGGTTTGTGAAAGGCAGATAATGCTTCCTGAACCTGATCGACTTCTTTGAGGCAATCAACAAAGCTGTAGACGAGAGTAAGGTGGTTCACACAGCCTATCTTGACTTCCCCAAAGCTTTCAACACCATCCCCCATTCTGGAATCATAGCTAAACTCAATAAACTAGGTATAAATCCCTACATCACAAGATGGGTTGCTAATTGGCTCACTGACAGAACCCACACTGTAAAAGTTGCAGACTCCAAATCTGACTTCAAACCAGTGACAAGTGGAGTACCACAGGGTTCAGTTCTGGGACCTCTCCTGTTTGGTATCTACTTCTCTGAAGTACAGGCTAGCACAGAAGGCCTTTGGCTAACGAAGTTCACAGATGACTGCAAACTAGGAGCCATAGCTGAGTCCCCAAATGATGTGGACATCCTACAGAAGGGCCTCACTGAGACAGATGCCTGATGTCAGAGCCATGGCCTCAAACTCAATGCCAAAAAGTGCATTGTCATCCCCTTTGGTAAAAACTCTGTACCCATGAACTACCACATAGGTGGCAGTCTACTTAATGCCGAATGTGTGATAAGAGACCTGGGGACCCAGGTGGACAGTAGTCTGTCCTTTGATAACCACATCGCCACAGTAATCAGGAAATCCTTCTACGTGGCACACCTCATCATAAAAAAGGTTCTCATCTAAAAAAAAGAGGTCATTGTTTCCCTCTACTCAACAGTCATTAGGCCTATTATAGAGTACAACACCCCTTTTGGAATGTACCTCACAAGACATCTGCAGCAGCTGGAAAGGCCACAGAAGTACCTCACAAAGAGGATTACTGGTGTCAAACAGATGCCCTACACTGACCATCTCAAAAAACTCCAGCTTTACTCCATAGCATATTGCCTACTCCGAGATGATCTCTGCCTAACATATAAAGCTATGTCAAACCCAGAGCTGATGGACATGATACACCTAAAGAAATTCCAATCCCTCCGAGCTACATGCCCTAGGGACCTAAACCTTGTCACCACAATAAACAGGACATGCTGGAGGGATAGATTCCTGTCCCAGAGACTTCCATACTCTGGAACAAGCTACCCATCTATGTCAAGCAAAGTTCCTCATTTGCACTCTTCAAGAAAAATCTTGATAAGTGGATGGGAAATAGGAAATACACCCCAGGGATCACTTCAGTGGCTCTGCTCAACAGGGGCACAGGAAAATAACTTTCTTGGGTGGCATAAGCCAGGGAACCTTGTTGGCTAGGCTTACTTAGACCCTTGAGCCGATAGCCTAGTACCTACCTATGAACCTATGAACAGGTGCTTCCACAAAGTGTCTGTTTAAGGGTGTGCACATTCATGCAACCAGCTTATTGTACTGATTTCAATTTGCATATGCTTTCCCACAACAGATTGCTATGTTTTCAATGGAATTGTACAGGTCATAGGTCACATTAAAGGTGAGAATTGTTTTGAAATTAGTTATTGTGGTGTCAAGTTACAATAGCACAAAGACCAGGGATTGTAACAGGGGTGTATACACTGATATAGCCACTGTAACTGTATGGACTCAGCAATATCTAACGTGTAAAACCCGCCTCCACCAAGGTAGAGTAATCCCCTTTGGTGGACAGCAACAATACACAAACCACATAATAGGTTGCTATAATGCTGTACAGAGTCACATAGGTGGAGAAAACAACTTCGAAGCATGTCCACCTGTATCTGAACAAGCATGTAAGGTCACAGGTGACTCCCTGTAAGGCTAACTATGAGTACAAATCACACATATCCAGACTGCCAAGGCCAGTCATAAGGGTGTCTTCACATATGTTGTCAGTCTCAGAGGCAACAACACAATTCACCCTGTACTGATGTTAAATCACACCTCATACACACATGCCATGGCTATAAGCAACCTCCATCAGACAGGTTAGGTGTGAACATCACCCCCCCCCCGTCCCCCATCCCTATAGGGAGATATGCACATCAACCACACCCCTCCCCTCATCAGTGGTGAGCAGGTACATATTGCCTACTGAAAGGCAACAACAACAAGTCTCGATGGGGCCTGATAACATCCCTGTCTGCATCCTACATGTACTCAGGCATTCCATCACACAGACTGTAGGAAAACACAGCCTCGGCAACATCCATTCCCCATCCACATGGAAGATGGCCTCTGTCATCCCTCTGCACAGAAATGAATGGGAAATAGAGGTCTATGCAATTAACTGTTCATCATTGGGGGGGGGCATGAGGCATCAGTGCCAGGAGTGCAATGCAAGCTAATATTGTGCTGATAGATTACAGGGGTATGGTGTAGTTGTGAATGCTGTCAACAAATATCCACTGTTGATGTGCAATTTCTGTCCATACTGTTAACAACCGTATGAGGTGCTATGATGTGTTTCACTGTGTATGTCTTCCAGGCAGGATGCAGAACCCCTGAAATCCACCCTACAGCACAGCAGAAACATCTGAAATAATTGACACCATTGTCAACTATTATGAAGTCATGTTTGGCCGTACTCAGGAACATCTGTGGGAGTGGACTGTCCTGTGGAATGACCTAGTCCACGGGGTAAATAATGTTGGCCTGTACACAAGAATGTATGAGCAGGTCTGCATCATGCTACTGACTTCATATGTAATGCCTAGTGAAGGGCTGCTGCCATAGCCAGGGAAGTGACAGCCACAGGTGAGGGCCCAGTCATACATGCCCCACTGACACCCAGGAAACAGCTCCTCACCAACCTTGGTGCACCCACCCCAAGCACACAATGTCTTGCTGAATCTAGCATTGTGGATGTGGGTGCCCACCACACAATGGACGAGGAGCATGCTGGTAAGGCCCTAGTGCACATTAGTAGTATCTGTAGAGTATCTACATGTATATGTCAGATAAGATAGTAGTTGTGGATGGGGTTTGGTAATGCACATAATTGCACATCTATGGTAATGGGCAGCATATTTCGTAGTATTGGGGTTTGTATCTGTAGCTTATCTGCATGCATATTTCAGATAAAATAGTAGTTCTGGATAGGGTTTGGTAATGCACATAAGTGCACATCTATGGTGCTGGGCAGCATATTTTGTAGTATTGGGGGTTGTACTGTTAATGTGCAGAAATGCTGCTTCCCCCCTGTACCAAGGCCACATGTGAGTCTACTGAAAGTACCTCTCTCCCACACCTATTTAGCTCCCTCTGGTCTACAAGTGGGACAGCAGCCTGTAGCTGTTGAGTATGTAATTGTTTTGTTGTGCTTTGCCAATGCACACCTAGCCATATTGCTTGATGTCCATGTTCACTTGTGGTGGTGTTAACTGTAGTGCATCACAGTGGTCACCACGGGGGCCTATCTGAAGGGTAATGTAACATTCCTGCAGCATACCTAACAACCTTTTAGTGCAGGATGTCTGGACAGGGACCAATAAACTGGGGGGACAAAGGGGCTTTGGTAGGAACATGTATGACACATTAATTCTATACAGTGGATACCACAGTATACACAACCCTGTAAAGATGCAAAGTGTTTCTGATATATACAATGAGAGACCACAATATTACATTCCACACCGTTTCCAACCTGTAATGTGACCATAACATGAAAAATTAACTTATAAAACCCAACAATATGTTAGGCCACCAAATATGGGGTATACAAACCTTACAATACGCTGGATTCATATGTGTGCACACTCTCCAAATAACACATTGTCAGAGCAGCTTGTGATGTACTGACAGTATTCACTCGGCATGGGTACACACTTGCCATCAAGTACAGGGACTCAATGTAACAACAAATAACAGTCCACTGTCGGAGCAGTGTATTCATGACATTTGTTCAGTTGCCTGAACCAGAAGCATCCATGGCTTGCACACATCTTACAAAGCATCATAGGGATCTCACATTTGAAAGGTATCAGTCAGGAGTAGGGTACAACAACATTAACACAGCATTGCATATACCATGGAACACAGTGGAAACAGTCATCAAAAGGTAGATTAAATATGGGACAACAGTGCTGTTGAAATGAACCAGATGTCCTTCCAAAACAGATGAAAGGACATGTTGAGAACTGGTCAGGGAGGCTGCCAGAAGACATGCAGCAACACTGAGGGACTTGCAGGACTCTCTGGCAAGTACTGGTTGTGTAGTGCATGTGTCATCACTCACCTGGATTCTGCATAAGTCTGGCCTATGAGGTAGGGTCAGTAGATAGAAGCATTTCCCCCACCAAACACCATGCAGGGCTGTGTACAAGTAGCAAAACATAACACCAGGTCTCCCAAAGGCATGTGCTGAAATGTGTAATGGTGTAATGAGACCAAGGTTCAAACTTACAGTCACTATCCCTAAAGCTACATGTGGTGCACCAGCAACGCCTAATTTCACCTGAAGGCCACCATCCACATGTTGAAGCTCACTGGTGGCAGTGCCCTGCTTTGGGGTTGCTGTTCATTAGCTGGAATCAGGCCTGCAGCCATGGTGGAGGGAATTATGAACAGATCAAATAACACTCACATGTGAGCCAAAGCCGTCAATTGTCTGCAAGACAGCTGAGGATGGAGAGGGGTTTCAGCTTCCAACACGACAATGACCTGAAGCATACATCCAAAGCTACCTAAGAATGGCTCCACATGAATACAATCAAGGGTATGCATTGGGCCAGACAAATACCAGACTTAACACCAATAGTAAACCCCCAGTGTGACCTCCAATGTCTGTGCACATGAGCTTCCCTTGCCAGCTGACAGAGTTGGGGGACCTTTGCAGGGAAGTCTGTGGAAATAATGACAAGTCAAGATGTGCCATGCTAATCTCCTCTTCAATCTCAAGACTCCTCTTTCCAGGAAGAGTGACTGTTGTAGTTCAATTAACAGGTGTTTCAAAAAAGCATTGATTTAAGGGTGTCAGCATCTATGCAACCACTGTATCATATACATCTCTCTCAATATATTCCACAACTAACACATTTTTTTGTTTCTCGATGGGATTGCACAGGTCATATGTCACATTTAAGGTGGGTAATGTTTTTGAATGCAGTATTGTTGTATTATTTTATATACTAGAAGAGCCTGCCATATTAACAGGGGTTAGTACACTTTTCATATCCACGTTAAGCTTAGAAGGTTGTTGGTGTAACAGGATTTGTTTGAATATACATTCACTGCAGGTGATAAGGTCTGGAAATCAAATGTATGTTATTAATTAGTGACATCAATCCTCATATGATCCCAGTTATGTGTCAGATAAACAGATAGGGGTTGTGAGGAACAGAGCAAACATATGTGCCAGACATCTACACATTCTTCAATGATTTGTACAGTTGTGAGGTATGGTCTACAGCAGTTGCCACTGTGTTATACAGGTGAACAGCAATAATGTGTACATGGGTACAGTGTGTGCTAGGGGAATAGACATCACCTACTAACAGTACTCATGCATCCCAGAGATGTATATCGTTAATAACAAGCATTCAGAATGGCTGCAATGCATGAAGATGAGGGCTGTCATGCATGTCACCTTTTGGTTAATGTGAGGTCTGTGCAATAGCTTTGTGCCACCTCACCTGTATGTGTCTGTGTGCTTGGCAGCCAATCATAATGTACAGGTATTAATTTACATTTATTGTCTTCCCCTCACAGGTGGCAATGGGGGATGTGGTCCCTCCCACTTGGGAACTGATGTCAGTGTCTCCACAGACTCTGACAATGATGATAGCTATAGTGAGGCACAGGCAGGGCTGTCAGGGGTTGAATCTGTGCCATTGGTTGGCATCCCACTGTTATCCACTCCATCCCTGCACACAGTCACAATGCTCACACTTACCCATCACCAGTGGCCATAGATGAGGGACAGTTGGCAGGTAGTGACATAGGACGGGCAAGTGTGGTGACTATGGCAAGTGTGTCTGTAGGCACCAGCCATAGCCATATAACAGGCAAGGTCCCATACAGGCGGATGGGCAGGGGTACTTGAAGGGGGACTGATGCCTGTCATGCCCCTGTCACAAGTGCCACAGCAAGTCTCACCAGTCACATGTTTCAGACCATCATGGAGGCACAGGCACGTAGGGAATGTAACACAAGACAGCTTCTCAGGGTCATGAATGCTACTCTTCTTGCTATGTTTGACAACCTCCATGATCATGCTGATGCCCACCATTATTATGCTGAGTTCATTGATAGATGGCTGGGTGAGATGATGGGAATCCTCAACCATGGAATGTCAATCTTTGAATATGGAATGTCTGTGATAGAGCCTGAGTTGTCCATCAACCACGTGGATGTAGGACAGCAGCACAAACAGCTGAGGTTCCACATGGCCATGCAGCTTTTCCCTCCTGTTGTGGCAGTACCAGCAGCATGACTGCAGAGGGGTCACTGTCCATGCCACAATGCATCGGGCCATGGGCATATGGTCCTGGCCAGTCCCAACAGGAAGGTGGATCCAGCAGACAGCAGTCATCATTGGGGAGTAGTACTGCATTTGTCCTTGTGCCTGGTCATGCCAGTGGGTCCCCTGGCAGGCCCAGTTCCCATGTCCATGGCCAGAGACAGTGGACTTCACATCTTGCCATGTACAGTCCATAGCTGCCCAACATACCCCTGTGTAGGGCAGCCACATGGTGTGACTGTGTGCATCCATACACACACACACATCACAATCACAGCCAGGTTACCTCCAGACTTACACACACCACCTCTGCACGGCCCATTTAATGAACAGCTTCCAAACACACACACATGATGTCAGCCAAATGGTCCCACCTAGACCTCTGGCAAACTCACACCACACCCTGTGCATATGATGATACCTGTGCCACATCCCTGTCATCCAT
This sequence comes from Protopterus annectens, assembly GCF_019279795.1. Classification (NCBI taxonomy): domain Eukaryota; kingdom Metazoa; phylum Chordata; order Ceratodontiformes; family Protopteridae; genus Protopterus; species Protopterus annectens. The sequence continues at coordinate 55,658,030 of NC_056742.1, read as the reverse complement.
ACCATGGATGCAGGGACATGTTAATTTGGGTCAGATGCACAGGGTGAATTTAGTACAGTTTAACAATGTAATGCTGTGTAAAGTGTTGTCAGCCAGCATGGTTAATGGTTACATGTCAGAGTGTGTAGCTGTCCAGCCATGATGAATTACTCTTGTTATTAATGCTGTCAGAATGCGGTCTCCATAATGTATTCTGTTTGTCTTCTAGGTGTCCGTGTGTTAGCAGGATATGGCCTTGCATACATTATCTACAAGGAGTATGGCAGTGTGGTAGCGCATTGAGTGTGTCATATTCAGGGTACAGCTGTACACAATTAACAGGTCTGTATAACAGTTTTTGCATGTGCCATTTAGCTTATAGGGCTGAGGAGTGTATACAGGTAAGTGTATGATGGCTGACATCAGCAGCTCTTGTACAGTGGAGAATGGTAAGTGTAGTGAGTGGAACACACCTCAGATCTGTAAATCTCACACACCCAGAGGGTATTGTGTTTACCCAACACACAGAGAATACTGCTCACACACACACACACACACACACACACACACACACACACACACACACACACACACACACACACACACACACACACACACACACACACACACACACACACACACACACACACACACACACACACAAAATCACAATTGCCAATGTTGGGTTTGAAATCCCTACTCATCTAGTTAGTGGTAGTACAATATTATGCAGGTGCCACAGAGCTCATAGTGTGTTGAGTTTCCAAAGTACATGTATAGTGAGTAACATTACGTGCCCTTGTAAAGTATGGCAATGGGTGGTGTAGTGGGTGTGATAGGTCTCATACTAATATCATGCACAAGTGTACACACTCCTAAACACTGCTATACACACCAATGCACACACGTGTGCCAGTACTGTGATTAAGAGCTCTGCTTCTCTAGCTACTAATTCCATACTGTTACATAGCTGTTGTACACAGCACAAGGCTTATAGGTCTGCAGAGTGTGTACAGATACCTCTTCAGTTGATGTAAAAAGTGGCCTTTGTACAGTGGAATGCAGGATGTATGCTGGGAGTAAGATGGCCTACAATTGTAATACTTGGCCACCCAATGGATATAGTCATTACTCAAACACACACACACTCAGGATACCGATCTTGTGCACACACACACACACACACACACACACACACACACACACACACACACACACACACACACACACACACACACACACACACACACACACACACACACACACACACACACACACACACACACACACACACACACACACACTTGCCAGGACTGAGATTCATAGGATCATGTGTTCACAGGTGTGTACCAGGCTAATGGGCATGGAACCATGCCAAGCCTAGCCCATGGGAGTACCGTGGCATCATGCAACCTGACATTTTTTCCCATTGCATCTATCGACCATTGCCACTTGAGTAATATCCAGGGTGACAGTTAAATTCCCCATCCACTCATCCAGATTTCTCTTGAAGAGGGCAAGTGAGGTGCTCTGACATGTATGCAACATATATTGCATTACATGTCCACTCGCTGGGTTATGTACCTGCCCTCCAACATGTTCTGTTGATTGTGGTAATAAGGTTGAGGTATCCATGGAATGTGGTGCATACAGATCAGAGTTTCATTAGATATGGCATTTCTAACATAGCTAGCCACACATGCCTTTGTCAGTCAAGCATGGCTTGACTGTAAGTAGTCAAGATGCGGCCAAGAATACTTGGAGGTAATGCACTCTGTCCATATAGGACAGTTGTTTGCAGGCTAGGGTCCTATTTCTGAAGTACACTTGCAGCCTCCACAGTTGTTGCAGGTGTCTCGTAAGCTACATAGCAAATGGGCCATTGTACCTGATGGTTGGCCTAATGACATGAGAGTAGAGGGAGACATTGACCTCTTCCTTACTGGATGACACACCCTTACTTATGAGATGTGCCACATAGAAGTTATTTCTGTACACAGTAACAATGTGGTGGCCATAAGAGAGGTCACTGTCAACCTGTGTTCCCAGGCCTTTTATTAGGACTTCTGTGTGCATTGGACTACCAGTAATGCATTAATTAATCCATGGTAACTACATTGATTCCACACGGAATTGTGACACATTTCTTTCCATTCAGCCTAAGTCCAGTGTTCTGACAACAGTCGGATCTCTCAGTGGGGCCTTTATGCAGGATGTCAACATGATATGGGGATGTACACATAGCACCCACCTTGCAATTGTCTGTGAACATTGTCAGCCAGGGTCCCTTTGTGTTGTTCTGGATGTCAGAGGCATACATGACAAACATGATGGGACCCATGAGCAGACCCTGTGGTACTCCACTCATGACTGTTTGGCAGTCTGAAATGGAGTCTGCTACCTTCACACTGTGGGTACCATGCATGAGCCAGTTTGAAACCCACCAAGTGACATAGGGGTTGATGCCTAGATGGCTGTGTTTGTCTATGATTCCTGAGTGGGGAATGATATCACAAGATTAGAAGACCTGCCTATCTTGTTTTTGTGTCCGTATTGTTACATAGTTATTTCACATGGCACACAGCTTATAGGGCTGCAGAGTGTCCAAGCTGCCACTACAGTGGTTGACAACAGTGAACATTTGGATGTGTACTGGGTGTAAAACAGTGGGCCCTGTACAGTGGACATTTACATGTGTACTGGGTGCGAAAATTTTGCAAAACACAGCCCCCAAAGGGTATGGTACATGCACACCAGTATTGAGATTAGAATGCCTCTCTATCTATCTATCTATCTATCTATCTATCTATCTATCTATCTATCTACTATAGTGTTACGCAGTTATCAGACATGCCACGGAGCTAATGCAATTTTGCTTAGTCCAAAGGTACTTCTAAGGAGAGTGACATCAGCAGGACTACTAAATTAGGGTGAGGGGAAGTGTAATGGGTGGTACACAACTCAACATGGCATAATCCACACAGTATATGATTCTCATACAAACACACACAAACAGTTGCCAGTACTGGGATTAGAACCCCTGTCTGTCTAGTTATTTGTATTATAGTGTTACACAGTTATCAGACATGCCCCAGAGCTTATACAAATTCACATAGTCCAAAGGTACTTCTAAGGTGAATGACATCAAAAGGACTACTCCTGACATGATTGAAGTGCAGATTTATGTGCTTTTGCCCATTAACCTGGTGCACTTGTCCATTCCGAAGCACTGTTGAAACTGCCTCATGTACACAGACAACCCTCTCCTCTAAACTCCAAACACTCAGACCTGTGAAAGTTACCCCTATATCACCAAATGTGGAAATATGCACTCTCCAATGAAGACTGCACTAACTGGTTAAGAGGATAAGGTCAACACCTGCACCACACTATGTGGTACACATAGGTCGACACAACACCCACTATGACAGTGCTGACATACACTGAAAATCCATATTACAGTAAGGCACTGCATACAGCCTACTTTGATCTGGCCAAGGCTTTTGATTCCATTCCTCAGTCAGGAATTATTGCTAAGCCCACCAAACTAGGCATCAACACCATATATCACTGGGTGGGTTTCAAATTGGTTCACAGAACACACAGTGTGACAGTGGCAAAATTCAAGTCAGACTGGCAAGCAGTAACAAGTGGGGTCCCACTGGGATCAGTACTGGTTAGTGTCCTGTCCAGTATCCACTTCTCAGGAGTCCAGCCCAACACAGAGGAGCTCTGGCTGACCACGTTCACAGAGGACTGCAAGCTGGGAGCTATCATTAAACTCCACATGTAATGCAGATATCCTACAGAAAGGCCTCACTGAGACAAATGCGTGGTGTGGAAAATATGGCCAGAAGCTTAACACCACAAAATGCATCATCATCCCCTTTGGTAAAACATTCAGTTCCCAGTAAGTACCACATCAATGGGAGCCCAATGAACACTGTAGGCATTATAAGAGATCTGGGGACACAAGCTGAGAATAACTGATCCTTCAACGACCACTTTGCCACTGTGGTCAGGAAGTCCTTCTAGGTGGCACATTGCATTACCAAGGATTTTGCATCCAGGAAGACAGAGATAATGATCTCTGTCAACTGTTCCCTCATTAGACCACTCATCAGGTATTCTGGCCCATTTGCCATGTACCTCAGTAGACACCTGCAACAGCTGGAAAGGCCAGAGAAGCACCTTACAAAGAGTTCCTAGGTATTAAACACATGTCTTACACAGATAGAGTCAGAAAACTCCAGATATTCTCTGTGTCATATTACCTAGTTAGCGGCTATCTGTGCTTGAATTACAAAGCCATGTCTGACCCAGCTGTTTTAGACATGCTACATATAAAGACATCCCAATCCCTCCACACCACACACTGCAGAGACTTCGACTTCATTACCACAATTGCCACAACATGCTGGTGGGACAGGTCCCTCACCAAGAGACTGCACATGTCCAGGAATACACTTCCCATACATGTCATGCAGAGCACCTAGATGACCCTGGTTCAGAGAAATCTTGATGAGTGGATGGGAAATTGATAGTTCACCCCCAGGATCGCTGCAGTGGCTCTACTTGATGCAGGCACTGGAAAGGAACATCAGGTGCCACAATGGCAGAGCCCTTCCATGGGCTAGGCTTGTAAAGGCTTCTGGGCCATTAGCTTACTACACACTTATGAACCTATAAGGGAAATTACATCATTAGGACTGATAAAGTAGGGCAGTGGGTGTTAAAGTTATCAAAATGCTTTGTCCGACAAACAAATACACACTTGTATGCACTCTCACACACACACACACACACACACACACACACACACACACACACACACACACACACACACACATACTTGTCAGATGTGAAAATAGAACCCCTACCTAGCTAGTTATTTGTACCAATGTGTTACACAGTCATCACACATGCCACAGAGCTTATGGGGCTGAGGCCTGACAAAAGGGACTTCTAAGGTGAGTGATATCTGGAGGACTGCTTAAGTGGGAAAGGAGAAGTATACTGGGTTTGAATGGACCGAAAAGTTTTAACTTGTAAGCACACCCACACAGATTGACATTTGCCAGGACTGAGATTAGAACTCCTACCTAACTAACTATGTGTACTATAGTGTTATACAGTTATCACATGCGCTACAGAGCTAATGGGGCTGAAGCCTGATAAAAGGGACTTCTAAGGTGAGTGATATCTGCAGGGCAGGACTGCTAAAGTGGGAAAGGGGAAGTATACTGGGTTTGAATGGACCCAAAAGTTTTAACTTATAAGCACACACACACAGTTTGGCATTTGCCAGGACTGATATTAGAACTCCTACCTAACTAGCTATTTGTACTATAGTGTTGCACAGTTATCACACACACCAAAGAACTTATGGAGCTACAGCCTGAAGAAAGGGACTTCTAAGGTGAATGATATCTGCATGACTGCTAAAATGGGAAAGGTGAAGTATACTGGTTGGGAATGGACCCAAAAGCTTTAACTTGTAAACACACACACACACAGACACACACACACACACACACACACACACACACGCACAAAGGCACACACACACACACACACACACACACACACACACACACACACGCACACACACACTTTGATATTTGTCAGGACTGAGATTACAGCTCCTGCCTAACTAATTATTTGTACTATTGTGTTACACAGTCATTGCATGTGCCACAGAGCTTACAGGGCTGAGACTTGACAAAAGGGACTTCTAAGGTGAGTGATATCTGCAGGACTGCAAAGTGGGAAAGGGGAAGTATACTGGGTTGGAATGGACCCAAAATCTTTAACTTGCAAACATACCTACACACAGATTGACATTTACTAGGACTGAGATTAGAAATCCTATCTAACTAGTTGTTTGCACTATAGTGTTAGCAGTTATCGCATGCACCACAGAGCTTATGGGGCTGACGTGTGGTGAAAGGGACTTCTAAGGTGACTGATATCTGTAGGACTGCTAAAGTAGGGAATGGGAAAGTGTACGGGGTTTGAATGGACCCAATAGCTTTAACTTGTAAACACACACACACTTACTTTGACATTTGCCATGACTGAGATTAGAACTCCTGCCTAACTGGTTATTTGTACTACAATGTTACACAGTTATCGCACACACCACAGAGCTTATAGGGCTAATGCCTGATGAAAGGTACTTTTATGGTGACAGACATCTTCAGGACTGCTAATGTAGGGCAATGGGAAGGGTACTGGGTGGGAAAGGCCTGTTCATTCCTAGCTCCTATTTACATGTCTCTAAGTGTATCAGCATGCCCACTGTAGCCTTCTATAGTGCAGTGGGACTCCATTCCAGGAGCAGCTGTACTCCAGTCTGGTTTGCTTGTGCTACAGTCATACCGCTCAACCTATTGGTGCAGGATATCTTGAAACAGCCTATCAAAATGGGAGGACAATGGGCCATATGGTGATTGTGACTATTTCTCTCAGTAATGTATGGGTTGATAGGGTTACAGGGCATGTTTTAGCAGACATCTGACATATTTGCTGTTTGACATTGTAATGTATTGTTTCAGTACCTCACAGTGATTTACCAGAGGAATACAGGGTGGATGATGCACACACCACACTTATGGGCCAAATGCTATGCATTCTTGCACAATCCAGCCTGTTGAGAGGTGTGCCTACAAGCAATTGACTGCTGGAGCTGTGGAAGCAGTCCAACATCTTGGTGATATATTACAATGGTGGAATCTATGTGCATTTTTGTTCTGGCCTGGTCTGATTTTCAGTCCACAGTTGGGTAATATAAGTCCAACAGGATCAGGGTGACAGGCAGACTCCAGATAGATTTGTAGGGGATAAGATATGGGGGATATGCCCTAGGTCAGATATGTTTGCCTATAGCTACCAGTGCTTTGCATAGGGGTCTGCTCAAAGGTTGACTGCACTTGGAGGGTCTTGTGTGTCTCAGACTGTTTGACCAGCTTGGAGGTGTGTGTTTGTCTGACATATATGTATGGCCCACCTCATTTTGCTCGGCTGGCCACATTTTGGGGTCAGGATGTTGCACAGGATGAGTGATCAGGGAAGGGTGTGTTATTCCCCATGACTGTGAGCCAGGGTTCTGTGGGTGCAGAGATGTCACCATCATCCAGGGTTATGACTGCCTGCAATGAGTGCATTTCCATGTTTAGACTTTTAGCCCTGCCTGTCGACTGTACAGAGTATCACAGAATGTCCACATTCATGACTCATATATCTTGTTGGTTATGCAAACTGGTGTGGTTTTCAAGGAAAAGTGTTTTGCAAGTCACTCAGGGTTGAAGTCAGATATTACTGGCATTTGACATTGCAGTTTCTGACTTCATACCCATCAAACATGCCATGCTACTACAATCATTCCTTCTTCTTTATTACATTATTAGAGCAGTATTTCAAATGTGTCCTTCTCTTTTGACCTTTTCACCCCATTATTCATGGTTTTGGCCAGATTTCTGGCTCTCTGACACTGGCAGGTTTTCTCCTAGTAGTTAGCAGCATGGCTTTTCTTTGCTTTTTTTAGACTGTGTAATGTAGCTGTTATGGACCCTATGACACTCCCTAACAGGCACTGTGGGTGAGGCATGGGCATTTGCCAGAGGCCTGTAAGCCAGGTGTGATAGATGCAGGCCATCTGTAGCAAGGCAATGTATTCTGATGTGTTCCCAGGCTGCCAGCAGTGGACAACCCTGGGATGGCACCAGTAAGTTGACTGTGGGTGTTACTGATAATTGTTTTCTGTTTGTGTTGAGCCATCACTCTAGTGGATGGCTGAATGCTGCTTAAGGCTAGGGACATGTTACTGCATTTCTATGGGGGGTGACACATCTGTACACAATACACATTTGAAGAGACTGTGCTGGTATTTGCTTAACATTTTTGTCCCATTTAGCATAGTGGTGTGCCCTATCTTTCAGACTACAGGCATAACAGTATCGACCACAGGTCAGCTTGTTCTGGCATAGACATTTGTAGTTTCAGACTTCTTACCTTTCAAAGCCATACTGCCACTGCCAGACCTGCTGTGATATCACTGTGTAAAAGTCTGCAGGTGGAGATTTCATGGACGTCGCTATGTGGGGGCCTTTTCCAGGCATTTCGGTATGGTTTTCTACAGCTGATCTGCTGGGTGAGGCTGGGATTGGGTATGGGACCCCCACTTTGACATCCATGCATGTGACCTATGACCCCCCAATTATTTGGCTCACCACATATACTGCAGTGGTATTTCTCAACTAGGGTGGTACTGCATGGTGTGGGTAGGCCAGTACTGGGAATATACTTTCTGCTGTCCCACAGAGCTGTCAGTTGTCTACTGTTATCCCAGTATGCCACCCCATTCCCTTGCATGCTTGAATCAATACCATAGATATGCCATCAGAACATTCCACTCCATTCATTAATTTTGTTAAGGAGACTGACTTACCTTGTGCCTGAGGCTGTTGTGAGGATGGCACTTGAGGGCTGATTATGTCAGATGCTCATAGTATACTGCCTATATATGGTAGGGTATATGTGGTGTGTTGTTTGGCATTCATTTTACTGTGTGTGCAAGTCAGAGAGAGAGAGAGAGAGATCAGTCCCTTGGGTCCTACAGTGTCAGTGTATGTGCTATGAATTGCCTCTTTGCCAAGGACAGGGCATACTGGGCATGCCTCTATCTGCCTACAGGAGCAGGCTCAGGATGTTCCTCCTCTGAGTCCCTCTGTGCCTGTGGAGACCTTAGCAATGGTGGGGGGCTGTGTGAACCTTCCCCATTTTTTTCCTGCTGCAGCTGTTTCCACAGGATCATATTATGTAGCACGGCACATACTATGAACATGTGTGCACATGTGGCTGGCAAGTACTGCATGACTTCACAGATACGTCATGGCAGCAGAACCATGACTTGAACATCTCAAACACATGCTCTATAATGATCCCGGTTTGGGTGTGTGTGTCTCATTATGGCATTCTTGTATGGGTGTGTGTGTGTATTTCTGATGGGTGTCATCATCCATGGCTCCAGTTCGTAGCCAGCATCCCCCACCAATGGCCATATGGGATGTCCCCAGTGGCAAACGTCCAGTGCAGTTGTGATTTAAGCCAAATGTGGGAGTCGTGATAGCATCCGGGGCTGTCAGCACACACATTCATGATAATGTCCAAGGCATCACACATGACCTGGCAGTTGATGGAGTGGAACCCCTTGTGGTTTAGGTAGACCCTACTCTGTTCACCAGGTGGTGCTTTGATGTAGATGTGCATGCAGTCTATGACACCCAGTACCTCCGGGTATTCTGCTTCATGGTGGAAGAGATGCATATTGCTGGTCCTCTCCTCATGGGTGCTGGGGAAGTAAATTTGCTCAGTGGCATGCAGTTGTATGGCATCCAAGAACTGGTGGAGTATCCTGGATGCAGATGCCTGTGAGATCCCCATGGTATCCCCAGTTGGTCTTTGGAAAGTACCTGTAGCTAGTATTCTTAAGGCTGCACATACCTTGGTATCCACTGGGATGGGTTCCCCTCTGTTGGTTCTGGCCTGAGGTGAGGCCTGCACAGCTCAACAAGTTGCTGAAGTATGTCCCCATCCATCCTGTAGCACTCTACTATCTCCAGATCATGTAGCCCCTGGTAGGTTACCCTGGGTCTGAATACTCTTCTTCTCCCCCTTGGTCTGAGTTGGTTGTCAGCATTATCCTCCTCACCATTCTCAGTCTCTAGCACATAGTGATAGATCAAAGCAACAGTAGCCCTAACATGTTTTGTTAGTTTTGTCAGTTTAAAATTCCCCAGAATGTGTACACCAGTGGTGTAGAGTTTTTGGGAAAAAACAGACTGAAAGGTGCTTGCATAGTTTATAGTAGTGTGCTGGGCTGCTGCCTGCATAATTGGCTGATTCTGATACATTCCACCTGCCAGCTATGGCTGTTCTCCTTGATTGCCTTCCTTCTGCAGTTTCCCCTTCCCATTTCCTCCCCATTTAAGCCCTGCTGCACACTGCACATTCAAATGTAAACAGTTCTGCTATCCCCTGTGTCTTTTTTTTGTTTGTTTTGTTTTAGGCCCGGTGCATGCCACGCACATCCATTTAGCTAAAGTAAACAGTTTTTAGCAGACGTGGCCCTCCCTGGATGCAAACATGCTCTGCATTTCATGGAATAGGAAAATACAGCCTCAGACACCCCCCCCCTGTCCTTAGCTGTGCTTAGCTAAGGGCAAACACGGCCCAGTGAGCTCCAATGTGCTTACAGCAAGCATTACACACACCCTTTTCATGTTAGCTGCTCCTCCTGTCTACACTATGGTACAGTTAGGTGCAGTCTGATACTTAGAAGAAATTTGTGATTCAGTATAAATCCCCTCATTTGCATACACCACTGCCTAACTCCTGAGTTCCTACACTTACACTGAGCCTTTCCCCTTAGCAACCACTATTCCCTGGTATTGTTTTCATTCTGTGTGCTGCTGACTATAATGGCAAAATTCAGATTTCTCTCAAAATTGATTTTCCCCCTTTTTTCTTTATTTTTGGCACAATCCTGTTTGTGCTCCACTGCACTATCCTTGAATGGCTGAGATCTGCCAAAAAAAAGTTTTATTTAAAAAATGTAAACTATTTTTCATGCCAATGGTCATATATTTGGCCATTGGCATGCCTAATAAATGAAATACGTGCTTTATTTGAGGCTGTCATGCCTCGGTTTTCTTATTTGCAGAAATGTATTCAGCTAATAAATTAATACATTTCTGCAGGTTACAGTATTCCTGCATGAACACCTGCCTGTTTGCTGAATTACTAATTCACCTTATTTGCATGGTTTTCACCAGTAAATGAGGTAATTAGCATAAGGCAGTGGTGTTCATGCAGGAATAGTGTAGGAGCACTCGTGCATGTCCCGGAAGGTCTATACTGAATCGTCTGGCAGACATATTGCATGCAGCAGCTCCTATACTATCCCTGTACATCATGCAGGTCTTAGTGAATCCCAGGGATAGAGAGAGAAAGATATGACATGCCATTAAAATAGTAATAGGAATGGGACCCAATACTGATTCCTGAAGAACTTCTGAAGAGATTTGGGTAATTCCTGAAAATGAATTTCTAGCCCTTACCCAGAAGTGTCTGTCATTTAAAAAATACTAATCCCTCTAACTAAATACCCATTTAGACTTTTTCAAATCATAATAATTTTGGGCTTTCCTTGGGGATTGTGCGATTGCAGACTTAGTATATATAATTAGCTGGGGGTGTGGGGGTATCCTTATTGCAGATTTTTGGGTTACTTCCTAAAACCCCTTTCTCTGACTTTACTCTTCTAGCCAGTGTTCTCTGTACTGACACCAAATTTATGGAAATTGCTTCTTCCCAGTTTAACTGATGATGCAGACTAATCTCTTTCTAGGCCATAGCACAAATAATCTTTACTAAAACAGTTTGAATGCAACTATCCATCTAAAGGACAAGTAACCAAAACTAGTACCTCTAACTGCTTAATACCTTTACCGCTCACATACCTGATCTACTGATTAACTCACTCATTCTAAGCTGTGATTCAGCTTACCTTATCATAACTGCTCTAAACCCACTATGGATAAACAAGTCCCTTCTTTCATCTTATTTGTCTCTGTTAGCTTTTCCAATCTAGACTCTACTTCCCATATCTCAACCATGTCCACTACTTCTACCTTAACTCTATTGTCTTTTTATTCCACTTTTGTAATTGTACATATATTTGTATTATTACATTTTCCATGCATATATCCTTTGTCAGATTTTCTCTCCATTGTCATAAATGTAAGGCACTATTACATGTATACCGAAAAGTGATTTTGTTACATTATGATGTAACCTAGGCTGAACCTGTAATTGGCCTTTATTTGATCAGTGTTCTATCCTAGTAAACAAATTTAAATACATAAATAAATACCAATGCCATTTGAACCAAATACATGAGGTCCACGTTTTAACTTTTCTACTGAAACTGAACTATTAGAGTCTGATCATTTAAGTATTTTTTGGGGTATGACAATTAGTATTTAAAATAATTCCTGTGGGGTAATTAACACCAGAAAGGTCAGGTTACTCAAAGATAAATACTTTCCTTGAAAGCTGAAACTGGACAGGTGATATGCAATCTAGATGTACTGCTTGTTCCTAGAAAATATTTTATAATTTCATTAATATAATAGATAAATATGTGTCTTCAGGCACTCATAAAATAGTTAGATATTTGTTCTTGGTGACCAAGAGGACATGAAATGCTAATGAGGAAAATGAACTATTATTGGCAAATTTGTAAAAATAACCATAGCATGCCACATAAGCATAGACATAAAGAAGTTAGAAACCACTTTTGGAGGTCTATTCATCTAGCTAGAAATACATCTGAGTTAAATCTGGCAATTTATTAAACTGACAATAAAAAGGTATTTTAAACAAATCAGACAATACAGGAAAGAAAAAAAAATTCAGATAAAAATATTCTGATTGATGAAAACCAAGTGTCTAAATCTGATATCTTGGTAAATGCATTTTTGGAAAAAAATTGCTTTGTGTACTATTAGAGGGAATTTGATTGCAACAGAGAGTGTGTGTGTGTGTGTGTGTGTGTGCGTGTGTGTGTGTGTGTGTGTGTATATGTATGTATATATATATATATATATATATATATATATATATATATATATATATATATATATATATATATATGTATATGGGTCCTGGACAGTTTGCCGAATGGTGTTTCTTCGAAAGTGAAACGGCCGGGTATGCTTGCGCGAAAGTGCTTTTTGCCGAAAAAGCACTTTCACAGAAGTACGCTGGAAGGTAAGGGAAATCATTAGGGGAATGGCTGTTGCTGATATTGTAGTACAGTGGGGATGAGGGGATATTCCCTTTTCCCCACTGTAGTGCGATCTCGGAGTGAGAATATAAAAGTAGGGTATGTGGGGGGCACAGCCCCCTAGATAGGAGGTGCAGGAGGCTTGCCCCCCTGCGTAAACATGAGTTCTGTGTTTTTTTGTGTTTGTTTTTGTTTTTTTCTTAGTGTTTGTTAGGGACTTTAGCGAAAGTGCTTTTTCGGCAAAAAGTGCTTTCGCTAAAGTGGATTCAGTTATTTGGTTTCAAACAATTGAACTTTCGTTCAATTGTCTTGGACCCATATATATATATATATATATATATATATATATATATATATAGATATATATAGATATATATATATATATCATCGCAGGACACCAGATCAAATAGACAGCAAGCTGTCAACCAGGAGAGCAACACAAAAACTTTGAATTAACAAACACTGAAACATTCTTTGCATGCTATAGGAATTAACCTGGAGTGGTCTAAACCAACAGCAAGTGTTTTGTCGATCATGATGTGCTCTTGGGAAAAAAGGTATATTTCACAAACCGCATGGGTAAAGAATTATTCTTTATATGTTAGATACCTTGATGATATATTTATTTTATGGACAGGTCTTTTTGAGGAAGTAGATTATTTTATTGATTGTTTGTATGAGACCACTAAGTTCTTAATGTTTACTTACTGCTTTGATAAATAAACAATTTCAATTATTTGGATTCTAACATTTGTTGGGCTGATATATTTTCATGTAATATACAGAGGAAAGCTACATTTAGTAATAGGTACCTACATTTTGAGAAATGTCACCCTTTTTATTTAATGAAGGGATTTTTAAAGGGGCACTTCATATGGTTGTCTCAGATGATTTTGGATGATGATGTTTTTGGGTGTAAAAATTGAAGGACATGTTTTTGGATAGAAAACACCCTAAAAGTTAGTGCTAAATATTAGTAGAGAGGGTAAAGAGAGAACTATGATAGTTCCACCAATTTTGTGGGTTGGTTTACAATGAGACACTAACAAAAGTGTCAGTACAGCAAATCTAGAGGTGAAGATACATTTTTTGAGAAAGATCTAGTAGTGGAGTGTAATATTGGGAGTGGGAAAGTTAATGATATTAAAAAAAAGGAAACAGAACATCTTTAAGATGAATGAACTAGTTAGGGAAGTAGTGGGTAAGAGCCTGTGTTTTGTTTTTTAAGACAGCTAAGAAGTTAAATCCATGTTAGAAACTAAGAGAATGAGGAATATTGCAATAAAAAGAAAGATGAGTGGACTAAAAGGTGTGTTTTTTGTAAGCAATGCTCCTTCATTTATATGGGGAATTACTGGTGTTTGGCCAATGGGGAAGGAATTGTTATTAAGCCCAAATCAAGAAACTTTATTCAGCTACTATTTGGGAAAACCAAATGATTATTCCGAAGGAGAATTTATGAGCCCAACTATGGCATTTCTAATAAAAATGAGAATAATGCGTTATATAAGCATTCAAAAATTTGTCATGGTTTAAAAAATATTTTGTATTCTTGACAATGTAGTTGGGGTTGTGAGAGGTGGAGGTTAATTTGGAAGCTTGGATTGAATTCCTCGATCCCTCCAAGATAAGGAGAGTATTTCTATTCTCTCTGTATTTAAAGATGAGAGCAGCTAAACTGAAATTGTTTTGCTTTGGCTATGTACCCATCACACTTTATAGTATATATATCTTGAATTGTTGGTACTGTTAGCTGTCAATAATTGCTGATATTTTATTACTTAGTTACATTTCAGATAATTTTTTTAATCATTTCCATGTTTAAGCAAGTAACTTCATAATGCGAACCTGCATTGCACTTGTGGTAACATTGTTAAGTTTATTTACTATCTTCCATTTTTTACATTTAAAACACAATGTCCAAATGTTAAATTTGAAGTAACAATTCAATATTTAAAATTCAATTTTCAGTTATTCATATACTTATTTATTATTTCTTATGTTTTTGTTACATTCTATGAGGAATTTTAGAACCTTATATTTTAAGGTTTTAGAAATTACTTATTTTAGGGTGTCCATGGTGGTGCAGTGGTTAGCATTGTTACCTCACAGCAAGAGATTTTCCGGTCCGATCCTTGGCTGGGGTGTCTTCTATGCGGAGTCTGCATGTCCTCCCTGTGGTCGTGTGGGTTTCCTCCGGGTGCTCTGGTTTCCTCCCATATCCCAAAGACATGCTATAGGTGTTTTGAACACTCTAAATTGGCCCTAGGTGTGAGTGCATGCATGTGTGTGCCTTCTGTTGAAGGTTTGGTGCCGGGCTGGCAACTAGACACTGTCAAACTCTAATGCTAATCATGAGCGGACAGGTGTTCTGCTATGGTGACCCCTAACCGGTAAAAGCTGAAAGAAGAAGAAATTACTTATTTTACATATGTGCCTCTTTAAGCAATTATTTATGATGTAAATTTGATTATTTAAGCCCAAGATGTGACCATTCTACATTAATACTTTGTATATTGCTTATATCTCGTTGGTCCTTCCAGTTTTAATTTTGTATTTTCAGTGTTCTGGATATTAAAAACTTTTCATTGTGTTTCAATTGTGTAATGTCATTTATCCAGGTGTTCTTCTTAGTGTAGATTTTTTTTTAAAGCTCTTCACTACCACAATTTTTTTCTTGGTTTTTTAGGAAGTCATACATTTTTTTTCTTGGTTTGTAGGAAGTAATAAATTAAGCATTTTTTTTCATTTCTCATTGTAGTAATCAAGTTCTTTGCTAATACTAGCCAATCTTTAAGATGACCAGAACTTTCATAGATCTTTTCCCAGTCTATATTAGGGCCATTTATGTCTTCAGATATGATATCATATCATAACCATCCTAGAGAAAGTAAGTGACGTAAATTATAAAGTTAGATAAGGAAGGGACACCAATACAAATATTAGTTATGAAAGTGATGACGTGCTGGAGAAAAGTATGGAAAGAAATGTTAAGTACAACAGTCAAGGTCATAGAACCTGATAAAAAGAAAAGGCAACTGTCCATACCATAGGTCCTGGTATGTGACACATAATGAAAATGCCAGAAAAATGAGTTACAGTCATTCATGTTACAGAAAAAAAAATGAAATTGCCTAGTAAAACTAACTTAACATCACAGTGAAACCATACTATGGAAGAAGGTAAAAGTGAAGTCAGATATGATCCCTGAATCCTAGAAGAAAGCATTTTAAGAGGAAGCAAAATAGATGTTGCAACTACTTATTAGTGCAGACTGTAGCAGCAAATGGAACAGGCCCAGCATTTTATTTCCAAGAAACAGATGGATGCAGTAGTTTTAGAAAACTCAACAGCACCTCTAAACAGATCTAATGGCTAGAAAAGGCTAGGGTCTTAACTATTCTAGACAAAACAAAAGGCTAATGAAAGATTCCATTGACTGAGGAATCTAAGAAGAAAACTGCCTTTTTGACCCCTAATGGCCTATTCCAATATAAGGTTCACTCATTCGGCCTTTATGGTGTACAAGGCACCTTGTCTCTGTTAATGGACAGGGTACTTAAACTTCATACCACCTATACCCACTGCATATTTAGATAATGTGATCATAACTCTAAAGCCTGGATTCATATCTATTTAATGTGCAAGCTGCACTGGTCTCCCATAAGCAGGCATGGCTTATGGCAAATGCCTTTGAAAGCAAAAGTGGCCTGAGAGATGTGATATTCATTTCAAAGGTTCATAGGTAGGTACTAGGCTATTGGCCCTAGGGCCTATATAAGCTTAGCCAAAGATGTACCCTGGCTTTTGCCACCCAAGAAAATTATTTTCCTGTGCCCCTGTCGAGCAGAGCCACAGAAGTGATCCCTGGGGTGAAATTCCTATCTCCCATCCAGTCATCAAGATTTTTTCTTGAAGGGTGCTAATGAGAAGCTCTGTTTGACATAGATAGGCAGTCTGTTCCAGAGTATGGGAAGTCTCTGGGACAAGAATCTATCCCTCCATCATGTTCTGTTGATTGTGGTGACAAGGTTTAGGTCCCTAGAGCATGTAGCTCGGAGGTATTGGGATTTCTTTAAGTGGAGCATGTCCAACAGCTCTGGGTTTGACATAGCTTTGTATGTTAGGCAGAGATCACCTCTGAGTAGGCGATATGCGATGGAGTAAAGGTGGAATTTTTTGAGATGGTCTGCGTAGGGCATCTGTTTGAGGCCAGTAATCCTCTTTGTGAGGTATTTCTGTGGCCTTTCCAGTTGCTGTAGATGTCTTGTGAGGTACATACCAAAAGAGGTGTTGTACTATATCATGGGTCTAATGAGTGATGAGTAGAGGGGAACAATGGCCTCTTTTTTTTTCTGGATGAGAAACCTTTTGTGATGAGGTGAGCCACGTAAAAGGATTTCCTGACCACTGTGGTGATGTGATTATCAAAGGAGAGACTACTGTCCACCTGTGTCCCAAGGTCTCTTATCACATTTTTGGCATTAAGTAGACTACCAGCTATGTGGTAGTTCATGGGTACAGAGTTTTTACCAATGGGGATGACAATACACTTTTTGTCATTGAGTTTCAGGCCATGGCTTTGACACCAGGCATCTGTCTCAGTGAGGCCCTTTTGTAGTATGTCCACATTGTTAGGAGTTTCGATTATGGCTCCTAGTTTGCAGTCATCTGCAAACTTTGTTAGCCAAAGACCTTCTGTGTTAGCCTGTACTTCAGAGAAGTAGATACCAAACAGGAGAGAACCCAGGACTGAACCCTGTGGTACTTCACTTGTCACTGGTCTGAAGTCGGATTTGGACTCTGCTACTTTCATAGTGTGGGCTCTGTCTATGAGCCAGTTGGCAACCCATCTTCTGACATAGGGATTTATACCTAGTTTAGTGAGCTTATCTAAAATTCCAGAGTGGGGGATGGTGTCGAAAGCCTTGGCGAGATCTAGATAAGCTGTGTGAACCACCTTACCCTCATCTATGGCTTTGTTGACTGCTTCAAAGAAATCAATCAGGATTAGGAGACATGATCTGCCTTTTACAAATCCGAACTGGGTAGGGTCCAGAGTTTGGAGATTACCAATGTCTTTGTTTATGAGTTTCATGATGATACATTCCATGGCCTTGCAGACAAGGCTCGTCAGGCTAATGGGACAGTAGTTCCCGGGGTCTGTCATGGCTCCCCCTTTGTGGAGTGGGATAACCATCACGGTATGCCATTCAGTGGGCACAATGCCTGAAGTGAGGCTATGACTGAAAATGGTACTTAGGTGGGGTGCCAGTTCGTTCTGCAGTTCATGTAGAACGCAGCCTGGGATATTGTCTGGTCCCATGGATGCTGTGTTCTTGGCTTTGGAGAGTGTGTTTTTTACCTGTGCAGCCATGATTACAGGAACTGTGCATTCTTCTGGTATAGAGATGGGCCCTCTAGGGGGTGAGAGGGGGGTAAAGTTAGCACTGCACTTATCTGCCAGGATGTTGGCAATATCAGTTGGTTCTGTATATTTAGTGTCATTGTGCTGTAACTCAGAGCAGATATGAGTGTTGCCATTGAGATTCTTGACATAGCTATAGAATGCTTTATGGTTGTCTTCAGAGTCAGTGGCAATTTTGTTTTCATAATTAGCTTTCGAAGATTTTATGAAGGATCTCAGCTTCTTACTGAGGTTGACTAGGGAGTTCCTCCAGTCATGGGATTTTACTCTTTTTTGCAACAGTTTCTTTCTTCTGTTGTAGAGTTTGTTTATGGCAGAGGACCACCAGATTGGCTTCCTTGTTTTGGAGGATAGCATCTTGGTTCTATTATGGTTAGCATGATCCATGCACTCGTGTAAGTGCTTATAAAGTGCATTTGTGTAGGATTTGGCAGTCATACCTCTATTGTCCATCTGCATGGGTGTCATGAAGTTTGCCACTTCTGTCTTAAGAAGTGTGAAGTTGGCTTTGGAGATGTTTTTTACGGTGGTTTCCCTAACTGGGGAAATTGCTATGTAACAATGAAGGGGATTACTAAACCCCAAAATAAGAAGGTGGAGGCAGTGAGAGACTGGCTGTCACCTCAAACCTAAAAGTATATTAGGTGAATTTGGGGTTTGGGGGAATATTATAAAAATGTTTGTCACACTTTGCCACAATTGCATGCCCTTTCACCAACATATCAATTTTTAAGATGTCCATGAAGTTTAAATGGACTATAGAAGCACAGAATGCCTTTCAACTAAAGAATATATTGTTCTCTGAAGCTATGTTGGCACCCCTTGACTTTACAAAGCACTTCATCATTTACACAGATGTGTCTGGTATATATTGGTGCAGTACTGTGCTAAACGTTAGGTGAAGCGGAGCATCCTAGTTGCTGTATGACATGGACTAAAATGGAAGCCACATATTCTGCTACAGACATTGAGTGCTTGGCTATAAAGTGATTGCTTTAGTCCTTACGGTACTATCTGTTAGGTATGGAGTTCTTCCTCATCAGTTACCATCATCTATTTCATGGGATCCACCTGAAGAAAGAAGGCAATGAAAAACTCTGCAGATCAGCCTTGTGCTTATAGCCTTTTTAGTTTCAGGTATAGCATAGGCATGGTGCAATTCACCACAATGTGGAAAATCTGTCCATGGTATGCAGATGACCACAGAGTCTTGAAAGTGGTGGCTTCAAATTGAATTTGTAATTATAACATACACTGATAGTTTTCACCAATAAGGTATATAGTTGCCAGTACTAATGCATTGCATTAGAGTTCAGCAAAAGGCATATAAAAAGAAGTGCAAGTCTTCCATATCAGTAGCCAGAGAAGAACCAGATGAATATGGACTTTTTAAGGGAAAACTGGTGTCCCACAGTTTCAGCTCTCAAGAAGAGACATTTTGTCAGAGAAGAGTCCTGGTACAATGCTGCCTAAATCTTAACCAGAACCAGAGACTTTTGGTCTTTTTATTTGCATTCGGTATCTGAGTATCTACAAAGTTCTGCACCTTATTTTGTTTAGGTGACAGACATCACTTTGCATTTTGGTTAAATCAAGCTATTCATCTGCTATACTAGCAGTAGTACTGGCAGATGAGTGTGAGATATGTCACAAAGATTTAAAGTTTTATATTTCTTATTATGGCCTCAACAATACATTGTTACATTTAAACTCAATCCACTATTCCATTTTCTGACACACCTTTTCAAATTAACAGCTACATATTGTAGCCATTAATAGCAAGTCACTGTATTTAAGAAGAAATCTAATATGTTTTGATCAACTTTGCTTACACACATAATTGGTGATTTCATTGAGAAAAAAAATCTCGTATTTTGCCCATGCAAGCCATTATATTTCATTTCATTGGATTTATAAATCTTATAAATTCTTGTATTTTGAAATTATAATTTGTAGTAAGAACTATTACACAATGTTCTTCAACATTTCCCCCTAAACAGGTCATAACTACAACCTATTTTTTAAATAATGTGGCCCTGTTCTCCTTATACAGTTTACAATTCATCAAAATATGCTGAAGATCTTCCTTTACTCTCTTTCCACATTAACAAATAGGAGCAATTTCTATGTATTCATCTCTTTCCTATAATAACTTTTTTCGTTGATCTCAAAGTTGTATTTAATATTAATTCTCAGGACCGCCTTATTTTGAAAAATCAACAGTCATTATTATTAATAGGTATCATTTCCTGACAAAAGATGTAATATGGCCTTCTTTTAATTGCTTCCCTGCAATTCCCTTTCCATGTCATCACACTTATTCTTATTAAAAATAATAAATATGTTTCATACAAAATGATGTCTTGCTTTAAATATTTTTAAATTAAACTAAGCCATATCTTTTCAAAACTTAGCAATTTGCTTTTTGAGTTGCAAACTGAAAGTTACAGTTTTCTACCCATCCTTTTTCAATTAATGTGTGTTTTGGATTTCCTTTTCAAGTCATTTTGAACTTTTAGGCAGTTTAATAATACTTTTGTATACTTTTGATTGCTTGTTGCTCTACTAGTCCAAATGTTTCTTTTACATAGGCTGCTGCAAATGATTTGGGGAGACTGAGCAGTTGTCTTAAGAATTTGTATTATAATAGCTGTCCAGCAGCAGCTTGTCCACATATTAGATCATACCAAGTAATGAGACTATTTTTCTCAGATTTTTAATACATTACTTAACTTCCTCCTTTGAAAACTTATTTTTTTAGTTATTGTGTGAACTTTCTCTTCTTTTGCAGTACTGCTACAAAAGAAATCATTTAATACAATCACTCAGTTTTTTCTTTTTCATAAACCTATCATTTGGGGAGTCTTTTTTAAATCCTTCAGCAGTCTGTTTCCAGAATAATCAGCTGTCATTGGAATGACGTGTCATTAACACAAACAGCCATCATTATTTAGGCAGATATTCTATTGTATTTATAATTAATGCATTCCTTCATATCTCTTTTTTATCTTTGACTAATTCCTATAGTTTTATATTTCTTTTTTCAAACCATTTCCTTACATAGTTACAAAATGAATGTTTTAACTCATTACCTTCATTATCAAAGTTTTTAAGATTTTTAAGAATAAGGGTGATGTGCAGAGCTGTAGTAACTACAGAGGGATTAAATTGATCAGTCACAGCATGAAGTTATGGGAAAGAGTAGTGGAAGCTAGGTTAAGAAGGGAGGTGATGATTAGTGCTAAAATCCACTTACGTAGAAAAAAACTTGTAAAACAAAGGATTCAGTGAACCTTGGATCCTGGTTTCCGATAAAAACGTCTTTATTACAAACTGGACCAAAAGTACAAACTGCAACAAACCAACACTAAGCGCTTTCACCCTAATAGTAGGGCATCATCAGAGTAACTAAATCTCACTACCATCTTCCCTTAAATATTGAATAGTTAACACAACCAATTAGAATAATTATTTGATTTGAGTGAATAATTAAAATGAATTAATCCATTAAATAAAGGCTGAACCTTTACCTATGCTTAACATAATTAACTAAAAAAGAAAAAAATGAAAAAATGACAATACTTGTTTTACAGCCAACTTTTCTAAAACAAGATTATATTCATGTGTTTTACAAATTATAAACTGAATAGTATAGTAACAACTTAAAAATTGTTAAACAACATTGCACTATAAAAAACAACAACAACACTTTGGATAGAGAGAATATATGAAATTGTATATTAAGAATTGTAAATATTACCAAGACTAGTTATTGAAAACTGTGTGTTAAAAACTAAATGTTTAAAAACTAAATGTTTAAAAAACTGTGTGTTAAAAAAACTATATCAATTGTATTCAGGCAATATAATAGATCAAGAAATTGGGAACCTTGTATATTTTATCAAATGAGTGTACTGAATGTGATGATTAAAACCACCTAATAATAAATATCAATAAAAATAGTTGCTCAACTAATTCTTTGTAAGAGTGTCAAAGTAAATAGTTGTGTTAGGTGTACTATATTAATCATTAAATGTTA
Source organism: Protopterus annectens (assembly GCF_019279795.1). NCBI lineage: Eukaryota > Metazoa > Chordata > Ceratodontiformes > Protopteridae > Protopterus > Protopterus annectens. The sequence goes on along the minus strand of NC_056742.1, from coordinate 55,635,734 downwards.
AACATTAAATAATAAACAATGAATAATAAATAATTTATAAATATTAAATATTGAATATTAAATATTAAACATAGAATACGAATATTTATAAATAAGTAGTAGTGTTTAATATGTTGTTGTGAAAATTAAAAAAGTGTAATGTAAAAATGTATTAATAATTTCGCATTAATTAAAAATGTTTATAGATATAAATATTTAAATATTTAAAAATGAATGGTCATGTGTACTCATTGAAATGACATTCCAATGTTTAAAAAGACACTTTAAATATACACATGTATAAGTGAGCAACATACAGCAAACAGCAGTGTGTAGTTAGAAGGAAATTCTGTTACTAAATAAATTGAGATTTAAGCTTAAGTATGCTAGAGATGGATATTTGTTCATTAATGCCAGGCATCGTAGTGGCATTTAACCTAAGTTGCCAAAAACATTCCTTGGCCTCCAGTAACGTTTTTTCATCGCCTCCATTTTGTTTTTTGTTGACTATTCGGTCAATAATAAAAAATATAAATTTTTTAAAATTAGGACAGTCGGTACTGTGGTTGTAGAGAGCATTGGTCGTTTTGTGTTTTTTGATGTCACTTAAGTGTTCAATAATTCTAGTTTTTAGCTTTCTAATCATTTTTCCTATATAAAATGCTTGACAGGCCGTGCATGTAGCTGCATACACGACCATAACTGAATTACAGTTACACAACCCTGGACATCATATGGTCTTCATAAAATTGTTAATAGTAAGATATGGACCATCATTAATATATCTGCAAATGTGGCATGCTCCACATTTGCTCATCTTCGATTTCATGTGCAAGTCATTGTTAATACAATCTTCAAACAGGTTTTTTAAATTTCTACCTCTGCTGAAAGTAATTTTGGGTTTGTTACCCAAGGTGTCAACAATTTCTGGATTCAATTGTAAAACACTGGTCCAAGATTCATATATCGCTTTAACTATTTGTTGAGAACTGTTATTAAGATAAAAGTGTTGTGTCTTGATTTTGTTGAATTCATACTAGTGTTTGGTTTAATGCCTTGAAAAATGATTGGTTGAAAAAGTGTAGATCTTTTGGTTAAAATTTCTTGGCTAATTGGTCTAGCAAATTCTGTAGGATAACCTCTAGCCAAAAACATATTCATAAGTTTATTCAACTCTTGTTGAAAAACCTCATTGTTACTGACAAAAGAAATCATTTAATACAATCACTCATTTTTTTCTTTTTCATAAACCTATCACTTGGGGAGTCTTTTTTAAATCCTTCAGCAGTCTGTTTCCAGAATAATCAGCTGTCATTGGAATGACGTGTCATTAACACAAACTGCCATCATTATTTAGGCAGATGTTCTATTGTATTTATAATTAATGCATTGCTTCATTTCTCTTTTTTATCTTTGACTAATTCCTATAGTTTTATATTTCTTTTTTCAAACCATTTCCTTACATAGTTACAAAATGAATGTTTTAACTCATTACCTTCATTATCAAAGTTTTTAAGATTTTTAAGAATAAGGGTGATGTGCAGAGCTGTAGTAACTACAGAGGGATTAAATTGATCAGTCACAGCATGAAGTTATGGGAAAGAGTAGTGGAAGCTAGGTTAAGAAGGGAGGTGATGATTAGTGATCAGCACTATGGTTTCATGTCAGGAATGAGCACTACAGATGCAATGTTTGCTCTGAGAGTGTTGATGGAGAAGTACAGAGAAGGTCAGAAGGAGTTGCATTGTGTCTTTGTGGACTTAGAGAAAGCATATGACAAGGTGCCTAGAGAGGAGTTGTAGTATTGTATGAGGAAGTCAGGAGTGTCAGAGAAGTATGTAAGAGTGGTACAGGATATGTACAAGGGTAGTGTGACAGCGGTGAGGTCTGCGGTGGGAGTGGCAGATGCATTTAAGGTGGAGGTGGGATTACATCAAGGATCAGCTCTGAGCCCTTTCTTATTTGGAATGGTGGTAGACAGGTTGACAGACGAGATTAGACAGGAGTCCCCATGGACTATGATGTTTGCAGATGACATTGTGATCTGTAGTGAGAGTAGGGAACAGGTGGAGGAGACCCTGGAGAGGTGGAGATATGCTCTAGAGAGAAGAGGAATGAAGGTCAGCAGGACTAAGACAGACTATATGTGTGTGAATGAGAGGGAGGATAGAGGAATGGTGAGGATGCAGGGAATAGAGGTGGCAAAAGTGGATGAGTTTAAATACTTGGGATCAACAGTTCAGAGTAAAGGCAGGATGGAGTGGGTGGAGACGAGTGTCAGGAGTGATTTGTGATGGATGAGTACCAGTAAGAGTGAAAGGGAAGGTCTACAAGAGGGTAGTGAGACCAGCTATGTTATATGGGTTGGAGACAGTGGCATTGACAAAAAGGCAGGAGTCAGAGCTGGATGTGGCAGAGTTAAAGATGTTAAGATTTGCACTGGGTGTGATGAGTGTGGACAGGATTAGGAATAAGTATATTAGAGCATCAGCCCAGGTTGGAAGGTTTTGAGACAAAGCCAGAGAGGCAAGATTACATTGGTTTGGACATGTGCTGAGGAGGGATGCAGAGTATATTGGGGAAAATATGCTAAGGATGAAGCTGCCAGGTAACAGGAAAAGAGGAAGGGCTAAGATAAGGTTTATGGATATGGTGAGAGAGGACATGCAGGTGATTGGTGTGACAGAGCAGGATGCAGAGGACAGGAAGAAATGGAAACAGATGATCTGCTGTGGCGACCCCTAGTGGGAGCAACTGAAAGAAGAAGAAGAAGAAGACATTCATTATCAAAGTTATGCCAGGTCTAGCTGGACATCAGGAAAGTATATCACACGGTTCAAAGAAAGCTGATTTGGGCAGTAGTGCAATGGTTTAAAGTCCCAGAAACATTAGTAGAATTAGTGCAGGTTATGTACAGTGACCCAATGACACAAATACAAATAGCCTTTGGACTTACTGAGGGGTTCCTATTTAGAGTGGATGTGCACCAGGGATCACCACTGAGTCCATTGCTTTTCTTACTGGTGACAGAATGTATTAGCAAACAGGACAGAGGACATGAATCAACAAAGGATGATGGGACATTAGAGGCAAATTATGAACAGCAACATCAGCAAATGATTGAGGAATGAAAGGACCAACTGAAGGCTCATGTAATGTATCTGACAATGATAAATCAATTGCCATGACAACAAAATGAGGAAGTTAAAAGAGGATGAAATTTGAGGCAGAAGGGAAAATAGTGGAAGAGATGAACTGCTTCAAGTATCAGAGAGAGGTGGCTGAGGAGAAAATAAGTGTAAATAAGGAGGTCAATACTAGGATCGAAAGGGATGTAACAAACTGACACAGAGCATCAAGGGGAAGTATGAAAAAGGAGAATGCCAAAGAAGCTGAAAAGGTGTACAAAACATTGCTGTGATCAGTAGTTTATTAAGGTGCAGAAACTTCAGCAGTGAAGGCAGTCATTGAGAAAAATAGAAGTGATGAGGATGAAGTACCTGATATAGATGGATGGATATACGTACAGTGATGGAGAGAAAAATAAATGATAACATCCAAGAAGAAGCCAAAGTAGCACCACATGCCGAGAAATTCAAAGAGATTAGCTTAATCATGGCTTGGGCACATATGCAAGAAAGCTGAAGACTGATTTGTATGTGAAAGGAAGAAGACAAAATAGAAGGAGAATAGCCAGCAAAAAACATGGATGGTTTGTGTGAGAGAAGATCTGTGATAGTCAGCATGACTCACAATGAAGGCAGGAGAGAGGCACTGATTTGACAGAGGTGGCAACAGTTCACATAGTTCCCCAACCCTAGGCAGAAAAATTGGAAAAAGGGGGAGTTGATGATAACGATGATGCATTATCAAACCATTTTATATATATATATATATACACACACACATACACACACATAGATAGCCATGCTCAAGATCCTAAGAATATGAGTATGTGTTTGTAATGCTATTGTTAGTATTTCATTTTATATACATTTCACAAATAATTTTAATTTTATATTCTGTTTTTTTCTGACATATTCAGCATATTTTGTGTTATTCTTTTCTTAATTAAATTTTGGTTTTCTGCAGCATTTTTAGAGGTTAGCTATTTTGGTGCTTGTGCATGCTTGGACAAACTACTGAAGGGGTTGGGGGGGGGATGTTTCATTTTTTGTTCTGCTGCATATTTGGATAGACTGTTGAAGGGGTCGTGGTGGGGGAATGTATCATTCTGATGTCAGTTAAATGCTTGTGCAGGAATGGACAGACTACTGAAGGGATCACCATAACATTTAGAGAAAGCAAGCAAACAATGCAGCTACACTGCTTGATAGGCAGCAATGCAACAAAGCTAAGCATAATTTTAATGTATGCTTTTCTTGAGTTTAAAACAAGCATATAGTAAATCCTTCCACTATGACACATCAAAGATTAACCATCCTAATGATCAGACTTTCTGAAATTTAAGTATCCACCTACACCCTACAAATTTATATTAGTAGCTTCTTTTTGGTCACTGAAAAAAGTAACATATGTCTCTGTCTCTCATGAAAGCTGTGTTAGGAGGCATACCACTTAACCTCTTAAGTGAAGGAATCTGGGTCATGCCTAAAATAATGGGGTCAAAGGCTCAAAAATAGGGACAGTTTTTAAATATTTCTCTATAAAATTTAAATTTGTATTGGTATGCAGTTTCTGAAGGAAATTAAGCCTGAAACACATGTGTATGTCATTATTTAATGAGTTTAGTCCTTACTGATTTGCCAGAAAGTCACACATTTTATGAGGATAAAATCTGGACATTCTGCAAAAGTTAAGAGGTGTGTGGGGGACCAGGGCTCAGTAATCTGCACATGCCACTTAATACTTTGAAAATTCCATCAATTGCCTAGGTGAACTAAGGAGAAAAAACATTCAAAACTAAGGCCTCACTGTCCTTATTATTCTTAGTAGGCTTCTTGAGGTCTCCATTAGAGTACCTTGAAATAATCGTGATTACTGCACATTTGCAGAATTACACATTACGCTGCCCAAGGTATTATACTGTATGTCTGAGCCAGGGATCAGTGTAGGGCTTTGGAAACCTTTTTTTTCTGGTATTTAAGCAGCTGAAGAGTATCATAAAATAAGTGCATGTAATGCATTATACAAATAGTTATCGGATTTGATATTTAGGATTATTACTGAGCTTTTATAAAATGCATATTTTAATTAAAATTAAGATAATTTTACCTCAGAAACTTCCTATATTGATGACTGGCATGAGAACTGGATATATACCAATCATGGTTTGTTTTGTGCAGTAACAAAATAATTGTCCGTGTGTGTGTCTGAGTTCACAGATTAGTCCTAGGCAATTTATCCTTGTGACACACTCTAAGCTTAGCCAAATTTTCCATTTCAAAGGTAAGAATCAAACCCTGTACCTTGTGCATATGAGATAAACCCAGTATGACCTGTGCTGTCAGAAGTAGTTTAATGCAAGGGACCATTTTCTTTCATTTTTTTTCAATAAATTTTTATTTCTTCTGTCGTTTACTTGCTTACACTTTGCATTTACCTTGATTTGTTAGGTTTGTGGGTCATATTCTAACTGAAATAAGGCACTCATAGGTACAGCCTATATTGCCTAGTAAAGCACACCCTTATTGCTAAATATTAAACACGCACTGTGCAAGTGTTTAGTTTCTTATTATGCCACTGGGGCATGCTGTTAGCAGATAGTAAATCATATATTGGTGTGTAGATGATCCAGTGTTCTTTGTACTAGTTGTTGTCTTTTGGGTTTTCCTGATTAGGGGTCGCCAGAGCAGAACTCTGGTCCACTAATGATTGGCAGTAGATTTTCACAAACACTGAGGTGCCAGCTCGATGTTCAACCAAGGCACGCCCATTTACGCATGTCTTTCAAACGCCCACCCAACCGCAGGGAGGACATGCAGACTCCACACAGAAGGCACTCCCCACACTCCAGCCAAGAATCGAACGGGAGAACCTCTTGCTGTGAAGCAACAATGCTACCACTGCACTACCGTGGAACTAGTACTGACTATTAAAACATTGTGTTACAAGGAGCTATCAATATGATGTAAACTTCAGGTAAAAATGGCCTCGCAATGCTCACTAAACTTTTTTGTGCAGTAGACACATTTTGAAGAGCCAGGATGTTTATTTTAGCTACTTCTCCCTTGGATCATGATTTTTCTGTCTGTACCACAGCAGCAGTTCATGTTTTTCTGTGTGGGTATTAACAGTATAATTTGTTATGCTGCTGTTGGCAGTTGGACTGTACTTGCAAAGGGATGTGGATTGTGCTGAATTATGCTTTATTTTTAATGTTTGTGTGGTTTCTTTAAATTGTTAAAGTTGTGTTGTGTTTGGTTATGCAATACATGACATGTAAAACTGTGAACAACCTCAAAATGGAGAACAACTATGTAAATACAATAAAAAACATTTATTGGTTAAAAGCTTCTGACCTAAAATGGTCTTCTTTTAAACTGTTGGATGTATTTTTAAAACATATTTATAAACTTTTAAAACAAATCACATGACCTAATTAATGAATTAAATTTCCATATAACAAATATTGCTATTCAATTAGCGCTTAAAAAACATTGAACATTGTTAAAAATAACAGACAAATGACAAGTGGAGTACCTCAGGGTTCAGTCCTGGGGCCACTCTTGTTTGGCATCTACTTCTCTGAAATACAGGCCAACACTAAAGGACTCTGAATAACAAAGTTCGCAGATGACTGCAAACTGGGAGCCATTTTTGAATCCCCAAATGATGTGGATATTCTACAAAAGGGCCTTATAGAAACAGATGCTTGGTGCCAGAGCCATGGGCTCAAGCTTAATGCCAAGAAATGTATAATTATCCCCTTTGGGAAAAACTATGTACCCATGAATTACCACATAGGTGGCAGTACACTAAACACTGAAAGTGTGATGAGAGACTTAGGGACACAGGTGGACAGTGGTCTCACCTTCGATAACCACATAACCACAACAGTCAGGAAATACTTCTATGTGGCACACTAAATCACTAAGGGCTTTTTATCCAGAAAAAAAGAGGTAATCATCCCACTGTACTCATCCCTCATTAGACCCATTATAGAGTACAATGCTCCATTAGGTATGTACCTCACAAGACATCTGCAACAGCTGAAAAGGCCACAGAAATACCTCACTAAAGAATCACAGGCCTATAGCAGATGCCCTATACTGACCATCTAAAAAAAACTCCAGCTATACTCTGTGGCATATCATCTACTCAGAGGCGATCTCTGCTTAACATAGAATGCCATGTCAAACCTTGAGCTGTTGGTCATGCTCCACTTAAAGAAATCCCAATCCCTCAGAGCCACAAGCTCCAGGGATCTAAACCTTGTCATCTCAATGAACACAACATGCTGGAGGGATAGGTTCTTGACCCAGAGACTCCCTATACTCTTTAATAGACTGCCCATACATGTCAATCAGAATGCCTCCTTGGCCCTCTTCAAAAGGAACCTTGACAATTGGATGAGAGATAGGAAATTCACTCCAGTGATCACGTCAGTCGCCCTGCTAGACAGGGCTCCAGGGAAGTAAATATTGTGGGAAGAAATATCTAGGGAATTGTTATGGCTAGGCTTGTATAGGCCCTAGGATCAATAGCCTAGTACCAACCTATGAACCTATATATATAAACATTTATTTACATGTGTTTAATGTAATATTTCTTTTTAGCATCACTTTGTAATTTATATTATTATTTAATTCTGATGTAATATATGCATTAAAAATGATTTACTACTTTAACTATTTGTATTCTAACCCCCCCCCCACCTTCTTTATTACCATTAAAATCACTAGGGATGAAGTCTATAACTGTAAACAAAAAACTCTTAAAATTACAACCCTGGACTGAATACTTAGCTATAACATTTTCCAATGTTTTTGTTTTAACCACATAATAGTGCTCATACACACATTTTTTAACCCCTTGTTTGTTTTACCTATACGGAATGAATTGCATGTGGAACAGGTAGCCAAATGCATATTTACATGCACAAGTAAAAAAAAATGCTGGAATTCTTTAGACTTTATCTTTTCCATTGTCAGAGAAACTTCAATTCTCCAACATATATTTGCACAAAGAATAGTTGTAACATTTGTAACTTCACTTTTTATTCCTGAGGTTCACTGTCTTTTCACTTTCAAATATATTTTTGATGTTGCTTCTCTTTTTTATTGATATAAGAAGGTGCAACTCCCACTATTTTACAGATGTCCTCACTGGCATTATGTATTCACCAGTTGTTTTGAGTGACTGATTTAATAGCCTTACTGTCTAGCGAAAACAAAAAAAAAGAAGGCATAGATACTGACCAATCCCTAATAGTACTAGATTTCACTTTTATTGTGTTGTTATTAAGTGTACGTTCTGAGTACACCCTACATAACAAATTCTTATGCTGTTGTCCTTTCGGCTTTTCCCGGTTAGGGGTCGCCACAGTGGAACTCCGGTCAACTAATGAGTGGCAGTAGATTTTTATGGTCCCAGCTTGATGCCCAACCTTCAACAAAGACACACCCATTTATGCAGTACTAGATACATTTTTATAATTAATACTAGTGTGTAGGTTATCACCTTCTTTCTTTTATATACACACACACACACACACACACACACACACACACACACACACACACACACACACACACACACACACATCTAAAAACTGATTTTATACTCATTATAAGAAGTCAAAAACTTTAAAAGTATGTACTCTTACTGATTTTGTCTAAAGAAACTGTCATTTCTACTCTTCCTCCTTCCCAAATGGAAAAGCAAATCATCAATAAATCTAAAATATGATGAACTATTACAAAAAATCTTCTAACTGGGGTAATAGATGAATTGCCAAAATTTCATAACCAAATTAGTATAATTTGGTGCCAGTCTGGCCCCCATTGCTACCCCTCTAGATTGATGAAAATAACTCCTCAAAAGGAAAAAAAATATTCAACACTACTTCAATACATTCTATTAGGAATTAGTTTCACCTAACTGATAATCACTTCTTTGATTTAACATATATGCTCCCCATTCCAAACCATTATCATGACGAATGACTGTATGCAAAGAAAACACATCAATTGTTACTTGCAAACCACTGTTACTCATGTTTGTATTCTGTATTTTGTCTAAAAATCTAAAGAACCCCTGAAAAGGGCGGAATTTGTTTAATAACACTAACAATGCTTTATCTACAAATGTACACACCACTTTCAATTTAGAAACAGTTGCAGGTTGATATGGTGGAGATACCTCATTTTTATTTATCTTAGGTACCTTAACAGTTTAATTATTTTGGGTTAAGGTGCGCAGAAATATTCATACATTCTTTTTGAAATCACACCCACCATTAACTTGTCATATAACCAAGTATCTATATTTCTATAAGCTTTGTTAATAATATTATTATTTATTTCCTTATAAAAATATGTGTCTTCTAGCAATTTAAACACACTAAAATTGTAATAATTTTTATTAAAAATGGCCACAGCACCTCCCCCCGGTCTGCCTTCATAATTCTTATACGTTTGTCAGTCAATAACTTATGAAGACTACGTTATTCAGCACGTCAGGTTATATAGTTTATGCTTACATTTGTTACTCAATACCTCTTTAATGTCCTTTTCACAACAGTCTTCAAATGTTTTAATTACTGGATGTAATGGAGAGTTAAATATACTTTCTTCAGCATCAGTCAAGGCTCAAATATTTTTTCTCCAGTCCTTGGACAGTCCGCTATAACACTAAAGGCCAATTCTTTAACCAGGAAATGCTATTATTACTCATTAGTTAGTTAGCTTTCCTTGTTATTTAACTTGTTGAGTCCTGTGTGCCTTTGCATCCATTTTTGCTTGGCTACAGAGCTGTTCAATGGGCCTCCTGCTGTGTTTGCTCTGCTTTACTCGACTTCACCAAACTTGTGATTCCCCAACCTCTAGGGATGTGATTTTTTATTATCATTCTTTACTTTTATTTAGATGTTCAAGTGCTTCTTCTGGAACTGTTGTAGTTAACCCAAAATGTGAGAAGGAAGTTGTGTATGGCTTAGGTGAAATCCAGTTCCTCGGGGAAGTGCCATTGTCCTTTTTTTGGCTGTTTAGCTTTCCTTATTGTTTAAATTGTGGAGACCGGTGTGCCTCCGTGCTCCATATTGCTGCGCTACATAGCTGGTTTCTTGATGGGATTGCCTTCTTTTACTAGAGTTGACCAAACTGCCAATCCCTTCATCACCATGAAAATGATTTTCTAATATAAGAGATTATAACTGGATGTCTAATCATATCCATATTATGTGCTTGACACGCACCAAAAATGTCACCTTGAAAGTGAAGCACAAGAAGTGAATTTTGGCATACATGTCTCCGATACATTATAAGAGCTTGGATCAGTTATACAAATCATCACTGTCTGTAGTGCATAGAGCTTTATCTTCATCACATGCTACCAGTAACAAAAAAGTTACAAGAAATAAAAAGCTGATAAAACACTTAGCGCTGTCAGATAACATGAATATATGTGTCCATATAAAGAGCAAACTTCTTTAAAAGGTTTTATACCCTTGTTTCTTCTTTACTTTTTGTTTGCTAGTTTGGCAGAGTGAAATATAGAATAGCTTCCTCAGCTATTTTATTTCTACTGCTGTTCTTTGCTGTCCAGCATTAAACACTGTTGACCATTGACAAGAGACTAGGTCTTAATGGCAATTAGGGGTACTTACAAAAGCTTGTTAAGCATCTTCCTCATATCAGAAAGGTGTTTAGCAAGTTTTCCTTATCTCTGTTTATTTTTTTATGTAATCATGGAATTTGATGCCATACATTATTATGTACTTTGGTTTTGAAATGTAAGAAGTGCTTCTGATATAACTGCATCCCTCTGCTTCACCTTAGTAATAAATGTGAGCCCTGACCTTCTCCCTGCCCCTCACCCTAATGTCCATCTGAACGTTAAAAATGCCCTTTCCATAACACTACCTTCTTGTGTAAACAAGACAGCTCAGATGCTCAACACACACACACACACACACACACACACACACACACACACACACACACACACACACACACGCAAACACATACACACACACACACACACACACACACACGCACACACACACACACACACACACACACACACACACACACACACATTTAACCTAATCATTATTCTAATCCTTTCCCATACACATTCACACAAACACCTAGTATATATCCCAATTACCTTTTTCAGCAAAGCAAACATCCAGTGTAACATACATTAAAAAGCAGATATTCTCAAAAACAACCCTGCACGTCTGGCTGTCAGCCAAAGCAAAGATCAACCAAACACATGATACTTATAAATTTATATGTACTATATATATATATATATATATATATATATGTGTGTGTGTGTGTGTGTGTGTGTGTGTGTATCAGCATATACAGCATATATATCAGCACACACACACACACGCACACACACACACACACACACACATATATATATATATATATATATATATATATATATATATATATATATATGGGTCTACCTGACAACACCAACGCACTACAACACCGACAACGAAATCACCGACACCACATAACCGAAAGTTCACAAACATGAAACCTCACATGCTCGACACACCACAATCCCGACAATCAACAAACAAAACAAATCCCCTGTCCAAAAAGCACACACACAACACAAGCACACCAAAATCCTTACAAACCCACACAAAACCTTACATACACAACTATCTATAACCTTAACCCAAACCCTAACCCTAAGGTCCGTCACTACCACACACTCACCTAACCCACGACCTAACCCTAACTCACTTTACCCGCCCCTAACCCTAAAGACTGTCACTATTGCACACTCACCTAACCCGCGCCCTAACCCTAACTCATTTAACCTGCCCCTAACCCTAAAGACTCACTATCGCACCCTCACCTAACCCGTGCCCTAACCCTAACTCACTTAACCCACCCCTGTCCCTAGAGTCTGTCAATATCGCACACTTACCTTACTCGCACCCTAACCCTAACGTCCGTCACTACCACATACTTATACAGCCTTTTCACATGTCGGTGTTCTCAGCATCGGGGTTTTCATCCGTCGGTCATCTCAGTTTTCCATCTTCTGGTGTCGGTGTTCTCATCGTCGGCGTTGTCAGTTTTCGGCGTTGTCAGGTAGACCCATATATATATATATATATATATATATATATATATATATATATATTCCTTGAAATTTTCCTTGCATTATGACTTTTTAAGACCTCCATCATACCATTTAGCAGTATTGTATCCCTCAAGCCCTCAAGGCTGCGACCACTCTAAACTTCCATCTCGGTATTATTATTTTTTTTTCGCTATGACCAAACTTAGAAAGAGCATCACTTTCTTCATTATTAGATTGTACATCATTATCCCATCCCAGCAAGTTATGTTTTATTGCAGTCTACATATCATTTTACAGTAATCTTGAAATCAAATGTGACAACTGATCTACAAGGCTAGCTAGGTTTGAATATAAACAATATATCTGTCCCCAGGTACTTGAAGTAACTTCACATCTCCAACAGCGAGTATCCACATTTGGTAAAATCCATCTTAACCTTTGTGGTCAGTAAAAGTATTTGTGAAGTTTTTTTACTTGGAAAACTTCTTGAGTGTCATAATTGTATCATATCCAAAAATTAAACACAATCTCCTCTTCTAGTATATAGTCTCACTCCTGTTTTATATTATGCATTACTTGGGTCTATGTTCAGCCATCGAATGGAACTTCCATTCAATGGCTGAACATCAAATCCTATCCATCGAATGTTCATTCAGCGAACATTCATTTCCTCAACAGTGAAAGTAATAGTTGGCCACCACTTCCCCGTGTGATCCACTACAGTACTTCAAACTTACCCAGGTGGAGGGATTTACCTCCCACACACACCTAACTATATATTCTAACTCTGAGACCAGCGGAGAACTAAATGTCAGATGCATAACTCTATTAATAAGTTCCCATTCATAATACCTCTGTTTCATGGACCAGATAGTGGCAATAAGATCAACATGAGAACATTGTCAGATTTGCAGCTGGTAAACTTTTCTTTATTTTTAATATGTGATAAATACACAAGAAATTCAACTTCTCATTCATTGAATATGAACAGGCAATTTTAGAGAACTGGACAGTCACTTGATTGAACCTAGAAAAGTGCCTTGGAAATATCACAGGAAATTAATGAATGGAGTGTTGTGCAATCACAAGTTCTTTCCTTGATGAGCAGGTCATAAATTACACTATCACTGTCATCAAGTCATAAGAATAGTTCACATACAACAGTTGCAGAGAGTGTGTCCTCTTTAAATACCTTTCAATATGTCTCACTGCTATCATTGCTGATGGAAGGGGAAAAAACAAGGCTTGCAAGTAGGTATTGAAGATCTCCGCATCCCAATGCATTCTAAATGAATTCATGTTGCTTTTTTTTTTTCTTAAGCACTGATTTTTTTCTGCCTCTGGAGTTTTGAATAAAAATTAAAAATACAATTAATTATGTCATTGTCTATACATAGTAATAACTCTCTGCACTGGCCTTGTGAGGTACCAGTCCCTTAATTCATAAGCTCTAACAATGACATACTCAGTGAGGTTTCAACTGTATCTAGTTTTCTTAAACTTGATGCTATGTTTTAGGGTTCATGATGACCATCCAATGATGTAGACATTTGGTTAATAGTGAAGTGCTACAAAAGCATGTCTCTCCTAAATTTTCATTCATAGAGTGACATTTCTGTGATCTATATCTCATCCAAATCTAGCTCTAGTTACTACATTTGGCTATTAGTCAAGATTTCAACACACAAAAAAGAAGAAAAAAGATTTCTACATACGAGGATTAGAACTGTTTACTGATATCTATATCAGTCTTGAGTACTTGAGAATATGCATAAATGATAGTGCCATTTAGATGATCCTGTGATGGAGGGTCAGTTATAGTTTGCTGGTTCAAAAGGAAAGATCAGTGCATTGAACAATGAGTATAGGTTCATAGGTTGGTACTAGGCTATCAACCCTAGGGCCTATACAAGCCTAGGCATAACAATTCCCTGGCTATTTCTTCCCACACTGTTTACTTCCCTGGACCCCTGTCTAACAGGGCAACTGACATGATCCCTGTGGTGAATTTCCTTTCTCCCATCCAGTCATCAAGGTTCCTTTTGAAGAGGGCCAAAGAGGCACTCTGCTTGACATGTATGGGTGATCTATTCCAGAGTCTGGGGAATCTCTGGGTCAGGAATCTATCCCTCCAGCATGTTTTGTTTATTGTGATGACAAGGTTTAGATCCCTGGAGTGTGTGGCTCTGAGGGATTGGGATTTCTTTAAGTGTAGCATGTCCAACAGCTCTGGGTTTGACATGGCCTTGTATGTTAAGCAGAGATCGCCTCTGAGTAGACGATATACGACAGAGTATAGCTGGAGTTTTTTAAGGCGGTCAGCATAGGGCATCTGCCTTAGGCCTGTGATTCTTTTAGCGAGGTATTTCTGCAGCCTTTCCAGTTGTTGCAGATGTCTTGAGAAGTACATACCAAACGGGGCATTGTATTCTATAATGAATCTAATGAGGGATGAGTACAGTGAGACAATGACCTCCTTTTTTCTGGATGAAAATCCCTTAGTGTTGAGGTGTGCCACATAGAAGGATTTCCTGACTGTTGTGGCGATGTGGTTATCGAAGGTGAGACCACTGTCCACCTGTGTCCCTAAGTCTCGTATCACACTTTCGGTGTTTAGTGTACTGCCACCTATATGGTAATTCACGGGTACATGTTTTTTCCCAAAGGGGATAACTATACATTTCTTGGCATTGAGCTTGAGTCCATGGCTCTGGCACCAAGCATCTGTTTCTGTAAGGCCCTTTTGTATAGCATCCACATCATTTGGGGATTCAATAATGGCTCCCAGTTTGCAGTCATCTGCAAACTTTGTTAGCCAGAGTCCCTTAGTGTTGGCCTGTACTTCAGAGAAGTAGATACCAAACAAGAGCGGTCCCAGGACTGAACCCTGAGGTACTCCACTTGTCACTTGTCTGGAGCTGGATTTGGAGTCGGCTACTTTTACAGTGTGGGTTCTATCAGTAAGCCAGTTAGAAACCCATTGGGTGACATAGGGATTAATGCCCAGCTTAGTAATTTTATCTATGATTCCAGAGTGGGGAATGGTGTCAAAGCCCTTGGCGAGGTCTAGATAGGCTGTGTGGACCAACTCTGGAGACTGATTCAAAGAAGTCAATCAGGTTCAGGAGACAAGACCGTCTCTTCACGAACCCAAACTGGGTGGGGTCTAGTGTTTGAAGGTTGCCAATGTCTGTGTTTATAAGTTCCATGATAATAAGCTCCATGGCCTTGCAGATAAGGCTCGTCAGACTGATGGGACGGTAGTTTCTGGGATCCAAGGTGGATCCCCCCTTGTGGAGTGGGATAACAGTAGCTCTGTGCCACTCAGTGGGCACGAAACCTGAGGTGAGGCTATGATTAAACATGACACTTAGGTGAGGTGCCAGTTCATATTGTAGTTCATGTAGTACACAGCCCGGGATGTCATCTGATCCCATGGATGCTGTATTCTTAGCTTTGGAAAGTGCGATGTTTACCTGTGTGGCCATTATTACTGCAATTTGGCAATCTTCCAGTATTGAGATGGGCCATTTAGGGGGAGAGAGGGGGTAAAGTTGGCACTGAATCGATCTGCCAGGATATTGGCAATATCCTTGGGATCAGTATATGTAATGCCATTCTGTTTTAGCTCAGAGCAGATCTGAGCATTGCCATTTAGATTCTTGACATAGTTATAGAATGCCTTGTGGTTGTCTTTGGAATCTTTGGCAGTTTTATTTTCATAACTAGCTTTGGAGGATTTTATGAGGGATCTCAGTTTCTTACTGAGGCTAGTAAGGGAGTTTTTTGCATCCTGGGAATTTCCTCTTTTCTGCAACAGTTTCTTCCTTTTGTTGTAAAGTTTATTTATGGCAGGGGACCACCAGATTGGCTTCCTTTTTTTGGATGAGAGCATCTTGGTTCTATTTGGGATGGCACGATTCATGTATGAGTGGTTGTGCTCGTACAGTGCCTTAGTGTAGGATTCAGCAGTTGAACTTTCAGTTCCCGTCTGCATGGGTGTCATGAAGTTTTTCACTTCTGACTTGAGTAGCATGAAGTTGGCTTTGGTGAAGTTTTTTATGGAGGTTTCCTTACTGGGGAGTGGGGGCGGGATGTGGATGTTAAGGGTGATTAGCTTATGGTCAGACCTGACTAATGAGGGGGTGACCATAGGTGTAGAGCATTGATTTCCCATGTTGGTAATAACCAGGTCTAGGATATTGGAGCCCCTGGTGGGACTATGTATTAGTTGATCTAGGGCGTTGGAATTTATGAATTCCAAGAACCGTTGGGCAAAGGTGTTGGTACACAAGTAGTTTTCCCACTTAATGGCAGGGTAGTTAAAATCACCCAGTATTAGGGTGTTTGGTTCTATCTTAATATTTTCCAGTATATTTAGAAAGGTGTAGTGAGAATCTTGAGGCATGGTGGGGGATCTGTAGCAAGCTACAAGTTGGATTGCAGTCTTATGTATTTAATATGATAGCAAATTCTAGGGAAGGAAATATTACCAGTAAACTTTCAAATGCAGAAAATGTAAAATATGCATCTTCATCTGTTATGTGAGTTTCTTCTCTTGCTTATTAAAACATATTAAAGTTTATGTACTTTCTTTTCCTAATACCTTTTATTCTTTCTTATCATTCACTATGCTTGTCTTCTCTAGAATTCTAATATTCTGAGTTTCAAATATCATCATTTATTTCTTGTTTCTACAATTGATAGACTATTCCTTCTGGATACAGCTATCAAGCAGAACTTGGTGAGATCATCTGCACTTATGCTACCTTTGTAGCTGCTTTATCATGCAGGAGAGAGAGAAAGCATCCTGGGAAAGATTAAGCTATCATAGTAGATGCTGCTTCATTTCCCCTTGACCTCAGTCAAGGCAGCAGATGAGTCTCAGAGTATTGCGATCATAGTGCAGCATAGTGTCCAGGGTTCACTGGTCCTGTCCTGCTAGGGTTTGTAAATAGAGATATAACTAGGGTGGGTGAAGGTGCACCTATCCCAGCTGTACTCAAATTTGATGTAATCGACAGATGCTGATAATGTGGGAGAGCTGTACAGTATCAGCAATGAACTGTGAAGCTACTAGGATATTGGGATCTTGCAAATGAATGCCAATTCTCCATTTATGGTCATAGAGCAAAAACTGATACATTGTGGGCAGTGAGTATATAATAAGTGTGGCAAGCTGCCAGTTTTTGACTTTCATAAGACCTTTTTATTTGGCTCCTCAGCTTTAAGTACAGGTGGTTTCAGTTTGGGGACATGAGCAAGGTGTCAGATGAGCTACTTACAGTTCTCCTTGGTAATGTGTAGAGATATTCTTAAAAATGGTAAAACCTTATGTGTGCATTTAGATTGGGAAATGGGCTTTATCATCAGTGATCACAAAAATATGACAAGCTTGCAAAGAAGAGCTTAGTGATAAGAAGTGCCATTGAAAAGTTGAGAGTCTCATTTCTCTGCTGCTGTCCTCTGTCTTCATACCTATGAATCATTTAATATTTCTCTCTTCTTGTTTTACCAGTGAGTTCTTAAAATGCTCATCCATTTTCAGTTCAGCTCTCTTCACCATGAGTGTGAGTGCTGATCTTATAGGCTTAAGGATAAATGGACAATGCAAGTTTCTCATATACAACATGGCACAGGGCAAAGAAAAGGTGGATACAGCAACATGCATGGTGATTATCTTCAGATGCACATTCCACAAACATAAAACATTTTTGTAAATATGACAGAGACAACCAGCAGCCAATGATGCACCCTCATCTTTGTTATTCAGGGTTGCTGTGATTCTCCTGTGCCCCACAACGTACATGGTAACTGCATATCTGTGCAGCTTCTATGGCAGACTTGCATGCTACAGCGCAACCCATAACATATCTCTATAAGGCATTACTGTTAGAATACATGCATTGTCATGCTTCAAGGGATCACTGAGGATACAATTTCACTGAACATGTTTTTTGTCCACTTCTTAACTTGCAATCCACTCATATGGGGTAATAAGAGACACAAAATATGCATATGAGCAAATTAAATGACCACCTTTTTTGTAAGTACGTCTTTAAAGTGGAGTCTATATTAGAACATCGAAGTTTCAGAACT
Source organism: Protopterus annectens (assembly GCF_019279795.1). Classification (NCBI taxonomy): domain Eukaryota; kingdom Metazoa; phylum Chordata; order Ceratodontiformes; family Protopteridae; genus Protopterus; species Protopterus annectens. Next base: position 55,617,416 of record NC_056742.1, on the reverse strand, counting down.
TCAAATGTTCTAATATCGACACCTAATAAGCGAAAGCTGAAAATAGCGAAGTTTGAGATAACCAAATTCTTTCCTAGGGAAAGAATTTGGTGTTCTGTTCCTGTCGCTTCACTGTTTTCAGCTCTGCAGTGGAAAGTTACGGGCAGGGTTCAGGTAAGTGTGCAATTGTGTAAATGTGAGGATTAGGGTGGGTTAGGTGAGTTAGGGTTAGGGCACGGGTCAGGTAAGTGTGCGAATTTGTGGACGTGAGGGTTAGGGTGGGGTAGGTGAGTTAGGGTTAGGGCGCGGGTGAGGTGTGTGTGCAATAGTGACGGACCTTAGGGTTAGGCATTTGGGTTAAGGTATGTGGGTAGATAGTGGTGTATGTACAGTTTAGTGTAGGTTTAGATGTAAGATTTTAGGTGTATGTGTGTGGATTGCTGTTTGTTTGGTGTGTTTGTGTTGTGTTTATGTGTTTTGGAACAGCAAATTTTTTCCCTAGGAAAAAATTTGCTGTTCTAAATTTTCAATGTCATTGGTTTTCGGTTACTAGGGGACGATATTAGAACATTTGAATTTCTGAAACTTCGATGTTCTAATATAGACCCTTTAGAGTGTATCAGCAGAGTATTATGAAGTTCTTTATGTAGTGTATGGTAATATCCCCTTAAGTCATTGACTTATTTAATGGGGAAGGTGCATGTTGTCAGTTCTCTCTCTCTCTCTCTCTCTCTCTCTCTCCATCTTCTTCCTTCTGTCTCTCAGTTGCAATCATTAGAAACACCTCTACCATCCTTGTTGACAATAAATTTATCAGGTATAAGCATACTGCTGAACATTTAAATGTTCTGTGGCATCAGAAGTGAAGAAATTCATTTCTGAGATTCTGTGCAATCAGGAATGCAAATATATAATTTCAATCTTGTACTTTGTCAGAAGTAAAGGAATGCCTTTTTTAAACATTCTATAGCCAGAAGTACAAATATATAATTTGCATTTTGCACTTTGTCCATTTTCAAATGATAATTTGCTGTTTTATTTTACATTTGCAAAAGTTATAAAAAGCCCTTAAAGTAATCACTCTGGTGGGATAAATGGCTAAAGCCTTGACAATGGCCTAGGCAACCTGGGTCGAATTAGCTGCTCAAGTGAGTGATGGAACAACCTGGAGGATTAGGCACACCATTCATGGGAGAAGAGTATTCACTTATGACACTCCTTAATGGAGGCTTCATCCAAAATGCTGAGTTGCCCTCAGATGTAAATCTATAAGCACAGGGAATTGGAATGGGAAAAGTAAGTAGGACCATATGTAATCCCTTATCCCACCCAAGCTAGAAGGTGGACAATGGACCCACCAAGATGCCTTTAGGTTCCTCACTTGTCTAGTGAAAAAAGACACAGAGAGAAGTGATGGTTGAAGAAGAAGATGCAAGAAACACAGCAAATTATGCTTGAGATTCAAAATGATCACCAGCAGCATAGCAAATATGAAAAAGGTAACCTATTAAACTTAGTATTTCACATTCTCAGCCATTCATTAACTTTCACATACTGTTAACTATTAAGTAAAGGCTTATCATTTAGTCCAGAATGTTTTAGAAACATGGGAATTATTATAAATGTAAAGTTATTTTCCATGAACATTAATGTGAAAATTATGCTCATTAATCCTGGGAAAGTAATGGCACTTAACTTTAATTGCCATGTCAGTTCTCTGTACTCAATCCGTGTATCCCATTGTCCACCCCTGGCATCAAAATTGATAACTTCTAATATTCCAAATTTGAACATTTTAAATTCATTAGAAACTGAGAAGTGTTTACATAATTCACTATTAAAGTTTTTCTTCTTAATATCATAAATATGCTCACATATTCTTTTTCTCAAATTTATGTCTGTTTTGCTTATATAAAATGAGGGGCAACTTGCGCGTACTACCACAGATACTCTCCCATTCAAGGCACAGTTGAACTTTCTTAGTGCTACTCCAGAAGAACCAAAATTCTTAAGTTCTGTGTAATCCTGCTGTAAAATGTAGGGATATCAGTTACATGAACTACAATTAAATATCCTTCTTTTTCAGTCTAGGATCCAGTACAGGTATAAATGGAGGAGTTACTGGAGACCAAACATGAATATTAGCAGTTGCTCTGTACAACACAGTCACACTTCTTGCTATACTTGCCCCAAATTTTCTTTTGACAGTCTACATATTTAGAAATGGACATATGAAGCTGCAAACTCTAAACTCATTGTATTTGACACTGTTTCTCATCCTAAAATGCTAAGTGAACTCTCCTCAGTAGAACTCCCCAACCTATGTTATTCTGGTTTATAGCTACCTTAAGAACCGACAGCAAGCTGTAAAATGGCAACATATCTTCTTAACTTTCCTTTCATTTCCTGTAGGCATCCCTGAGGCTTTATTCTTGGCCCCCTTCTATTTAATACATTTATAAACAAGCTCCACTCAGCTGCCAAACAAGGTACCATTATGCAGTATGCTGATGACTTCGCCTTCCTCTGTACTGCAACAAGCCTTACAAATCACAAAAAAGCATCCTTTTTCTCTGTTGAATCCTGGCTAACCAATATAATCCTGCACTTATACCCTAAGAAAGGCAAACTAATGATCTGAAGTAGGATATTCATTTGTCTGCAACCTGTGGGTTATGGATCCGATATCGGATCCGAACCGGCATGGTTTTCCAGCTATGGATCCAAGCTCTCAGCTCCTCCCCTCACCCATAATGCCCTGCTCTACCCTCATGACCTCAGATCTTGTTTGCCGCGCTGGTAACTGGATGTGGATACATAGCTCTCAGCTAAGTAGACTATTTTCTTGTATAAAAAAAGAGAATTTTTTGTTTCTTTAACAATTTTTGTGTGAAAGAAGTAGGTTTCCCGTTAATATAGACTGTTTTAAATTTGTTTTAAGTTAAAGTAATAATTTTTATTCCCTCCCCTCGCTGTACGTAGAGTGTGTGTGTAGGCCTGTGTGCTTTCTTTTGTTGTTTAAGTTACTTTTCTGTAACTTTGGGTTTTATAGATTATGGCTGAACAGCCTAAGTCTATATTTTCAAAATGCTCCGAGTGTGGCCATAAGCTCTCACCGGCTGATGGCCACACTCGGTGTGTTAAGTGTCTTGGGGTTGAACACCTCACATCTGGTTGTTCCATTTGTGCAGGGTTCAACCCCAGGGCACTGAGGGAGCGGAGGTCCAAGCTGGTCTTGGCGGGTCTTTTACCGCCGGACTCGGCTCCGACCTCCGCCTTCGGGACTGCGGCTGCAGTTGTTCCCCTGTGGCACCCCTCCTGCTCCTGGGACTCAAACTCCCTTCTGGAGAGGAGAGGGATGCATCAAGGACCGGAGGGAGAAGCACCAAGCGGCGGGCCGAGACCTCTGTTTCGCCCCGCCAGCCAAGCTGGCTTCTCCCGGCTCCGCTCGGTTCGGTCTCCTCCTTCGGCTCCGGTCCCCTGTGTGCTTCTCACCGGGTCCTGAGGAGGAGGAGACCCGATCTCCGTCGAGGCTATCGAGGAGGCATTCCAGGCCTACCTCGGTAGCCTCGTCGAGATCTACCCATAGCCTTTCGGATGCTGATCTGGACCGGATGATGAGAAGGTTCATCCAGGCCCAGATGCAGATGGGAGTGCTCTTGCCTCCCCCCCCTCCGGGGGGGAGCTCAACACCCTTTTTTAAGCCTATTGCTCCTTCTCCGACCCGCTATCCGGGTTCGGAGCAACTGGAGCCGAGCAGCTTCGAGCCGGGGAGGTCGGAGCCGATAGTACTTGGTACTTTGGATCCGACCCTGCCCTCGAGTGCGTCGGACCCGATGTCTCGGAGCCTGGATCGAAGCCGGATCCGGGGATCAGTGCTCCTTCCGCGCCGTCTGTGTCGGAGCGCACTGTCCCTTCGGATCCGAGTGCTTCGGCGCCGGCTCCGATCCACTCTTCGGATCCGAGGGGGAGCCGATTGTCGGATCCTTTGGTCGAGGTCGGCTCCCCTTCGGCTTTTGATGTAGTGGAGAGGGCTCTGTTGAGGGTCTCAGAACCCCCGACACTTGCTTCGGCTCCGTCCCGCGCGCCCTCTGCACTGGGCCAGGCTTCCACCATGCGGCCCCTGGGACAGCCCATTTCTGTGCCCCAAGTTGCTCCCATGGAGCAAATTGCTGCTTGCGAGGACTCCTCTGACAGCCCCCCAGAGGAGGCCCCTCGCAAGCATACGTGCAAAAGGAGGCACATTGACTCCCCCGAGTCTCTCACTGAAGACACGGACTTGGAGGAAAGCTAAGGCTCCCCACGGTCACCCCCCGAGGATGTCTCCTTCGGAGACATCATGGAAATGCTCCGTATCAGGGGGGGGTGGTCTGCCCCCAAGTCTTCCTCGGACGAGTCCGTGTTCTTGGAGGCATTCGAAACGGGCCCGTCTACCTCTTGGGTGTCCCCCCCTGCCGACCCCCTGGTGGACCTTATTACCACCAGGGCGTGGAAGGAACCGGACACCGTGGAGCCAATTCCCAAAAGACCTGATAGGATCCTTAGTCCGCCCTCCGACAGGACCCATTGGAGTAAGGGGCCTCCTGTAGATGCCATGTTGATGGCGGCGGCCACAAAGAGGGAACTGGCTCAGGAGAGTCCCTCAGTCCACCCACCGAGCAAGGAGTCTCGGATGATGGACCGCTTGGGGAAGCGGATGTTCAGTTCGGCGACCTTCTCGGTAAGGGCGCTGAACTATTTGGCTTTATGTTATTCGGATGCAGCGAAACCTTATTAGAGTGCAGCTGCATCCCCTGAGTCCATTTCGGAGGAGGACAGAGTTCTGCACTCCACCAAAATGGCCACTCTTAAGTCAGTCACAAATACTTCTATCGGCTACTCTCCTACCACGGAGGGCGCTAGAGCTGCGGGACAGGACTGGTCACTAGACGTCAGGCCTGGCTCCGTCACTGATTTTTCTGAGCCCTTCAAGGCGTCGTTCTTGTAACGCCTTTGATGGTTCTGCTCTGTTTGGCAAGACCGTTGAGGCTGACCCAGGCTGAGAAGGACGGAAGACGCTGTCTGCCGTGAATCCGCTTCTCTGCACCCCAGAGGCCCTATTCTAGGAACCAAAAGGGTCAGAAGAAGATGTGGTTCGGAAGTCGCAGCAGTCCCAGCCTGCTCCGGACAACCAGTCCTTCGTGGCAGAGGAGGACAGGAGGACGCAGCCCTAGAGGCAGAGGGGCTCCCAGAAACTTCGGGTCCAGGAACCTTTCTCTGAGCGGGCCGCAGCAACCCTGAGGTTGCCCGACTGCTCTACTCTGGAGGCAGTCGGGGGCGTTCAGGGCACCTAGCGGCATGGGAGTCCATAACATGCAGCCGGACGCTGGGTTCTCCAAATCATATCCAGGATATCGCATTCCCTTTCCTTCACCTTCCAAAGATGAAGTCCCTCCCACACGTACCACCGGTCAAGGGAGGCGCTTTGGCAGAAATTGGCCATCTGCTAAAGAAAGAGCCATCCAGCCCGTTCCCCAGACCAGATCGGATCAGGGTTCTACTCCAGATTCTTTTTAGTGCCAAAAGGCGGGGAACTAAGACCAATCCTAGACCTCTCTCTCTTGAATCTGGCAGTCCCCAAAGAAAAATTCGAATGGTCACTCTGCAATCTATTCTCCCCTTCTGGGAGAAGATCACTGGATGTGCTCGATAGATCTCGGGGCCAGCGTACTACCACATCCTGATGGACAGGCGCTCCAGGAGGTTTCTCCGCTTCGGCTGGGGAGCCAGTCACTACCAGTTCTGGGTCCTTCCCTTTGGTCTCACCACAGCCCCAGGGTGTTTGCCGAAGTACTAGCAGTGGTAGCGGCCCACCTGAGGCTTCAGGGGTGCAGGTCTTTCCCTACCTGGACGACTGGCTCCTTACCGCCCCAACAAGGCATCTACTTCTCTTGGCCGAGACTCCTTTCTCCATCTTGCTCCATTTCTGGGCATCACAATAAATACAAACAAGTCCAACCTGGCACCCAGCTCTTAGATTTCAGGGGCCAGACTAGACACTAAGGAGTTCTGAGCCTTCCTCACTGCGGACAGAGTTCTAAATCTGCAGCTCCAGGTCTTGAGCCATTCTCCATTCAAGTTCTGTTCCAGCGGAGTTGGTCCTGAGGGCTCTAGGGTCCATGGCTTCCTATAGCACTTCTTCCTCTTGCCAGGGCCATTCTCCATTCATAGTTCCCCGATTTGGCTCCTCAGCTTTAAGTACAGGTGGTTTCAGTTTGGGGACATGAGCAAGGTGTCAGATGAGCTACTTACAGTTCTCCTTGGTAATGTGTAGAGATATTCTTAAAATGGTAAAACCTTATGTGTGCATTTAGATTGGGAAATGGGCTTTATCATCAGTGATCACAAAAATATGACAAGCTTGCAAAGAAGAGCTTAGTGATAAGAAGTGCCATTGAAAGTTGAGAGTCTCATTTCTCTGCTGCTGTCCTCTGTCTTCATACCTATGAATCATTTAATATTTCTCTCTTCTTGTTTTACCAGTGAGTTCTTAAAATGCTCATCCATTTTCAGTTCAGCTCTCTTCACCATGAGTGTGAGTGCTGATCTTATAGGCTTAAGGATAAATGGACAATGCAAGTTTCTCATATACAACATGGCACAGGGCAAAGAAAAGGTGGATACAGCAACATGCATGGTGATTATCTTCAGATGCACATTCCACAAACATAAAACATTTTTGTAAATATGACAGAGACAACCAGCAGCCAATGATGCACCCTCATCTTTGTTATTCAGGGTTGCTGTGATTCTCCTGTGCCCCACAACGTACATGGTAACTGCATATCTGTGCAGCTTCTATAGCAGACTTGCATGCTACAAGCTAAACCCATAACATATCTCTATAAGGCATTACTGTTAGAATACATGCATTGTCATGCTTCAAGGGATCACTGAGGATACAATTTCACTGAACATGTTTTTTGTCCACTTCTTAACTTGCAATCCACTCATATGGGGTAATAAGAGACACAAAATATGCATATGAGCAAATTAAATGACCACCTTTTTGTAAGTGCGTCTTTAAAGTGGAGTCTATATTAGAACATGAAGTTTCAGAACTTCAAATGTTCTAATATCGACACCTAATAAGCGAAAGCTGAAAATAGCGAAGTTTGAGATAACCAAATTCTTTCCTAGGGAAAGAATTTGGTGTTCCTATTCCTAATAAGCTTCACTGTTTTCAGCTCTGCAGTGGAAAGTTACGGGCAGGGTTCAGGTAAGTGTGCAATTGTGTGGATGTGAGGATTAGGGTGGGTTAGGTGAGTTAGGGTTAGGGCACGGGTCAGGTAAGTGTCTAATTTGTGGACGTGAGGGTTAGGGTGGGGTAGGTGAGTTAGGGTTAGGGCGCGGGTGAGGTGTGTGTGCAATAGTGACGGACCTTAGGGTTAGGCATTTGGGTTAAGGTATGTGGGTAGATAGTGGTGTATGTACAGTTTAGTGTAGGTTTAGATGTAAGATTTTTAGGTGTATGTGTGTGGATTGCTGTTTGTTTTGGTGTGTTTGTGTTGTGTTTATGTGTTTGGAACAGCAAATTTTTCCCTAGGAAAAAATTTGCTGTTCTAAATCAATGTCATTGGTTTTAGGTTACTAGGGGCGATATTAGAACATTTGAATTTCTGAAACTTGATGTTCTAATATAGACCCTTTAGAGTGTATCAGCAGAGTATTATGAAGTTCTTTATGTAGTGTATGGTAATATCCCCTTAAGTCATTGACTTATTTAATGGGGAAGGTGCATGTTGTCAGTTCTCTCTCTCTCTCTCTCTCTCTCTCTCTCTCTCTCTCTCTCTCCATCTTCTTCCTTCTGTCTCTCAGTTGCAATCATTAGAAACACCTCTACCATCCTTGTTGACAATAAATTTATCAGGTATAAGCATACTGCTGAACATTTAAATGTTCTGTGGCATCAGAAGTGAAGAAATTCATTTCTGAGATTCTGTGCAATCAGGAATGCAAATATATAATTTCAATCTTGTACTTTGTCAGAAGTAAAGGAATGCCTTTTTTAAACATTCTATAGCCAGAAGTACAAATATATAATTTGCATTTTGCACTTTGTCCATTTTCAAATGATAATTTGCTGTTTTATTTTACATTTGCAAAAGTTATAAAAAGCCCTTAAAGTAATCACTCTGGTGGGATAAATGGCTAAAGCCTTGACAATGGCCTAGGCAACCTGGGTCGAATTAGCTGCTCAAGTGAGTGATGGAACAACCTGGAGGATTAGGCACACCATTCATGGGAGAAGGGTATTCACTTATGACACTCCTTAATGGAGGCTTCATCCAAAATGCTGAGTTGCCCTCAGATGTAAATCTATAAGCACAGGGAATTGGAATGGGAAAAGTAAGTAGGACCATATGTAATCCCTTATCCCACCCAAGCTAGAAGGTGGACAATGGACCCACCAAGATGCCTTTAGGTTCCTCACTTGTCTAGTGAAAAAAGACACAGAGAGAAGTGATGGTTGAAGAAGAAGATGCAAGAAACACAGCAAATTATGCTTGAGATTCAAAATGATCACCAGCAGCATAGCAAATATGAAAAAGGTAACCTATTAAACTTAGTATTTCACATTCTCAGCCATTCATTAACTTTCACATACTGTTAACTATTAAGTAAAGGCTTATCATTTAGTCCAGAATGTTTTAGAAACATGGGAATTATTATAAATGTAAAGTTATTTTCCATGAACATTAATGTGAAAATTATGCTCATTAATCCTGGGAAAGTAATGGCACTTAACTTTAATTGCCATGTCAGTTCTCTGTACTCAATCCGTGTATCCCATTGTCCACCCCTGGCATCAAAATTGATAACTTCTAATATTCCAAATTTGAACATTTTAAATTCATTAGAAACTGAGAAGTGTTTACATAATTCACTATTAAAGTTTTTCTTCTTAATATCATAAATATGCTCACATATTCTTTTTCTCAAATTTATGTCTGTTTTGCTTATATAAAATGAGGGGCAACTTGCGCGTACTACCACAGATACTCTCCCATTCAAGGCACAGTTGAACTTTCTTAGTGCTACTCCAGAAGAACCAAAATTCTTAAGTTCTGTGTAATCCTGCTGTAAAATGTAGGGATATCAGTTACATGAACTACAATTAAATATCCTTCTTTTTCAGTCTAGGATCCAGTACAGGTATAAATGGAGGAGTTACTGGAGACCAAACATGAATATTAGCAGTTGCTCTGTACAACACAGTCACACTTCTTGCTATACTTGCCCCAAATTTTCTTTTGACAGTCTACATATTTAGAAATGGACATATGAAGCTGCAAACTCTAAACTCATTGTATTTGACACTGTTTCTCATCCTAAAATGCTAAGTGAACTCTCCTCAGTAGAACTCCCCAACCTATGTTATTCTGGTTTATAGCTACCTTAAGAACCGACAGCAAGCTGTAAAATGGCAACATATCTTCTTAACTTTCCTTTCATTTCCTGTAGGCATCCCTGAGGCTTTATTCTTGGCCCCCTTCTATTTAATACATTTATAAACAAGCTCCACTCAGCTGCCAAACAAGGTACCATTATGCAGTATGCTGATGACTTCACCTTCCTCTGTACTGCAACAAGCCTTACAAATCACAAAAAAGCATCCTTTTTCTCTGTTGAATCCTGGCTAACCAATATAATCCTGCACTTATACCCTAAGAAAGGCAAACTAATGTTATTCACATCCAAAGAATTCTCTGCACTGAAACATTCTCTTAATATAACATCAGCCAATCTCCTTATAAAGATGAGATGCCTTTTATGCACACTTCTGATATTAGACTGAGATGAAAGTAAAAAAAAAATAAATAAATGGCTACAGTCATATTATTCAAGTTGCTTTTGCTGTCAATACAGTCAGCATGTCTCTATACCCGTACCACTGAAAGTCTGCCAAAAGGCAGTCAATTTGTGTGTACCCTTCTGATGTCAAGCTGGGACAAAAATAGTAAAGGTAAATTAGTTCAATCTGATGCTATGAGACATGTATGCACAGCATACCTCCTGACTCCTACCCCAAAATTTAAGCATCGGTTTACATGTATGGTATTTGATTGTGAAGAAGTAAAAAAATAATGAACACAGTAATATATTCCAACTTTTTGCTCCTAAACATTACACTGACTGTGTCTAGACAAGCAAATATCTGAGGTCTAAATAGGAGAAAAGTTAAAAGAAATGGCAATCACATTGCTCCCACCCTCATTTAAGCTATAGCACCTTTCTGTGCACAGATATGAGCAGGTCTAGTTTAAGACTAGTTAAGATATAGGGCAGAGATTAAACAAGAGAACCCTCTAAATCCCTTTATGTAGCTGGGGCTGTAGGGATCACCAGGCACTCAGAAATTCAGAGGGTGTAGACATTCTAAAATGCATTTTCTGTCTTATTGTATGTATGACCCCAATACTGTATGGACCCACAGATATGTACATAAACTGATACTGCTCCTGACAAGCCAGGTCTATCACAATGTAGACACACACACACACACACACACACACACACACACACACACACACACACACACACACACACACTCATTCACTAGCTCATAGAAGGTTGCACTTTATTTACTTATTTGACTACTGTTTACCAGGAAAGTCCAGCTGGGACAATATCCTATTTATAGCAGAAGCCAGGGGAGAAAAGCTTCACATTGGTATAATGTGGTTATAGTTAAATAAGGTTATGACAAAGCCTAATACAGAATAATGACATATTAAGTAAGTAAAAATGTAGCTTCAGCTCATATAGTGTGAACCTATACATGCATAGTTCCAATACTTATGACAGATATAAAAAGATGAAAAAGAACATTGTCAACAGATGAAAATAATCATAAGATGCAGTTCACAGAGATAATTTTAAATGCACTTAATTACACTTTGGAACAGAGAAGACTGGATAATATAGCCTAGGTAAAATATATTTGTTCTTTGTTTAAGAAATAGCTTTTACTAATTTCTTCTCTCTGAACACAGTCAAAGTATGCTGGTGGTGGAACAAGGAGGGTCTAGTTCAGCCTGGTGTAAGTGCAGGAGCAGAGCCAGATTTTATTTAGGTAGTCCTTTAGTAATAGTTTGAAATAGGAGAGATTAGCGGTAGATCTTATTTACAGAGGAATATAATTCTATTTTTTAGTGACAGAGTATGAGTAGAGACTTTGGTCAGAGGATTTGTGTGGTTTATGCATGCTGAGAAAATATTGCTTATTAGATCAAAATAGTCTGTTAGGGTGATAGAAATGGAGAGTCAGAGTAAAAGCAGAGCAGTTACTTAGTCATAAGTTTGCTAATGTTTTATTTTCTTATGCTTTACAGATGTGTTTCTTTGTAAGTAACCTCCATGAAGTTTTCAGTGTACCTCCTCATGTTACAAATACAAATAAATAAGATAAACCACATATGACAAGTGGGCAATATTTCATATTATTACAATCATCAGTGTTAGTGCACAACAGGGATTAGCAAAACATATTTATTGACAAGGTATAAAGTAAGTGTAGGTCACCATGCAGAAAGAACAAGTAGAGCTGAAAAAAAGGGGCACACTGACAGGCATCATGGATGTGTGTCCAGCCTCTTTGCCACCACATAGACCACAAACTCCTACCATACCAAATTATCACCCCCCCCTCCATGTTTGGCAAATAGTACAGATGGCAATGTCCTGCAGTACTACATCAGTTTTGCCACCAGTCTCAATATTCAGTTTTATACACACCACTCCAGCTGCAGAATGGTTCATAAGGAGCTCCTACTAATTTACAGACATGAACTGAGCAATTTCTCAGTAAGCTCAAGGCATACATAACTTTTTTTTAACTCTTAAACTGTAGCAACTGCAGTTGTTACAGTTTAGACCACACAGAGAGAGCTACAGCACTCAGGTTTGACCACAAATGCAATACCAGCTTTTAAAATCCAGTGTTGTATTAAAGAGTGATCAGGATCAACTGATTATGTCTCCCAACACTTTGTGCCAAAGGCAGTTGCCCCTCGTGCCCCACCCTAGCTATGCTACTGCAGGGAACTGATTCTCACAGTCTAATCACACTCTAAAAGGCACTCTGCCAGATAAAAAAAAATGCATCATAAATGAAGGTTAAAACAGAATATACCACCAAATGTGAAACAGTAAATAGGTGAGCACAAATGAGGAGCTTTAGCACCTCTAGCCCCTAGATAAATCCACAAGTGTTTTGTTTTTTTTTTACATCCTAGCTTGTCCTTTGTTTTCTCATTTTTATTTTCCTCCAAAATTGCTTATCTACATTAAAAATGAAGTGTGGTTGGTCACCAACTAATTTAAAAACCTCATCCTTATTCTTAAAATTGACCAATTTTTCTTAATAATGTCTTTGATCATGTGCACATCATTGCTATTGTCAGGGAGTTCTCAAACCTTATATTATGATTTATGTTATAGTGCTGTCATAACAGAATTATTGTTACCTACGAAGTGGGATATATTTCTGTCCCCATTCACCAGTGATATCTTCAGACGTTATTCTCTTTCTACAAGCACAGAACACAATTTTAGTGCCGCCTCATAAAATATTTCCTGTGTGAAGATCATACGAGCTGCATGTATAAACTGACCTTTGATTATATTTCTTTTAAAATGCCATTGGTGGCAACTTTTCTACTGTAAAAAATAATTTGAAAATTTAGCTTTCTTGTATATAGTCAAAACAAAATTATTGTTAACAAATTATATATTAACACCTATAGAGTAAATGAGCTGCCTGTTATAAGTATGTGTGAACCTTAGAAATGTAGTAGCAGTGGATATATTGTCAATCAATTCTTTTACTTCTTTCTTGAATTTTTCCCATGTAAAAAATATATCATCCAAGAACCTAGATCATAGGTTTTGATATGGCACATACTTAGAATATAAAATATATCTCTTCTAAACTAAGCATAACCAAATTAGCAAAAATAGGGGTGCATGACGCTCCCATAACTACTCCCTTGATCTATATATAAAACTCCCTTTCAAAAAATAAGCAGTTGCTGTTTAATATTTTCTCCATTTTATTCATAATACATTTAATCTCTCTTCCGTCCCAAAGTTCCTTTTCAAGTAATGCCAGGTTAAAAAATATAGACCAAGGTCATCTGGAATGCTAGAAAATAGGTCCACTATATCTAGATTGAGAAAGCTTATCCTATTGTTACAGTAATCAGGGGATAGTTTCCTCAAAAATTCTCATGAATCTTTGATGAGTTATAAATGTCTTTGGATACTTTTGGTATTACAAACAATGCTGGAATTACTAGTTGCTTAATGGATAGAAAATTGTAGCTATCCAGTGAAATTAATCCTTGAGCAAGGGCATCTTCCAGGTACACATCTATTTTTCTGTATGCTATGATAATTTAATTTTAGATACTATCATATATTTATTATATTATTATATTTATTAAAATCTTGGAACATTTCAAATATCCAGTTAATGTAGGTAATTTGTTTAGCTATAACTCCTTTATCTGGTTTAATTTTCCTTATTGAACTCTCTTTTGTTAATGTAAAAAGTAAATCTGATGTACTATTGGTTAAATTAAAATGCTTATCATACAATTTACCTGTGTATAAAAGTATTTTTCACAAGTGGTTTCCAATTACCATCACAGTATTATTTGAAGCTGGGTTATTTAAACTCTTTTCCCTAAAAATAGTATTGCCCACTCCTGTCTGTGTCTCAGGCTCCATATGGAGAACAGACACTTTAAATTACCTAGTATAAAGTCTTGGATCAATTAAAAGTTCTTGAATATCAGTCTTTCTTATTGGAACAAATTTGAATCTTTTTTCAATTAAACTAAAATAGTCATTGTCCATAATAAGATGACAGCAGTTTAATGCATTTAAACCTCTCAGCTCAATAGTTTTGTATTATATAAAGAGGTTATATTTTCATCTAACAGTAGCAATTCTGAGTGAGGTTCTTGCTCTGTTTAGTCCTCATTTCTTTCTCTCGTCCTCCCCTGATTCCTCCCCCTTTTACTTTGGTAGTCAAAGTGGTGATTGAGGATATAGCTTTCCTGAACTTTATTGTGGTTCATTATTCTTTCTAGGCTTTGTGGAAGGGGTGGAAATTCTAAAAGTCTTGCTAGGTAAAAAGTGTTTCCCTCTTGCATTGATTGGGCTTTTTCCTCGGGCATTGTTTCATATGTGATTTTCTTTTTGTCTATTGTCCATCACTACACAGATAACAGTATTTCCTCTGTCATTTTTGCCCAGTGCTATTGGGATTAACAATCTGATCATTCATATCCCTAAATGATTTCCCTTTAAGGGGTTTACTTTTTAAGTGTAAAATTATTTTCATCATCAAATAGCTTCTATTTGTTTTTTTTCCAACCAATCTGTTCATCTATTTTGGAAAATATATTTTTATAGAAATGTTTATGATAATCAAAAAGCAGGTCCTTTATTTATGTATTTATTTATTTATTTCATGAAATATATTTTATTAAATCATTAATTAAACTCCAGTTGCATTAATGATGTGTGTATCAAACATGGCTATTAGTTCATAGTTTGTCCATCAATATCTTAACTCTATTTGGAAACTTGAGCAGTTTCAACACTTTAGGAATCCATTTGACCTTAATGTATTCAACTAGAAAACTATTCTGAAGTTGTAAGTTACACACCTTCAACCACTGTTTTTTCTAAAGAATGTAACATAGATTCCAAGTTCAGGCTAGGAATGTTGATCTCAGAATTCTCAGGAAAATGAAAAAAAAACATGTTTAGTCTTTGTTAAGTCATGTCCTCAAATACATAAAATTGTAAATGGGACTACCCAAATTCTTCATTACAGAAACAAATGAAATGCCACTGTTACTTAAGTTTTCATGATGTCCTTCTATTGCAACCATTGAGGAAAATGTCTATGTGTCAGCTCAAAGTGTAACACATCCATATGATGCTCCATTTACATGTGGTGTAGGAATAACAGCAGCGTCATAAAAACAAAAAGAAAGAAATGATCCCTCCAAATAAAAAAATAAAATGTGCAAGCACACACACACACACACACACACACACACACACACACACACACTTTAGAACTTAACAAAAAACAGTAAAAATGCTAAAAAATGGAAAAGTACCAACCCAGTAGATATAAACATTTTGAATTGTTTCAGTTCATTACCTTGCTAAAGTTTTGTGCTGTGTTTAAATGTGTGTGTCTATATCTTGGGAGCATGGATGCATTAATGCAGGACTTTGTAGTATGCTTTCAAGAAATTTGGACATTTACTGCAAGGGGTCCATAAAGAAAAACATCTGTGGGCTGTGTTCGTTTTTTACCTGTTCATAGTTTTATCTGTCTCTGTAGGCCCACCATTCAATATCCAGTGCACTGAATCTTTATTTAAAAAAAGTGGGGTGTGGATTGAGTTATTAAAATAAACAAAAGGGGGAGAGGGGAATTGCTGTCCTCACCTCACATACTTATTTCCTTGTCTGTCACAGGCTGCACTGGTCCTGGGCACCCTTTATTGCAAGTCATATATCTGGCAGTCCTGCAGTTTCATTCAAAATAATAAAAAGAAAAGCAAGTACAGATGTTCAGTCATTACCAAGTCTTTGGTCAGGCATACTATTGAACAATGTTTGTCTCAATGGTTATTTGGCTATTTGTTGCCTTGTTTTACCTTCTCATGTGTTCTCTTCCCATGAGTGCAGTGTGTAAGACATTTTTATTTTTCATTTGCAGTTAACCAAGTGTTGCTGCATTCTTACTGCAGTCATTTTCTGTTCCCTCTTCCTTCTTCAGCTTGTTATTCTCCTGTCACTTCTTTTTCCTTTTATCTGCTTCCCTCTTCACCATCCCCATGGCATTGTAGGTCATACTGCAAATAAAAAATATAAATAAATAAAACAAACAAATAAACAAACAAATGAATAAATAAATGAATGAATAAATGAGTAAATGAATAAATAAATAAATAAATAAATAAATGAATAAATAAAAGACGCTGGTTCAGAACTCATCAGTTTGTTGGCAGGTTTACATGCAAGCTTTCCAATCAAAGCCCACCCCAGTACACAATAAGCACACTCTCTCCTTTTTAACAAAACCCACCACCACCCCCTTCCTACAAATAAATTGCATTAATAACACTAACATAGTGTAGTTCTTTCAGCCACATAATACATATATCTAATTCACAATTAGCAGTTAAATTACTCTTACATCCCCTTTCATAAACTGATATTGCACATTTATTCTAAACATCTTCTTCCAGATATGTTTTTAACAGTGATTAATCAGGACTGGCCTTTGGTCAATTGGTGCCCTAGGCAAAAGGGCTCCACAGCCCCCCACCACCAGCACTTGCTGCCTACATCCAGGTCTAGCTACGTCAAGCAGATTACTGAAAAAGTGCCCCTGCTAGACTGGAGCCCTAGGTGGCCACCTGGTTGGCCTATGTCTAAGGTCGGCCATGTGGTTAATTAGTTCAGGGTAACTACCATTAGTGTATTATGCCACAGGTACTGGGCTTAATTACTTTGCAGAACTTTTTTTAGAATTTATAGAAATATATCACTATATCACTTATCCCTTTTTAATAAAATAACTTACTAAGGAGACAATAATAATAATTACAAAGCTTTGCAGCAGATTATAATATAACAGTATTAGTAGACAGTAATATATAGTTCATATTTCATTCATCTGTTCATTGAACAATTTAAAAAAGCTTAAACTGAATTGGATATGTCAAGACAGAAGAAGAAGAAGAAAATTAAGAATCAATCTGCAAGGGTTCAAAGGTATTTCACTATTTTATCAACTTTTACTTGTGCAAATCAAAATTATACATACAACTGGTAAAGTGTTTGTTAAATGCCAGAATGTTGCATGTCTTCTGTATTCAAAGCAAGTCATTTGTACCCAACTATTCTGTGTTATGTTAAGTGCTGTTCAAAAAGGAGGTGTGGTCAGCTAGGCTAAGGAAAATTAACCCAAGTTTGTAGTCAAATGCATATTTGGTGAGCAAAGCACTGGTGTCCTGAAGTGAGGACAGGAGTCCTATTTTTACCCATCGTATACAATCTTGCTGCAGTCATTTGCACACCCAAATTGTAATGGTTTAATTTCCTGGATTGATTCAAGATTTCCATCCTGCGGTGATATGCTGAATGCTTTTGCCTGACTGAGGCAAGGTACATGGGGAGATAAACATTATTCTTCGGTGGCAGTCAGATTCTTGAAAAAAAATCTACCTCTGTTATTTTTGCACAGGGTTAAGTTATGGGTAAGGAAGTTTCTCATGTCTGCACAAATGATTTTAGAATGATTCTCAAGTACCTTTCACAGTATGCTTCTGAAGCTGATTGGTTTGAAATTAAAGGGGTCTGTAGAAAAGTCTCCCTTGGGGCTTGGGACTGCAAATGCCTGCTTCTAGATATCAGGTATATGGCTAGCTTTTGATTTTGTATTAAAACTGCATATAAAGAGGAATACTAAACTAGTTTTGATTACACCAAATAAGCTTTTTGGTGTCTAATCTACTCACAGAGAGCTGATGTTTATTATCTTCTGCATATAAAATGTAATTCTGACAGGCAGATCATGTTGTGGGGGGGGGGTGAATGAGGGTTCTGTTCATGGCCTGATATTTGCCCAGATGTGTATACTAGTAAGTTATTTACTCCAATATTCACTGAAAGTAGTTTCCATGAAATTTCTTAAGATTGCTGTCATTTGGGAATGTGTTGTTGAGCTGTTGACGAGATTCCCTTGTTACTTCCTTTTAATTTTTCAGCTGTGGTTGCAGAAGGCCTTGCAGTAGATGGAGCACTATCATTATCGACTGAAGCTGGGAGAAGATAAACTTTGTAAGTGCTTCCCTAGTATGAGACTGATCTTATCAGTGCTTTTGGGGAGGATTAAAAGCTTGTTAAAGAAGGATAAATGATATTAAGTTCGGGTCTTCTGCTAAGGGCTAAGAGTGGAGGACAGAGGCAGAAGGTAAAGACACCTTTTAAAAGCTGTTATAGAATTTAACTTTGCACACTTACAGTTAAAAGTGTCACAAAATGAATGGTTTAATAGCTTATAAAGCTGTTAGTTCTTCAAGAAGAGCACTTTGTGCTTGTTGTCTATATCAGCTGTTCCTGGTTTACCAGAATGTCTCTATTTTAGCCTCATATTTTTGCTCCATCACTCATATATATATATATATATTTTTTTTTTTCTGATAAATCACTGTGGATTGCAGTCAGTCAAAAATGCTACACATTCAGAAAATGTATATTGGTCAAAATATGTTGTAACTTTTTTAAGTGAACTAGAGCAATATTTAAAAAACTTGCCTCTGTTTTTGATCATTTGGTGTCCCCATTATTTTTGGACATGTTCAAAATTCTTATGAAAAGACAATGAGAGCAATGTTGATGTTAATCTAAGCGATTTACTGGCTTTCAAAACCAGTAAACACTTTGCATAACTACACTTTTTTCTTTCTTTTTTTTAATGTATCTAGTCTTACATGGAGCATTTAGAACTCTACGTAATACAAACAAAAATGATCAAGTCGCTGGTCAGATTCTTTTATTATGTGTTCCCAATATGGATGCCAAGCTTCAATTCTTGAAATTCACTCTTAAGGTGAACTACTTAGCATCCATGTAGAGAACACATAATAATTTAGTTATGGTCAGAGACCCAGTTATAATCCTCCATATTACTGTCACCTATCATGGTAGTTAACTTTTACCTCAAATGAAGTTTTTAGTTATTTATTTATTTATTTGTTTATTTTTTACTTTTACTTGTTTTAGTGAATTATTTTTGGGTGGCGTTGACTTTGTGTTTTTTGTGTCTGGGTAAACTTTGAAAGATCTGTAAACTCTGTTTTTAGTTAATAATTTGCTGATTCTTTAAATTATCCATATTTTCCACTACATTTATACTTCATGGAATGAATTCATTAATGCAATTAAGTGTTAGAGAAGGCTGTGAACATTTCACCAGTAGTATGTATAGGTATGGTGGGGGTAATATATGGTCACACACATGATACAAGGAAATTGTTTAAGACAACATAAATGCCATTTAAGAACTCTTTAAAGATGGTGTAACTTTGTATGAAATATGCTTATTTTCAGGAATGGTACAACATCACATTTAGTGAGAAGGGGAGTGGAGTAACATTTCATTTAATAGTGTTGGCAGAGGTGTTTACCAGGAAATTTTCAATGCATTTTTATACATCAGCTTATCTACATCTGTATCTTTATGAGATGTCTGGTTGCATTATTTCTTCTTGCACTATAGACATATTTGCTTTGAAAAGATAATGGGCCGGATTTATGAAAGCTTGTACGGAGTGCAAGAAGAGTGTAGAAGCTCACGCCGGCAATATGTCTGCCGTGCTATCCAGGTACAGCCAGCAGGGGTGTGCACGAGAGCTGCTAAAGCTACTCTTGCACGGACAGCATCATGGTATGCAAATTACATCATTTTCTGGTGAAAGCCATGCAAATGAGGTAAATTTGGGATCCAGGAAACACTAACCTGTCCTTGGAAGATTAGTGTTAGCTGCAGAAATGTACTCCATTGGTAACAGAGTACAGTTCTGCAAATAGTTAAACGGAGCTATGACAGCTCCAAATAAAGGATGCATACAGTTGAGGAAGCATGGCAATGGCCAAATATAAGGCCATTGGCATTTATAAATGTTTAAAAATATAAAAATGTAACTTTTTTTTTCCCGATCTCCAATGTTTAACCATAGCTCAGCACTGCGCAAACGTGCGGCGCTTATAAAAACAAGAAAATAATTTAAAAAAGCTAAAAATAGGCATTTTCACCAAAAAGCTCATTCTGCCATGCAGGTGAATGGCTGGCTGAAGACAACATGGCCACTGAGTAGTGGTTGCTAAGGGGGGGAAGCTCAGTGTGAGAGATGGAACCATGCATTAGTAGGCAATCCTATGCAAATGAGGATAAGGATAGTGAATCCCAATTTTCCCCTGCATGTGAGGCATGTCCCAAGAGTGTAAGAGTAGGAGTAGGTGAGTAATAGAGTAGAATATAGGTGACATCATGAGGGGGGATGTCAGACAGGCTATAAGCTAATTGGAGCACAGTGGCTTATGTTTACCTTGAGTTGCTCAGGATTGCAAGAGGCATGCCTACAGTTGTCCTGTTTGAAAACCTCAAACCAAAGGTGCACACTGTTAAAAAATAGGAAACTCATTGCAAACATGCACACAGCATGTGCGCGCATGTGCACACGTTTGCACTTGTTTGCACAGCGCTTCCCCCCGGTCAGAAACAGAAAGGCAAAAGGAAGGAAAAGAAGTAGTAGGAAGTTAACCAAGGAGAACTAGCAGAGCTGCCAGGTGAAATATATCAGAATCAGCCAATTACACAGGCAGTACACTAGCACAGCCCAGCCCAGCACTTTAAACTCTGCAAACAGCATTCCCCCGTTTTTTCCCAAGAACTCTGCAATGCTGCAGTATACAAAGAGGGAAAGCTTAAAAAGCTTAAGTCAGACAAAATGTTAGGGGCTGCTCTTGCTATTATAAACCAACATGTGCAAGGTGCTGAGGGTGGTGATGTTGTGAATGCTGCTGAGCACCCCACAGTGAGAAGATGGAGAAGAGTGTACAGATCCAAGGTAGCCTACCAGGGGCTACATGAGCTGGAGATAGTGGAGCACTATAGGGTGGACAGAGACCTCCTACAGCAAATTGTTGAGCTGTGCCGGCCACGCCTCACACACAGAACCAACAGAGGGGAACCTATCTCAGTGGATACCAAGGTATGTGTTGGCCTAAGAATACTAGCTACAAGTGCATTCCAAAGACCAACTGGTGATATCATGGGGATTTCACAGGCATCAGCATCCAGGGTACTCCACCAGTTCCTGGATGCCATGTCAGCACATGTCGGTCACCACGTATATTTCCCCAATTCCCGTGAGGCATTGGCCAGCAATATGCATCTTTTCCACCAAATAGCAGAATATGCTGAGGTACTGGGTGCAATAGACTGCACGCACATATGCATCAAAGCACCACCCGGTGAGCGGGGTAGGGTCTACATCAACTGCAAGGGCTTCCTCTCCATCAACTGCCAGGTCATGTGCAATGCCCTGGGCATAATAATGAATGTGTGTGCTGGCTGCCTTGGAAGCTATCATGATTCCCACATCTGACAGCTGACACAGCTGTACCAGAGATTTGCCAATGGGGACATCCCTGATGGTCACCTAGTGGGGGATGCTGGATACACACTGGAGCCATGGCTGATGATCAGAAATGCACACACACCTGAACAAGAACTCCATAATGAGGCACACGCACAAACACGAAACATAATTGAGCATGTGTTTGGGATGCTCAAGTCACGGTTCCGGTGTCTGGACACATCTGGTGGAGCCTTGCAGTACTCCCCAACTACATGTACCCAAATTGTTATGGTATGTGCCATGCTACACAATATGATCCTGCGGAAACAGCTGCAGCAGGAACAGCACTGGACAGGGCCAAACAGCCCCCCACCATTGCCAAGGCCTACACAGGCACAGTGTGACTTGGAGGAGGAAAAACCTGAGCCTGCCCCAGTAGGCAGTAGGAGGCATGCCCAGTATGCCCTGGCCTTGGCAAAGAGGCAACGCATAGCCCATACACTGACTCAGTAGGAACCCTGGAAATGACACCTCTCTCTGATTCGCACATACAGTAAAAGGGATGCCTAACTTGACACTACCTGTTTTCAAACATGTATAGGGAGTGTACTATGTGCATCAAACATAGGCATTCCTGCAGCACCACCTGAGGCATGAGTGCCCTATTTTAAGCAATATAAAGCACTGCTAAGCACATTTTACCAGTATTGAGCATATTTAAATACAATTGGGTGTAGCTGCGCACCGCACTGGCCAGCGCAACGTCGGACAACATTGGGCAATGTTGGGCCATGTTGGGCAAAGTCGGGCAAAGTCGAGCAAAGTCGGGAAAACACGCTCACACATGCTTTACTGTTCCTTAACCAGTCAGGTCTGCCCAGCAGGAAAATAAAAAACAGTGACAGGGCTCGAACTCAGGATACTGTGCACTATAGTCACAGTACTGAACCACTAAGCCATGACAGCATTTCACTGGCACAGACACAACTTAAGTCACTCACACATACCAGTTGGGAGGGTGACATACCTAACAGTCACAGCCAGCAAGACAATTGTAGACAAACGCAAACACAAACAAATGCTGTATCATGCCCTCTGAAGAGGCATATGAGTAACCTCCCCCCAGGCCTATGCAGACAGATAACAGCAGGCCAGGCAGTGTGATGTGGGTTGGGTAGGCTATGAAGTCCCAAATTAATATGCATGTAATTGGAAGCTAAGAACTGTAGTACAGTGGTATGCCTCAAGCCAGTACGATAGGCAACAGTACAGAATGAAATGGAGTACCTGACATAGCAGTGCAAGCCTAACAAATGTGTATAAGTGTCAGGTGTACCTCTCATCCTATGTACACCCACAGTAACAATCAAGTGTGCCCCCCCCCGGGTAGATATGTACAAATAATAGCTGCCCCCCCTGTATGTAGAAGTGTTGATAAGTCTATGCAAATTGACTCATGGAAGCCCTGCAGGCACAGCGTGCTTCCTGTCGATGTACAACACAAAGGTGAGCCCTGAAGTAAAAACTAACTTGAATTTTCACACACATATATAGTATATATATATATATATATATATATATATATATATATATATATATATATATATATATATGCCCATAGTGGACATGCTCTCACACTTAAACAAATTTAGCAAATGTCAGTCAACAACATACTGAAAGGTCATACTGAGCATGCTCACACACTTAGGCCATGTCTGAGTACAGCAGTGGGCCACACATATCTGGCAGTTGCAATTCTTACTCCAGGCACATGTCACTATTCACCAATCCTGCCTTGCGCACACAGTGATATGAAAACAGACCCATATAATATATTGGACCCCTGTCATAATCAAACTATGTAATAAAAGTACTTAAGTTGTTCAAAGAAAGTGAAAATCCAATGAAGATCAATAAATCGCCCATCAGTATCATCAAGAAACAATGAGCAGTCCTAACATTATCCAAGCCATATTCTGGCAAAAATATTGCCAAAGAGTCCATAGAGAACCATGAAGCTTTCTTTAGCTATGTCATAAATATCAACGTAAACTCATATGTGTTCTGAGTCAGTGCAAAGTGTAAATGAATACATGTACATGACTGACATTGAAAAACATCTTGTCAGACAGGTTCATACATATTTACCCCCCTCTCACTGACAAAAGGGCCATTTACCATACCTGGAGTTTGTGAAAAGCCAGAAATCACATATACAATGGTTAAACAGCTCTATCCAAACCTAAAAACATGGTGTCTATGGGATGACATGGTGTCCCTGGCTGTGTCATATGTGAACTCCAAAATAAACAGACCATGCACCTGAACAGTCTGTTGAGACTCACCCTCTGTACAGGATATGCAACTGTTGAATGGGTCACAGCAACGTTTGGCACACTCCACAAGTGTTGGTGCACAACAGACCATCTGAACTATTGTCTTATAAGCCTAATAATCCTGATCTGCAAGGCCATGGAGTCCATCATTATGGAACTCATAAACAGAGCTATTGGGAGCCTACAAACACCCAACCCTACCCATTTTGGTTTGGTCAGGGGCAGATTATGGTCCCTAAACCTGCTAGACAGTTTTCAAGGCAGTTACCCAGGACACACATCAATAAAATGAGCTCCACATGGCCTACATAGACCTTGAAAAGCCCTTTTCCAACATCTCACACACATGTCGTATCCACAAAATCAACAATTTGTGCATAAACATGTATGTCATCTGATGGATTGCCAAATGGGGCACAGATAGATCCCACATGGTAAGAATTGTAGTCTCCCTGTTAGACTGTAAGCTGGTAACAACTGCTGTCCCCCATGGCTCAGTCCTGGGACCCCTCCTGTCTGGTGTATACTTTTTAGAAATATAGTCAAACACATGAGGGCTATGGTTAGCAAAGTTTATGGATGACTGCAAAAAGGCTGTCATAATCGATGTTTGGGAACACAGAGACATCCTTAAAAAGGGTTGCAGTCAGACAGATGTGGTGTCAAAATTATGGCCTCGAGCTACAGTCATACAAATACCACATAGGTGCCAACACCCTAAATATGGAGGTAATAATAAGGGATCTATGGACACATGTGGATAGTCATCTCTACTTCCAGAAACACATTCACAAAGTGGTTAGAAAATCATGCTATGTGTTCCCATAAATTGCCAAAGTCTTTGCATGTAGGTCAAAGGAGGTTTCCTCTACTCATCAGTCATCAGACCCATCAGAGAGTACCATGGCACACTTGCGATGAATCTGACTAGGCACCTTCAGCAGCTGGAAAGACCACTGAAGTACCTCAACAAGAGGAATACTGGCCTCAAACAGCTGACCCATGCAACAAGACTGAAGTATCTGAATCTGTACGAATCTGTAAGAATCTGTACTCTCTTGCATACTGTCTACTCAGGCGATCTCTGCCCAACAGACAGTTCCATGTCCAATGCAGAACTGATGTACATGCTCTATCTAAAGTAAACCCAAGCTCACTGTGCCACATGCTTTAGGGATATAATCGTCACAACAATAAATAGAACATGTTGGAGGGATACATTACTAACTCACAGACTTCCCTTGCTTTGGAACAGGCTCCCAACCTACATTAAGCTGAGTCCCTTACTGACACTCTTCCAGAGGAGCCTTGATGAGTGTATGTGAAACTGAACTGTCACACCATGAATCACTTCATCAGCTCTACTACACAGAGGCATAGGGAACTAACCCCACGTGTGCTGATAGCTGCACACTCTGACCATACTAATATATGCTTTCAGGCAGATAGTCTATTACCTACCTATGTACCTATATATATGTAGGGGGAACACAGTATAATAAGCCAAAGGGCACAAAAGACATGAGCTGCACATCTCACCCACTGTACATAATAGCCACCAGTATCGGTAAGCATTACAGTGTATGTGGTGCATGTGCCTGCTGTACAACATGACTGTACAATGAAGTACACATCTACTATCTGTAGACATGTACTTGTCACATAGGTTCATAGGTATGTAGTAGACTATCTTCACAGAGGCATATATTAGCCTAGGCAAGTTGTGCAGCTTTCACCACCCCATTGGTTAGTCTCCTAAGCCCTAGTTCTAATAGTTAGTACCCTAAGCCCCTTTCTAGTGGGGCTGCTGATGTGATGCCTGGCATGAATTGTCCGTTTCCCATCCACTCATCAAGGTTCCTATTGAAGAGTGTCAGTGAGGGGCTCTGTCTGATGTACATTGGGACTCTGTTCCACAATAAGGCAAGTGTCTGAGATGGTACTCTATCCCACCAGCATGTTGTATTCATTGTTGTGATGAGGTTCATATCCCTGGAGTGTGTAGTGCGACTCAATTTTGTTATCCTTAGATGGAGCATGTTCAACAGTTATGTGTTGGACATGGCTCTGTATGTTAGGCAGAGTGTGCCTCTGAGTAGGTGGTACGCAACGGAGAACAGATTTAGTTTTACCAGTTGTGTTGCATAACACAACTGTTTGAGGCCAGTAATCCTCTTGTTGAGGTACCTCTGTAATCTCTCCAGCTGCTGGATATGCTTAGTCGAGTACATCCAAAATGGTGCATTGTACTCAATGATGGGTCTGATGACTTAAGAGTAGAGGGCCACCACTACCTCTTTTGATCTTGATGCAAACCCTTTGTTGATTAGGTGGGCCACATAGGATTTCCTAATCACTTTGGCAACATGGTTGTCAAAAAAAAGATGACTATCTACTTGTGTCCCCAGATCCCTTATTACCGTGTCAGTTTTTAGGGGGTAACACCTATGTGGTAGTTTGTGGGTACTTTGGTTTCCCCAAAGGAGATTACTATGCATTCTTTCACATTGAGCTTGAGGCCATGATTCTGACACCACACATCTGTCTCATAGAGTCCCTTCTGGAGAATATTTGTGTCATCTGGGGAATCTATTATGGCAAACACTTTACAGTTCCCAGCAAACTTAGTCAACCACAACCCTCCTGTGTTGCCATGTACTTTTGAGAAGTCTATAGCAAACAGGAGGGGCTCCAGGACTGAACCCTGGGGGACACCAGTTGTTACCAGTTTAGAGACTGACATGTAGCCAGCAACTCTTAATTTGTGGGATCTATCTGTGAGCCAGTTTGCAATCCATCTTGTGATGTATGGATTTATGCCCAAGTTGGTGAGTTCAGCTATGATACTTGACTGGGGAATGGTGTCAAAGGCCTTAGCGAGGTATAGGTAGGCTGTGTGGAGCTCCTTTCAATCATCTGTAGCCTGGGTAACTGTCTCAAAGAAATCCACCCAGTTCAGGAGGTGTGATCTCCATTTGATTAAGCCAAACTGGGTGTGCTCAACTGTGTGAAGGTTCCCAATGTCTTTATTGTTGACTTCCATTATGACTGGCTCCATTGCCTTGCAGATCAGACTTGTCAGGCTAATAGAGCATGAATGCCAATGGTCTTTTGTGGGCCCACCCCTGTGGAGTGGGAAGAACATTGCTATGCAACATTCTATGGGTACATATCCTGTAGAGAGACTGTAGAGAGAGGTGTAGGTATCCTTGATGAATATGGATACATCCCCACTCTATGTGCTATGATCCAGGTTCTAATGCTGGAAGGTATGGAATGAGTAGTATCCTGGTAGTGCTGGTGTGCTCTCTGGAGCCTTGAACTATGTTTCTGTTACTGCACAGATATCAATATTCTCCATACTGAGAGGTGCCTCAAGTGTGTGCATTTAGAGGCTGAGACTTCTGGCAATGAGTAGCATTTAGCTCACTGTGTTTATTTGTGTTGGCTACGGGGTTTGGTTTGTCCTGAGTGACTGGTGTTCCACACCTGAAGTCAACTCCTCATTGGTCTGATCTGACCATAAGCTAATTTCCCTACATATCCACATTCTGCCCCCACCCCCCACCCCCATTAAGGAAACCATGTTAAAAAATTTCTCCCAAGCCAACTTCA
>NC_056742.1:55472661-55589759 GCF_019279795.1 Protopterus annectens | reverse complement strand
CGGGGGGGCAGGTGTGTCTACACACCATGGTGTCAGTGTAATGACTGCAGATGTGCCACACAGGCATGTGGCTGGTGCTGCTCGTAGGAGGACCTCTGGCAGACATGCACCTGCAGGACAGAGCGCAGCAGCTGGCATCACCGGACACATGTTCCAGACTGTAATGGCGGCAAAGGCACGTGCTGAACGGCAGAACAGAGAAGGGCAGAGGCTGCAGAGGGCTGCTATCCATACCCTAAATGACAACATCCAGGCAATGGCAAATGCTCAACAGCAGATTGCTGATGTTCTGGATCAGCGATTGGGTGACATGGTCAGAATCCTTGACTGTGGCATGGCAATCCGCGAGTGTGAGCTGTCTGTGCTGGAACATCTGGTAGGAGTGAGGCGTAGGCCACGTGGACGTAGGCCAGCAACACCACCTAGTGTAGGTGAGCGTGCCACCTCACATGCCCGCTCCCATAGTGCCGGTAGCAGTAGCAGTGCAGCTGGTGCTGCACTGTCCATGCCAGGACACAGCAGGCCACATGGACGTGGCCCTGGATGTTTTCAGTGGGGACACGGTTCCAGCGGACATGTGTCATCGGACAGTAGCCACTCTGTACCTCCACCTGGTAGTGCCCGTGCAACCCCAGGCAGGCACAGGTCATGTGGCCGTGGATGGACACAGTGAGCTGTACAACCTGGTCTGTAAAATCTGGGGCTGTCAATTATACCCCGTGTAGGCCACACAAATGGCAGAACTGTGTACACACATACATGCACACAGCAAACACAACTGTAGGGCTCCACTACATCCACATGCATTCTGAACAGACATGTCCAATCAAATCACCGGCCCTTACACACACACATGATGTCATCCATTGGTGCAGCCTATGCCCCTGGCAAACATATCACCCTGTGCATATGATGAAACCTGTGCCGCATCCCTGTCATCCACACCATCGGTGTAGGGATATGCTCAAATATTCTGATGCACAGGGTGAACAGAATAGTGAGAGGTGTATGTAATATTACCTGTGTATGCATAATGAGGGATGTGTATGTTGCAGTGGTTGTGTGTGAATACTGAGAGATGTGTATGTGACATAGGTTGTGTACTGTCGACATGCACCGGTCATACCATGTAGTTCAGGTGCAGCATGCATTGTGATGTGTTCACGGTATGTGTCTCAGTTACATCTGTAGCACCATGTTGGTTGTGATACCCTGGTTCCCTCCTATGGTGTACTTGCATGTGCCTACAGGTTGCAGTGTTTGCAGTCCCCCACGTGTAACTGTGGATTACTCACAGGCACGTCTGGCAATATCAGCATGCTGCATGTACCCTCAACCTGACTGTTGGAAACACCAACATGACACAGACGTCCACACATATACTGCACCTGATGCATGTGGTCAGTGCCACAGGCTACACTGGACAGTGACGTGACATACATAGCAGGACACATTACAGGTATGGTGACATGGTGCAGGGGTTGTACACAGTGGTCTGGCCAATGAAGATGTGAGGTGTCACTTGGTAGCTGGAGGCCACACTGTGCAGCAGTAGGACCCTGTAACAGTACGGGAACATGGCCACATTCACGGGGTGTACACCACTATAACGCGCACCGCATAGTGTTGAGGTGGGACCCTTGCCTATGTGGTCATCACCCTCACAGTACTATGCACCCGCATGACGTGTCACAGAGAAGGAACATGCACAGGTAGACAGTATGGCTGGGACCTATGGCATCAACAGGGTAGTGCACTGCATCACCATTACGGGTTAGTCACCATGTGGGGTTAGTAATCATTTCTCACTGTATATTAGCATACACCCTCACACCAAGCACCAGACATACATACATACACACACACACACACACACACACA
Organism: Protopterus annectens; assembly: GCF_019279795.1. Lineage (NCBI taxonomy): Eukaryota > Metazoa > Chordata > Ceratodontiformes > Protopteridae > Protopterus > Protopterus annectens. Next base: position 55,587,878 of record NC_056742.1, on the reverse strand, counting down.
CACACACACACACACACACACACTGTTGTGACCACACATGTGTATACGGACAGCTGACGTGTGTGATGCACCACACCGGCCGACATCATGTTTCCCACACTGATGTATGTACAGATCTCTACAATGGTGTACAGGGATGTGTAACAACTGGGACATAATCCCCACGATATGTGGCATCTCTGGTTACACATTCGGACACACATGGCAGTGCTGGGAATGATACACCTGCCATATGATGACACGTTTGATAGACATGCAGCGGTATTGATTGCATTATGTGTACCAACGCTATGTCTGGCAATTGTGCTGCTATATGCACACAGGAGGTTGTAGGTGTTACAGGTGCCATGTGACATATAGTTGGTAACACCTGACCGCTGTGTATGCGTTATGTCAGCACCATCACGTAACAGTGACATAGCGTACTGTTTGCACATGGCATGATAGGATGGTGTGTGACGCAACTGTGAGCCACCCCCTGCACACATACATCTACACAGGTGGTTCACCACTTTATGTACCCACATCCCTCCATACGTGCTGTGTGTATGTCACCGTATACAGGTGTCAATGATGGGGCTGCATTGCGACTGCATGTCGTAGTTAGGTGCAACTATGTTATGGACATCGGCCACTGCACATGCATGGTTGCTGCATGCACAGTACAGATGTCACATGTGTCTCCTGTTGCCATGTTTGTATGCATTGCTATTGTTGGACATGTGTGTTGACATACAAACCACATGAACTGTGGTATGATATCACGGGTGTCACAGGCGACCAGTACAAGGGTATGTGTCCCGGTCAACATTGCTACCCCCTGTAGTGTGAGCATTCAACAGACATGGACCCACCTTCCATTTGCGTGCGTAGCAGTGCTTAGGCCACTGTTATGCACGAGGTACATCAAAGGCTATGCTATGTATGTATGTGCTGTGTGTGCAGTCCATGCACACATCCACACAATCACATGTATGACATATCCAGACGTGTGTTCATTGGTGTACAGCAACTGCCATGTGTCACAGCTGTGTAAGAGCCGTGGTATGTCTTGAGCTGACCTGTTCATGTATACTGGTATCATTGCAATGCATAACAACTGTTGGATCCCTGTTGGTACATGTGTACTCTGCACAGCTGGTGTACACCTCTGTACAGCCCAGTGGTCATGTGTCACATGGTGTTGTGGTACTGTAAGGCTGTGTATTGCTGCACCGACGACATGGTGATGACTTGACAGCTACAGTGTACACTGCAGTGTGTACGTGTGTGACCTGCACCTGTGACAGCTGTGATGGCAGCTGTGTGTGTACATGTCACTGCATGTGTGTGACCGCCATGTGCGTGAGGACAGTTATACCTTACTGTGCCCTTCTGTACTGTGCCCTTCTGTGTGTACACTCCATCTGCATGCACGACAGCCCTTTGCAACAGCTAAGTGTGTGAGCATGCCCAGTATGCTGTTGTGTAGATGGACACATGGTACAGTCCAAACTGAGACCTTCTGTGTTTACACTCCATCTGCATGCAAGACAGCCCTTTGCAACAGCTAAGTGTGTGAGCATGCCAAGTACGCCATTGTGTAGATTGACACACAGCACAGTCTGAACTGACATTTAATACCAGGTGTGCGGCCATGGCCAGTGAAACCTTGTGTCAGTGATGTCCCTCTGTGCATGGGCATGGCCGTTGACATCCTGTATTGCCATGGTGGTCATCCAGGCAACAGATTTCCATCTTCAACGTCAGGATGGATGCCTACCGAGTACACACTGGGTGACTATCTTGAAGGGTGTACTGTCTGTGGTGCTTACTGTGTCTATGTATTGTTCTTGTAGTGCTCCATACATGTATAGTTGCCCCGAGTACACCACTGCCGTGTGTTTGTGTACGTCTACCATGGGACAGTACTATGTCTGATCGTACACTCTCTATACAACCCCTGCCAGCATCCTGGCATTTGCAGATGATGACACGCGCCTAGAAGAATGCCTGTGGGACTGCTGTGTTTAGTAATCTCTGTAGCGCGTTCTGTAAATGCATCATGCTGTAGTGTGATAGGGTAGTTAGGTGTAAGTTCGATTCCCAGCCCTGCCAAGTGTGTGTGTGTGTGTGTGTGTGTGTGTGTGTGTGTGTGTGTGTGTGTGTGTGTGTGTGTGTGTGTGTGTGCGCGCATGCTCCCGTCCGCCTGGGGACTCAGGTTATGCTTTTAGATGCTTCAAACCACAGATATATAATGCTGACGTCTTTGCCTTTGCGGATGTCGACACGCACCTAGAAGAATGCCTGTGGGACTGCTGTGTTTAGTAATCTCGGTAGCGTGTTCTGTAAATGCGTCATGCTGTAGTGTGATTGGGTAGTTAGGTGTATGTTCGACTCCCAGTTCAGCCAAGTTTGTGTGTGTGTGTGTGTGTATGTGTGTGTGTGTGTGTGTGTATGTGTGTGTGTGTGTGTGTGTGTGTGTGTGTGTGTGTGTGTGTGTGTGTGTGTGTGTGTGTGTGTGTGTGTGTGTGCAGCATGCTCCTGGGCCCACCTGGGGACTCAGGTTATGCTTTTAGACGCTTCACACCACAGATATATCCCGCTGACGTCTTTGCCTTTGCAGATGTCGACATGCACCTAGAAGAATGCCTGTGGGACTGCTGTGTTTAGTAATCTCGGTAGCGCGTTCTGTAAATGCATCATGCTGTAGTGTGATAGGGTAGTTAGGTGTATGTTCGACTCCCAGTTCTGCCAAGTGTGTGTGTGTGTGTGTGTGTGTGTGTGTGTGTGTGTGTGTGTGTGTGTGTGTGTGTGTGTGCGCATGCTCCCATCCGCCTGGGGACTCAGGTTATACTTTTAGACGCTTCACACCACAGATATATCCTGCTAACATCTTTGCCTTTGCGGATGTCGACACGCACCTAGAAGAATGCCTGTGGGACTGCTGTGTTTAGTAATCTCGGTAGCGCATTCTGTAAATGCGTCATGCTGTAGTGTGATAGGGTAGTTAGGTGTATGTTCGACTCCCAGTTCTGCCAAGTGTGTGTGTGTGTGTGTGTGTGTGTGTGTGTGCGTGTGTGCGCATGCTCCCGTCCGCCTGGGGACTCAGGTTATGCTTTTAGACGCTTCACACCACAGATATATCCCGCTGACGTCTTTGCCTTTGCGGATGTCGACACGCACCTAGAAGAATGCCTGTGGGACTGCTGTGTTTAGTAATCTCGGTAGCGCTTCCTGTAAATGCGTCATGCTGTAGTGTGATAGAGTAGTTAGGTGTAAGTTCGATTCCCAGCCCTGCCAAGTGTGTGTGTGTGTGTGTGTGTGTGTGTGTGTGTGTGTGTGTGCGCATGCTCCCGTCCACCTGGGGACTCAGATTATGCTTTTAGAAGCTTCACACCACAGATATATCCTGCTGACATCTTTTGCCTTTGCGGATGTCGACAAGCACCTAGAAGAATGCCTGTGGGACTGCTGTGTTTAGTAATCTCAGTAGCGCGTTCTGTAAATGCGTCATGCTGTAGTGTGATAGGGTAGTTAGGTGTATGTTCGACTCCCAGTTCTGCCAAGTGTGTGTGTGTGTGTTTCCAGCTGCATGACAACATTACATTGCTTTTACAGTATTCACTCACCATAACATCTGTGCAGCGTCTTTGCCTTTGATGCCGCTGTCTACAGGCTAGACGTATGCCTGTGTGATTTCTGTGATCTGCTAATCACGGTTGCACGTTCTCTCACTGTGTAATGCTGTTGTGTGGTACAGTGGTTACGTTCGTGTTCTGCTCTCAACCCTGCCACGTGTGTGTGTGTGTGTGTGTGTGTGTGTGTGTGTGTGTGTGTGTGTGTGTATGTCTGTATATATATATATATATATATATATATATATATATATATATATGTATATATAATTTCTGCACATAACTCTGCTCTTGCACAGACAGCTGACTGTTTCATGTATCGCATATTTGCATAGCTTTCACATACCAATGGGGTATGTTGCAAATCCCAACATTGTCTGTGCAACGTTCATGTTACGGGTGGTGTTACACGCCCTTACAGGCATTTGCTGTATAGCTTGGCAGACATCTATCCTTGCTGTACTCTCACTCTACTCAGACACCGCGAGGCTTCATGTATCATGGCCTAGTTTTGCTGTGTGTATGTCTATTTGTGCTGTGTGCATGGCTGTGGGTATGTCCCACTATCATCATTTGTAAAGGTGACAGCCCTATAGGTACTTCATGTAGACTGCTGTGTCATTTGACATGTCAGCACATACCTACGGACAGTACTGAACATTCTACTGCAGCGCTTTTCATACCTTCTGAGTTATCTTGCAGTCGATAATGCTGTTTCCTCACGCATGTATCTGTTTCTGATCATACCACTCCACCTCCTAGAGCAAACATCTGGACAAAGCCTTAACTGATAGTGGGACACATAGGGGCAGAATTTAAATATTGCTCTTACAAACGTAGATAGTTGACACAATAATAGGTTTTGCATTAGTATGACTTTTCTGACGGATTTGGTGTCTTAAACCCTCATGTTTGTCATTATTTAATGACTTCAGTTCTCAGGAATTTGCCAGAATAGTACTGATTTTAAGAGACACACACCAAACATATGAGGAAAAACTCTGCACATTCTGCGTAAATCTGTACAGTTGCGGAGTATGTGTCTGATACAAGATATCAATTTTCTGACACCAATACACACACTGTATGGTGGCATCACAGGCCAGATGCCATTACATTTATATTGCAGGACACACCCACCCACAGGGTTGTATTCCTCACAAAGGCCAACAGCTGCTTATCCACACTAATTATTCTATCATGTACCTTATGTGTACACCGGTATTTGCTCTTTCCATCAGTGGCAGAGCTCACGTACGAGTATGGGGGACTGGACATTGTAACGGTGACACTGCATGACACCCTGAGGGTCACATTTCTTTTGAGTCTATTAACCTTCCACATTGACTTTCACAGGGCATACGTTGTCATTCACATTTGTCGGAGTACATGCTTATGACTTATACATGTTTTGTCATTTGTCCTGACGTCTTTCTTCTCACCTTTCCACCTAGTATCACACGTTCTGTACATGTATTTTGGACAGGTTACCTTCATACCTCTCACCTGTACACATTATGGGTAAACGCCCTGACGTTTGACCTTTGCTCTTGTTACATTTGTCATAATAATGTGCCTTTCTGGTAAATTACTGGCAAGACATTACGAACTGTGCGGTTAGATAATAGTGACTGACATTTCTATGTTATGATTAGTAACACTCATAACATTCATATTCCTGACTACGCCAGTATTCTATCAACGTTCTGACTTTGTCTGGGGTATATCTAATACAGTCCCTATTTGTATTTCATGTACTATGCCTTAGTGCAGCTGTCTTATTCTGACAGTTTGCCAGGTATGGTTACCATCTTGGTCATACGCATGTCCATCCATGATAATCGCCTACATGACACTGATATAGGGCCCTGCATATTCCCACAATGGTTTACGCAATATCCAGTGGATGGTTTGCCCCATTATTGGGAATATAGGCGTGTGCTATACCCACATCACTCCCACGGGGCGGACCTAATAAATCTGTGTCAAACAACACCTAGGCCCATTTCTGCATACCCATGATTCCCATACCTAACACCCCTCCACAGTACCCATTACACATATTTAATGTGAGCGGTACTAAAGTGTGGAGACACTTATAAGCACTCCCCACTCTCCGGATATCAGTTCATACATCATACATTCTATCGACACATGTGTTATTACCCTTGCACCTGCTACTGTTGCATGTACAGCTATATCGTATTTGCTGAGGTCACTTCTTTTGCGTCAATGATGGTTGACACTACATATGGATCAATTTTTGGGGTCCTGCAATGGACACCTATATTCATGTTTAAAGTGTAGAACTTGCCGGACTATCACTTTCTGGCCAATGGTTTGGAAAGCAGCGGTTTATTCACCTTTCGTGCATGTCTGTTTGTCTACCCATAATAGCTATGCCATGGCCTATTTATGTACATATGTCATATCTACGGGACATATGTTTGTTGTGTATACATATATACATGTACAGTCCTCATTTCATAATTTTCTTTGGTTTACGTTTGTGGATTATGTGTATACACACATATCTATATCCATATCATACCTTTCCACTGTGCAGATTGTCGCAGAATGTACTGCTGGTTGCCTCTTTATCTTCGCTGTGTTTTTCATAACCTGTGTCTATCTGGTAATTTAGTGGCATTTCATTAAAGACTTACGTTGGGAAATACTGGCAAGCAGTTCAGGTTACGACTGCATACCCTTCAGAGAATCCATGCTACTGACACACCCGTTATTCTATCCACTTTCTATGTTTGTTCTGGCACATATCTGGGGATTGTCCCTATTTGTACCAGTAGTTTGCATGGCTTTGTCCGGTTTCAAACTTTACGGGGTTAACAGGTTTGAGCCATGTATATATAACTTGGGGGAAACAGCATTCATTTACTATGCTGTGAGCGGATCACACACCACAGCACTTGCATATACATGTTGTGGGTTACATCTGTTTAATAGATATGTGTGCTTGCGCAGCCTTTCATACTTCTGACCATAACACTTACTTATCTGTAGTCCGGTTTATGGACTGGTGTGAAACACACGGTTCACCTTTACGTATTTAACTGTGTGTACAGCACGAACGCATTCATTACACTTTACAGGGATATCTGCAGTGGTCGTAGGTCAACCGGGACTGCATTCACGTTGGACGGATGCTGGAAACAGTATTCTGTTGCTGTTCTGCCTCATTGATATGCATACCCATAGTACTTAGCTACATCGACATATGCCTCACCGCTTCACTTACAACACAGGCATCCATTCCCCTGCTGTGATAAACGCGGTACTACATATTACACATTCCCTATTGCCTACTGCTGTGGACCCCAGCTGCATTGTTAATCACTCCAAGAATATGCAGAACACCAGGGCATATAGTTGTATCACATACACGTTTCTGATTGTCAGGGTGTTCATGTAGTGATCTGGGTATAGGCTTGTCCGCCTGGTGAACGGAACTTCCCTGGCTGAGTTCAAATGTCAGATGAAGCATGTGGACAGGGAGCTTCTCCCTATTATGAACATTTTACCTGTATTTATAGACACATGTGTTTGTGCACCTATCAGGAGCTTATTCTGTTGGCTGTACATATTATGGGTGGGGTTGTTACGGTCCATACTCCACGGTGAGGGGGGGGGTTTCCATTCACATGGGGATTATTTTCTTGGACATGTTGTGACTACAGGTATGCAGTTGTACATTACACAAATGTCATGGGTTGTTACTGTACATATGTATGGACCATACCTCTCAACCTCTTTGAGCAACAAATCTGCGCAAACCCTACATGATGGGGAGAGTAAGAGGGACACATTTTAACTAGTTTCCTTACAAGCTTATAACGTTGATAGAATACTAGGTTTTGCATTATCATGACTCTTCTGCGGGATGTGGAGTGTTATACTTAATCTTCATTATTTCGTGACGTCAATCCGCACCTATTTACTGGACAGACGCAGATAGTCAGAGGCACATAACAATATGAGCCAACACTCTGGTCATTCTGCGAATATCTGGACAGTTGAGTGATATGGTATGAACCTCTGTAATACGCTGTTGTGTTCTGGCACAGCAGTAGCTCGGCATTAGGGACAGATGTCGGGACATGCTGGCAGACAGTTGAGTTTCAGACTTCATACTCCGGACATTAATGCCATTGTGCAAACTGTCATTCTATGATATATCTATGTTTATCCATCCACATGGATATATTCCTGCTTGCACCTGTTATACATTCTAGGGATTTCACTCTGAGCTCTCCATACTCCTGCTCCTCTCTACCCTCCAGCTTAACCAGACATAGCTGACACTCACTTGACTCCAAGTATGTCATTGTTGTAAATTTCTGTATTACCACTACAAAACTCTGGATTTGCACTGCCTTATTATGCACATTTTATGCATGTGTATTTCCTGACTGTATGCCTTTTACTCTTGTATTTTACCTTTAACATTATGTAGCCTTTATTTCCTTGTATTGCATGCGGAGCTTTTCTACCCGGGCCTCCACTGTTACTGGGCACTTCTTCACCCAGTGGACTTCTCGGGTACTCAGACTGCACATACATGAATAACTTCTAACAGCTATCTTTGCATATTGTACCTGCTGTTGTACCTTTGTCTCACTTGTATTCACGGCTCTGTCCAGATATCTAGCTCACACAGGTTGTCAGGTATGGTCGGTCATGCCGGCACACACTAGGTATCCCTCACACTTCATCAGGGTTATCCTGTTAATGTCGGGTGTCTTCCTCACCCTTCTGCTGTTTGCCACTATGCGAGTGTGCAATATATTCTCCCGCATATTTGTGTGGGGACACGTGTGTCACAGGAAGGTGTTTTATCCTGGCTACTAGGTTATGCATGACCACTCAGGTCTGGACAGTGTCTTGGACCTCTACTTCACATTCTGACTTGTGTCCAGATATGTACAGGATTGGACACCTTGTCATCATACCCATTCTATTATTTACACAGGTGACTTATCCCGTAAGGGATATTCCAGAAATTGGACCATTCCACACAGAAACGATATTGAAATGTATTTTGGCTTTATGAAAATGTGCAGGGGGTTTAACATGCAGGGAATACATGGTTTGCTATCCTGACACTGCCTAGGGTGACAATACCTACTACATATGCGTAGTAGCTGTGTCTGCAACGAACCATTGGGCCATGTACGGGTGGATTTGGTGGATGTTCTGTTATGGGGGTGGGTTGTGTGATGTGGAGGGTATGCTGGGTAGCCCAATATGCAGCCAGGTGTGTTGCATTTGTTATGGCCAGTTCCATCAGGACCAACCTGTGGGTATGTGACGGTGACATATCTATACATTTTGATCGCACATTTACATGATACATATGTTTGTGGGATTATGTTCTACACTATGGCCTGTCTGCTTATCTTGCAGCTGTTTCTCCATGTGTTTGTGTTTATGTCCACTTCACCCGCTGCCCCCTCCTATACCTCTGGTTCACCTTTTCTGCATACGACACAGTATCGCCTTTGCGGGTTTTACCATTACCCATCCACCCCTCACATGCAAATTACTCACATCCGATAGCTCACTACTTTTGTTGTTGGGCCATGACACGGCCAGAGTAGCACATTGACTGCCCTACAGGTGTCGGGTACCTTTATGGTTGTGTGGACTACCCTGCCATGTTTGCTTCCCACGTGCTATACCTCACACACATGGGTACACGCCCATACTTCACTTTCATTACTTAGTTGGTATACCCGGGTACTACCCATTCGGCTGTGTCACATACTAGTTTGGCTTCTACTGATGACTCCCAGGTTTTGCAGACCTGTTGTACTCATTGGGGGGATGGCACCTTTTCCTATGTCCATGCTATTCCTTCCACATATCCGACTGTTGTGGACAATGCATCCCCACAGTCTACGGTACTGTTTCCACCTTTTTAATTGGCCACAATGTAACATTTGCGGTGGACACAACACATTTTACATGCCGACACATACCCACGGTCAGTTCGGCAGATAGAACTTACAACTCTTGCCTATATCTAAGCTTTAGTCTTGCAGCATTTCAGTGGCTTATTCTTTTTCTTATGACATTTATGTAATATACATGTGGAGGACAACTGTTTAGTGCCACTATTACATGACGTCTGAGGGATAATTATGTCCTATAATCTCTGCACATTTGCCATGTTTACAAGCTTGTGTCGGGACACATCTGGCCGCAGTGGTACTGTCGCTCACAAAGTGGGACATGTGGTATTCTTAGTCGATGTTACGGGTCATACTGTTCCTTTTGCACTACATGTGTCCTTATTGTTGTAGCTGTTTCTATGCCCCTGATTCGTTTACATGTGTATTCTATTCCCTATCACATTTGTTATGTGGGATACAGACCTACCTTTTGTATGTGACTATTACATCCCTTGTGGGATATGATTCGGACATACAGTCACTACATATATCTACATTTCTCCTCGTGTATTTTGTTATGGACACATCTGCACAGCTATGTACCCTCCCTCACATTATGGGTCAGCTGGTGACCCTCTCCATTGGGCTGGACGTACCTCCTGGTGGTGCCCTAGCATATGATATGTTTCACTTCCACATGGTATAGCTATCAACACTATGTTGGACTACGGGCACACGGTTTTTCTGTCATTTGTTCAAGGGTAGGGGCCTGTTATTTCCTATCGTGCATTTGTGTTTGCTTCTTCATTTTCTGTTCGCAGGGACTATCTTGCATGCTTTGTATACGTTTTAGTCTCCACGGACACTGATAGGTGCGATTATTACTGCAGGTGGACTATAATATTCAGCAGTTTAGGTTGCTCATCGACAGCTGACATTGACACGCCTCCCTCCGCAACTTCGTTACGCCCCATGCACTCGCGCATGTTTCCTATGCACGTGGCTGTGGCGGCTGCACGCCTTCATTAATATGCATATGGCGCTACTACTCCATATATACGCCGCACGGCTGGCGCAAGCCTTACACCGGCCTTGCGCCGAGCTTCATGAATCCGGGGGAGTGTTTTGATTCCTGCACTTGCCAACTGTGTGTGTGTCTCCCTGGGAAAAAGCATCCTTTTTGGAGACTACTCACACCCCTTAAAAGTGGTATACTCATCTTTGTCAAGTCTGATGATGTCACCATCCTACAAATATACCTGTGGAAAAGTGAAATCCCTTTAATGTGTATAGTGTGTCATGTAAATGTGTACTGCTGTAGTATCATAAGGTAGTGAGATGGGGGTTTGATTCCTGCACTTGCTAACTGTGTGTGTGTGTGTCTCCCTGGGGAAAAGCAACATTTTTGGAGACTACTCACACCCCTTAAAAGTGGTATACTCATCTTTGTCAAGTCTGATGATGTCACCATCCTACAAATATACCTGTGGAAAGGCAAAACCCCAGAAATATGTAAAGCGTGTTGTGTAAATGTGTACTACTGTAGTATCATAATGTAGTTAGGAAGGAGATTGAATCTTGTGCTTGCTGATTTTGTGTTTGTGTTCCAGGTGGGTTTTGATTTTTCTAGTGTATGACATATCACACTGACAACTGTATGTGCATTACACATGTAAGGTAGCTGTAGGGCAAAGCCATATACATACGTGTGACCTAAATTATTTCATAGGTGGGTACTCTGCTTTCTCTATGAAAGCATCTGTTATCTTTGCCAGAGAGTGCTGAGGCTTTCCAGACCTTAGGTCACTTCTGTATGCTCGTGACAAGCTCAGCCACTGCAGTGATCCCTGGGCTACATCTTCTGTTTCACATCCACTCATCACAGTTTCTATTTAAGAGTGTGAGTGAGGGTTTATGCTTGAGGTATATTTTAATCCTGTTTCAAAGCAAGCAAAGATGACTAATCATTATAGGTGTGCAACAACCTCTGTGGATCTGCATGCAAACCCTTTATTGCTTATGTGCTCCACAGAGGGATTTCCAAAACCCTTTGATAATGTGATTATCAAAGGAGAGATGACTAAACACATGGCTCTTTGTATACATTAGTACCTGTTCCACATTTTGGGGGCTACTACATATGTGGTACTCTGGAGATACTTTGTTTTCTAAAAGTGGATAACTATGCTTTCTTTGGCTTGTAGCTTTACAGCATGAGTTTGACACCAGGTATCTGTCTCTATGATACCCTTTTGGAGGATGTGTGTGTCATCTGGATAATAAAGTATACCCACAGTATGCATTTTCATCAGACATGGGCAGACATAGCCCTACTGTGTTTGCTTGTACCTAAGAAAGCTATATGCCAAACAAGAGTGGTCCTAGGACTGAGTGCAGGTGAATACCACTTGTTACTGGCATAGAACTGTACATGGAGGCTGCAAATGTTACCGTGTGTCATACATCTGTGCATCAGTTGTCAATCCATCATCTAACAATTGTTTATGGTCAGTCTGTTGAGGTTATGTATAATACCAGAATGTGGGATGGGTATGAATTGCTGGTGAGCTATAGCTTGGCTGTGTGGACCTCCCCTCCTGCACCTATAGCCTTGTTAACTGACTTGAAGTCTACTAGGTGTAGGAGCCATGATCTGGCCTTTAGAGAACCTAAGTGGGTATGGTGCAGTGTTTGCAGATTCATAATGTCTCTGTTAATGAGTTCCATAATGCTGTGCTCCATAGCCTTCCAGATAACATTTGTCTGGCTTATAGGGTGAGAGTTTCCAGGATCTGTTGTAGTTCTACCCTTAATCAATTTATGTTAACATTTGCACTGGGTGTAATAAGCATGGACAAGATTAGGAATAAGTATATTAGAGGGTCAGCCCAGGTTTGAAAGTTAATAGACCAAGCCAGATAGGCAGGATTAAGTAGGTTTGTACATGTGCTGAGGAGGGATACAGAGTATATTGTGAAATAGATGCTAAGGATGAAGCCACCATGTAACATGAAAAGAGGAATGGCTAAGATGAGGTTTATGGCTGTGGTGAGAAAGGACATGCAGGTGGATGGTGTGACAGTGCAAGATGCAGAGGGCAGGAAGAAATGGAAACAGATGATCTACTGTGCCGACCCCTAAGGGGAGCATCCGAAAGGAGAAGAAGAAGACGTTGTAGCTCAACCCTTGTGGACTGTGAACACCATTACTGCACGTCATTCCACAAGTATGTAATCTGTATAGAGGCTGCATCTGGACAGAGTGTTTAGGTGAGTGGTGACTTCATATGTCAGCTTGTGTATGACACAGCCAGGGACACTGTTCAGTACCATTGCCACTGTGGTTTGGACTTTGGTAAAGAGATGTTATAACTAGAGTGTCTGTGAATCATCAGGTTTTACATTCACCAGGTCTGGAAATGTGGCCCTTGTGTAACAATAGGGTGGTGAAATCCGCATTCATATTGTCTGACAAGAAATTGGTAATGTCAGTCAGATAAGTGTACTTTGTGACCATTTACATTAACTGTGACCTGATCTGAGATTTCCCCCGTAGATTATAAACAACACTAAAGAAAGCTTTATTGTTGTCTTTGGAATCCTTGCCATTTTGTATTTTGAAGCTTGCCTTGTATGTTTGATGAGGGCTTATATTTTCCCAATGATACTGATCAGATAATTTATTCCTTATTGGTATGTAACTCTTTTTTGGTACAACTTCACACCTTCTATTATATATTTAGTTTATGGCAGGGGTCCATCAGACTAATGCACTTTTACTGTATAAGTGAGAATTTCTTGTGTTTGTGGTAGCACAGTCCATGCAACCCTGTAGGTGAACAGTGTGCATTACTAAAGCATTATGCAGCTGGGACAGTGTTAACCTTAGTAATGCAAACCAATGACAAATAGCAACAACAGCATCACCCACAGCACAGTGTCAACCCCTGTCATACACGCACATGCGTACTCAAGTTCCAAAATGTGTGTAGTACAATGCATACTGGTCACCAATAGAAACTATGGAGTGTTAACACTGGTCAATACAGGGCATGTCACACCTGCCCATGCGTCCAATATGCATGTACATGCAGACAGTGCACCTCCTCCATGTTCACAAATGGACAGCTACAAACATGTGTTGCACACACCCCACACTTACTGTCCACTGTATAACGCATGCTGACACAACTACACACATCAGCCAAGTGGCACATGGGCAAAAAAACACAATTGGAATAAACACTGGTGAAAACAATACAACATTGCTAATTACAGCTTTAATGCATCATGCCTACTCAGCTACATCTTCAAGGATATCATTGCACTTTACTGCTGACAACATGCGACTCATCCAACCATTGTTATACATTATTAAAGTCACCCTGTGCATCAGCACCATGTTAGCCTGTTCCTGCATCAATGTTACAGATAACAGGAGGTGGCACAGGTTTCATCATATTCACAGGGTGTGTTGTTGGTTTGCCAGAGTCCTACACTATACAATCAACATTTGTGTGAGTGTGTGTGTGAGGGCCATGAGTACTGTTAAGGGACAATGTTGATGTCATGTGTGTGGGTATGTGTTTGCCCTAGGTTTCTGGTTTATGTGCATGTGTCTGCATGCACACAGTTCCACCATGTGACTGCCATATACAGGGATTTGTGAGACAGCTACAGACTGTACCTGGCAGGCTTTACAGATCACCGTCTCTGGCCATGGATACAGAACCTGTGCCTGGCAGGGGTGCTACAGACAGTATCGGGTACTAATCCAGATTGGGTACTATCCGAAGAGGTTGACATATGTCCACTGGATCCAGGTCCCTGTTGGCACTGGCCAGAGCCACGTGCACGTGATCTGCTAGGATGGTCTATGGACAGCCCCCCCACAACATTGCTGGGGCTGGTACTGGCACTACGGGAACGGCTGTGACTTGCTGGACGTCCACGTTGACCTCCAGCTGGTGATGTTGCTGACATATGTCCACGTCGACATCTCAACCATCCCGCAGTGTCCTGACACATGGACATGACATTGTGGAGGACATTCAATGTCTCACCCCAACGTCTATCAATGACCTCAGTGTAGTTGCGTATGGCACCTGCTAGGTCACGGATACTGTCACTTACAAAGTTGTAATGAGCCCTCTGTGCCCTTAGCCTCTGTCTGATGTACCACTCCATTCGTGTCTGTGCCTCCATGGCAGCCTGGAACATGCATGTGGTAGAAAGAGGTGTGGCATGTCTGCCAGGGGCATGATGACCAGTAGTGCTCTGACGGAAACCCCTGGGCATCTGCTTATGTGGTACCGTTCCAGACATCTGGCTATGGCTGTTGTGTCCTGATACATGTGCCATAGATACCACACTGTCCTGGCCAGTACCAACCGTACACTGTCCCTCAGCTAAGGGCAATGGTGATGATGGATGTAGAGGCAGTATGACTGTGTGCATGGATGGGGTGGAGACTTGTGTACTATCAATTGATGGCCAAACAACAGACCCTGACAAACCTGCCTGTGTCTCAACATACCTATCCTAATCATCACTGTCTGTCTCAGTGACATCAGGTTCCCTGCTGTACTGAACCAGCCCCACCTCACCACCTGTGAGAGGAAAACAGGAAACACACTTTAAGACATGAACATGACTTCAGACCACATGCACACATGCACTCATGTGCACATGCACACATGCACACATGCACACACACACACACACACACACACACACACACACACACACACACACACACACACACACAAAACTACACTCCTCCAAAAAGCAGACACACACACAACACCAGCAATCACAGAACATACACAATAGCAAGTGATGGTGGGGTACAGTATCACAAGCAAAACAATCATATCACACATGTCAGCATGGAGGACATGTGTTGCTCAACAGCATGCAGTGCAAGTGTAGTCAGTCCTTGTTACTAATAGTATACATGGCTTTGATGCATGTGTTTTGTTATTAGGTGATGGCCCTCCCCCTGGAACACAATGCATACATGGACACAACATTGCTGTGCAGGTATTCATAACTCTGTGATGTACAGTGCACTAAAACTCACAGGTGTACATACCATTGCTAGATATGTATCTGTGTGTCAGATAGGTATCTAATGCTGATTACAGCCTCTGTGTCTTTAGCAAATAATTGTGGACACATTTTTAGCACATGCATGATGAGTATTCACACAACATCATCAGTGGTGCATGGATAATTGATGGAATACCATTCGGACACATACCCAATGTACAGTACTTATGGTGAGTGTAGATCATATTGTGGACATGCCAGTCTCATCCATGACATGGCATGCTAAATCACAACTGCATATTTAAACACTACACATACCCAATATGTGTCATATGACCTAGCCACTCAATAGCATCACAAGACATATATGTGTCAGTTGTGCAAATGGTGATTGGTATGCATACTGTTTAGAGGTGCATATATGTGCACACACACATCATTATGGTGTGTAGCAATTACAGCTATGTGTAGTACTGTGGTTACAATAACTGTATGGGGTATAGTACCATAGGCCATTATCAAGAAGCATCAGGTGGTCACTCAGGGCTACAAATGTTTCACAAACTAGCACTAATCATGCTGTGCCAGAACTGTACTACCTTGGCTAAATTCACCATTTCACAACCAGTTGTTACGTGAGTTTGTAAGGAGGCCAGTAAGGAGCATTCCCTGACATGAGTGTAGTAGTGTGTTGCAGAGTGTTTAAATACCCCAGGATAAGTCTCTACCCCTCAGGTATATTATGTGTAATGTGTTGATGAGATTTTGGATACTGGAGTGTGTCTTTACAGAGGGTTTGGGAATCCTTTATGTGTAGCATGTTAAAATGATCTGTGTATGACATAGATGTGTATGTTATGTGCATGTTGAGTATCAACTGTGCCTATCCAATGGTCACTACAGTCTAGCCACATTTGTTTGAGATGGTCTGGGTATTGCATGTGTTTGAGGCAGCTAATCACATTAGTAAGATGTGCGTGCTCTTACACCAAACATGCACAACATGCATTATGGGTAGGTGAGTTACATGTGTACATGGCCTACACCTTAACTATGACATGCACTTTTTATTTACAATAATAAATGTAGAACACACTCACCAGCATCTGTCCGCTGCTTTGATGTCACCCCAGGGGGACCTACATAGAGATGAGACAGTTTGTCAGTATCCACAACTGTGGCATTGCTACTGTGTGTTTGCAGTCTTACAGTACAACAGTTTACATTCACAGGGCTACAGATTATGTTCCATATGATCAGTATTGCACAACAACAGGCTTCACATCTTTGAACGACACACTCCACATCTCACATATGCATGATCTACCAATACAGATAACAGTAGTCTACATATATGCCATGTTACCTGCATGCTCCATGTGTGCTTGCTGGGTGGCTACAACCTCCATCATGGTGTATGTGTGCTGCTGTTGTTGTTGGGGAGGTGCCACCAGCTCATGAGCAGCTTCTCCCACTCTGGTGAGGGGGGGATGAATATTAGCACCACCCTCTGTTGCACGCTGTTGTCTACGCACATCAGCGGCATGCTGACGGACATGTCTGAGAAGATCACTGCAGTGGTGGCATACCTGCTCATATGTCCAGTTATGCAGGCCTACCTCATTGACCCTGCAGAAAACATCTTGCCACATTGCAGTATGCTCCTTCTAGTCCTGGCTGGTCTGTGAGAACATGAGACGGTAGTGCTGAATCATACTGCTAGTAATGATATCATCTTCAGCACTACTGTAACTTGGGTTCCTGTCGTGGGCCATGATCCCTGGAAGACATAAATACAGAAATATGTCTGAGCAAGTCATATGGCACATTTAACATTATACAGTACAGATATCACTGAACTGCCATATATAGCAACCTATAAACTAACCGAGAGTGAAACACTGTAACTGCCACTTATCACTGCTCACCCCACAACTGCTTGAAAGTGTCTTGTTCACTCTCTATCTAATGAACCATGTTCTGCACAGCAACAAAATAAAATCACTATATAAGACTATGCAAGAGTACCTGGCACAGTGTATGCAACACGATGCACCACCCAGCCACAGCAGATATACATCAAGCTGATGTGTTAAGAAATATATCATCCATCACAATCAGTGTAAGGTCCAGTAAATGTATTACTATTATACCATACAACTTGTTAATGCCAAACCCATGGCCAAAATATGTGCACAATTGGGAATATAGGTCACATACTGCTGTAGTACACTATGAATGTTGCTAGATACGCAGTTATATGTATTACCACACATATGTCAAAGGACATGTTACAGACATACCCACACACACACACATCAGACATAATTACAGGACACAAAGGTATGACAACCCAGATAAGCTTTCAGTGTGTCCTATACAGTACTGTGTGCCAGTACTTACACAACCTTAATCTTGAGAAATGTAATATGTGATGAATACAGGGACCACACAAAACAGTGGATGCAAGCAATGTGGACATACACCATACTTTGCTGTGCAGGCCCAGAGCTTCAGTTAGTACTACAGTACACACAGGATTTGCATTCAACATCGGTACCAACCAATAATCATAGATGTAGTGCTTTAGCCTCCAATGACACACCCTATTTAAAACCAAGGGACTTAATCACACTATATGCAATATCACTTGTTCTGCCTAGCAACAGAATACACAGCTTTTAATAGGATCAAAGCAAGGACCCATAATACCATAACATAAACAGATTTCCACTAAGCTATCCCACAGATACATATCTTTAATGTATTCACAAACATATTGACCGTCACAGTCAGTCAACAGTGCAGAGAATCTATTGCAACAAGTAGACGTAGGTGTCTATGAGTATATATAAATATATATATATATATATATATATATATATATATATATATATATATATATATATATATATATATATATATATATATATATATATATATATATATATATATATATATATATATATATATATATATATATATATATATATATATATATATATATATATATATATATATATATATATATATATATATATATATATATATATATATATATATATATATATATATATATATATATATATATATATATATATGTGTGTGTGTGTGTGTATATACATATACACATCCATTTGTCTACATATACATATATATGTAGGCACATATACATTTCACCTTTCATAGTGAGAATATCAATTATACAAAGGATGTAAGGTGTACAGTAATGTAATAGAATCGCACAGTCTTGGGATAAATGCATTGAAGGTGTTCACAACCCAGGTAGCTTTAGCAGGCCTTACTGGCTTCAACATTGCAAACTGAACAAACCACCCACAGTGTTTAACCACCACATGTTATATACCAGCACTGTATGCTGTCTTGTTTGTCACACACTAAAACCTATATACAAATATGCGCATACTAACCTTCACCAACATATATATCTCCCCCCTTCGCAAACAGTTGCAATATGTCCCCTGCTCTATGCACATATACAGATGTGAATATATATGACACATATATATTTCTCCGTATGTGTGTGGCATACACAAACATGGTCCACACTGTTGTAAGACCGTGGACCTCACAGCTGAACTGTTGGGCCTTGCTGCAACACACACAGGTGTCACATATGAACACAGACTAACATTATGGGTGGGTATATATGGCAACAGATGCTAGATAAGCATACTAGACTGCTACAGCAGTTGCTAATGCTAAGCTACACTTTAATATGACTATCATGCATGTGTTGTTCTGTCACACCCATGTTTATATAATGTCAGCCTTAATCCCCCAACAGCAATTGGCCACACTACTGTACAGAACACAGATAACATGGATCAGATCTTTGACATTTAATGCTGAGCTACACATTTCACAGATTATGTCCCACTGCCCACAGGTACACACAGTATTGTCCATAGCAGTAGTTAAGCAGAACATCTCTGCATAAAGAAGTACTACTGCCACAAGTGAATGTTTCACATTATGTAGACTATTCTTCAATAACATCTACTACATGCCAGTAAATACAAATGTGTCACATATCTTTCCTTTGTATAATTTGGTAATATTTATTTTTCCTTTTCTCTGTCTCTCTCTCTCTGTCTCTCTCTCTGTCAGTCTCTGCAATAGAGTGATTGAGTTTGTTGGCAGAGATTGCAGCCTGCTTTTGTAGGAATTTGCACATGAGCATGTGATGGCCTCTGCACCAATTAGTGGCCATCATTTGCTAATTGCATGCAGCCTGCTGTGTAGTAATTGCAGTAATCACTGTCATAGCAACCCAGTACTATAAATTGCTGACTCATGTAGGCGTGGCCCTTTCAGCTTTCCAAGATGGAGATCATCCTTGTTTGGTGTGGGCATCATTGTTTAAGACAGAAGGTTGGTATAATTCTTATATCAGAAGCCAGGGGTGTAACCAGAGATTTACATTTTGTACTCAGACCTAATGTTGCTGCTTCCAGTACCCACTTGTCAATGTAGAAATGTACTCATCCCTCAAAATGCTACCCCAAGATACATGGAAAGATGTACTTTCTTTTCAACTGTTACAATTAACTGCCATACAAAGCTAGTTATAGAGATGTATTCCTTTGTCACAAGAATTGTTTGTGAACTGCTACACTGTGAATATTCATTTACTCAGTTCTAAACAGTTTGTGTTTTTTAGTGTTGACATTAGCACAAGCTGTTCAGAAAAACTGGACACATTTCAGTACTGTGAGTATGCTTACCTACATCCTTGGTAGACCCTGCACACAAAGGTATGTCCTACATTTGGGTAGGGTTGCAGAAATACAGACAGCGTAAGTAGCATTGTGTGGATTTTATCTTGCTGGACTTACAGGGTTGCTGTGTACATGTTAGTTTATCAAGGCAAGTTGTCTGTCTGCGTAACTCCCAACTGTGGACCTATCCACATGATAGCCAGAAAATAGCCTGTTATTTTTTCTCTGTGCACCACACAGGTCTTTTCAGCAATAGAGCAATGGCATTCTTACAGTTGGTTGCTACCAGTACATGGCTACATCCATTTGTATTTCAGTGTTGTATTCCTACATAAGGGTATGCTTCCAAAACTCCTTCCAAAGCTATTTTCACAGTGTGTAACAGTAGAAAGGCTAATATGCCATTGTGTGTCTGCCTCTGCCAGACCTCTCAACCAATCAGGTACATATTTGAACAGACTCAGGGAAAAGTCAAGAAAAAGTCAGGGACAATCAGGGACACCTTTAAAATATTAGTGCCATTAAGTTGAAACATTGAGAGAATCAGAGCATATGAATTAATACACCTTTTCTGAAGTAAAAGAAGTATCTAACTCTTAATTATTGTCATTATTCATTAAGTGTAATTCACCACCTTTCTGCCCAAAGTCAGTAGTTTTAGGAGGGATTCAGAGGGACAGGGCTAAAATTTGTGTCAAAATCAGGGACATCTCTGAAAATTAGGGACAGTTGGGAGGTATGGCCTCTGCCTTAAACAGATATGCCAGTGTTTGTCCTGCTATTATACTGTGTGGGGTTGTAAAGTGATGGTGTAACATTATTTCCTGCTAGAATGGCTGCTTCTCTTATCACAGTCATGTAATGTAATCCCACAACAACTGTTGGTCAACATCCACAGAACAAATTGTGTGGTATGGTATTCCTAATTTTCCTTTACATTCACTCATTCTGATGCATGATATAATTATTTAAGCACCAACTTGATGTATATCTACAGTGGCTTAGTGGTACTTCATGTTGTGTAGTGTGTGCAAGGTCCGGGGTTCAAGATTTACAGAGGTGTTTTATTTTGCAGAACAAGGGCCCTCACATACAGAGTGACTAAAGCACTTTTAAGCAGTTGTAAGTTGGTTTGTGCAGGTTTGTGCAATGCTGCTCATTGCTTAGCCAAATGCAAACCTGCGCAAACCCGTTCATTACTGCTTAATAGTGCTTACTCCCGCTCACCCCCGCACTAATTTATTTGAAAGAAAAGAAAAATGGGGAGATAGGAAAGTGGTGAAAAAAAGGGACACAAAGAGGGAAAGACAGTATGGAAAATAGCTTGGGATGTGCAGGATGGGTGTAGGGAAGGTCCATAGCTGCCCATTTCTTCAACAGCAACAGCTGTGCATATGCAATAAATTTGGAGGTAGATATGAACCCTTCATCCCCTGTGAGAGGGGTGAGGACAACAAAATATGTTGTAATGCCAATTAAATAACATTTAATGTGTCCAGTGGACATGTGTCAAAATGGGCAGCTACGTATGGGGCGTAATTTTTTTTTTGGGAGCAGATTGCCCTTTTTTTTCAGGTGAAAGTGGAATGTGGGATAGGGGAAGTAGGTATATTTGGGGAGGTAGGTTGGGGAGGTAAACAGACAAGACAAACAAGATGCATACAGGGGTGGTACATGACACATGTGGTGGGTGAACACCTTTGACGGGGAAGGATGTTTGGAAATCACAAGCCCATGAGCCCCCAGATGGAAACAGTGGGACTGAGGTCCCCACCCATGGGCAGTCACCACTGCACCTTCATGGCCCAGAGGGTGGCTGTGCTGGGGGCTGTGTAGGAGGGGCAAGCTGACCCAGGAGTTGTGCCACTCGGGCCTCAAGCTGGCGTAGAGGTTCTGCAACAGAACGTTCAATCTCTCTATGCACCACAGCCCAGACCGTTCAAAGGGTGATAGGTGCCCCTTCTCCCATGCTTGCATGGGGGGGGCTAAGCCCCATCCCGTGCAGTGCTTCCACCCGATGGTGGCACAGGGCCAATGGAGGAGGAGGTCCCAGGCTGGGCACCAGATCTGCTGGTGCCATGGCCAGCTGAGGTGGGACAGGTGGGTCCGCTGGGACCGGCCTTCCCATACGAACTATGTTTTGGAGAGTTTAATAAAGATATGGATTAGTAACAGTCAACAGCATTCCCAATTAGTTATAACAGCATGCAGAAGTATTCCCATTAAACAAACACACCAGATTTTCAACAGTTGAAAAGCAAGCATAACACATGCATATATAGAACATTAGTGGACATTACAACAGCAAGCAGGTTGAATTGATGGCAACAGGCCACCAATATTGTGGTATTTTAACAGGGAACATGCATAGAAATAAATGCAAATATTTATAAACCAATAGGACATATGTCCCAACAAATGTTTTGAGATTAGACATACCGATTGAGGTGTGGAATTGCATTTTTTATGCACATACAGTAGGGTGGGAAAACATAGCTCAATTAACAACTTATATATCCTTCTAGTTTTCACTACATTTCTATTAACTGCAGTTATATGTCTCTTACATGTATTATTACACTACCCAATGTTCTTATATTGTGCTATTGGATTTTGCTAGATCATTATATACATGAGCTGTATCTTACATACAAACTGTCTAAGATGCAGATGTTACTGCAAACTATTTTGAGAGTTGCTCACACACACTACTGCTAAGATGGTACACTGACAGATCTACTTTCATATAATTATCTAGATATGTTCAGGTGAAAGTATCAGTTATATGTTAAGAGCTCCCTACATTTCTGGCAGCACACTGACATTTCTGCTGAACACAATACCAAGCTACTCATGTGCCAGATTAACCTGTACATGCTGGCCATGAACCAACAGTTGAGAGCTGTACATATGCATACAAGATACTGGCACTCCCTTCATCTATGTTATATGGGCCTACCCAAGTGTGGGTTGACACTGCTTAATACAACACTACTATTTGTAGAATGCAACAGTACAACAACATATCAAAGAAAATGACACAGATGCACTCCATGAATCATACATTTATTAAAGGATTATTATACCTTTATTTATTGGGTTAAAAGACTTTTTGAAGGCTCTCGCATTTATTTTATATAACAGTACATGCAGAATAATTACTAACCTGCCTCATGATGCAACCTTTGCAGCCTATCTTCATGGGCTTGCTGGTTCATAGCCCGGACACCTGCAGCTGTGAAGTAAATGCAGTGATATTGAGACATACCTATCCATAGTATAGACAAGCATAGCAATTCTTAACTACTTAATACAATGGCTACTTACTCAGTACTGAGGCATTAGGCATCGTATGGGATTCCTGGATCCACTGGTCCCATTGATCCTCCCTATGTCACTTTAGGTCATAATAATGGTGCCTAACTTGCTCACCAGTCCGAGGAACACCAGTGACACTGGTGAGATCATGGGCAAGAATGTTCCAGGCCTCCATTTTATATTGGGTACCCTGGTACTGGCCCCGCAGGAGTCTTTCCTCATGACTGTAGACAAGGAGCCAAATGATTACTTTGGACTCCTGGATGCCCCAGCGTTGCACTCTAAATCGAGTGCCTTCACCAACACCAGCCATGCTGACTGCAGAAGGAAGCTACAACCAGTTATAGCAAGAATTCCCACCTGTGGAGCTTAAATATGCCTCATTTCCCTCACTTATTTGTGATTGGCCAGTTTTGGAAAAGCTCAGCTGTAGGCACACCTGCTTAGCTGATGTTGGAAATGTTTAAAATTCCTTTGATAGATATGTGTCTGTTGAAAGTGCATGTTTGTGAAATGCTGTCATGTCTTAGTGGTTAAGTATTGTGACTATAGTGCACAGTTTCCTGAGTTCAAGCCCTGTCACTGCTTTTTATTTTCCTGCTGGCCAGACTTGACTGGTTAAGGTACAGTAAAGGAGGTGTGAGAGTGTTTAACCGACTTTGCTCAACTTTGCCCGACTTTGCCCAACATTGTTTGATGTTGCTCGATGTTGCCCGATGTTGCGCGATGTTGCCCAACGTTGCCTGATGTTGCGCTGGTTAGCACGGTGCGCAGCTATGAGCAAATACGTTGTGGTTGCGCTGGTTAGTGCAGTGTACAGCTATGCACAAATGTATTTAAATATGCTCAATAATGGTACAATGTGCTTAAGCAGTGCTTTATATTGCTTAAAATAGGGTACTCATGCCTCAGAATGCATAACCATTTCACCTTCATATATATATATATATATATATATATATATAAAATTCGTTCACTACTACATTTAACATTTCAATGCTTTTTACAAAATGTATACATAAAAAATGTCAGGAAATATTTTTGTATATAGATTTCCCACAGAAAATGGAAGGTGCAGTAGTGGGACTTGAACCAGGAATGCCTACTCTTTGTGCAAAGGCTCTAACTACTATGCTATCACTATTTTGCTTAATTTCCATGTATTTTTCTTATTATCCTCTTCTGGTGTCTAAACTGCTAACTATAGCTAAGCAATGGGCAAACCCGCGCAAACCTTTGCAAATACGAGTAGCTATATCGGAAGAAAAAATATATAATTCTTTTTATTTTTAATTTTGTCAGTTTAACATATGGGGGAGTGTAGTGTTACATTGTACACATGTTAGCGGACTTGCTCATGTAACTCGAAATTGCGGCATTTCTTCATTGTAGGGGCATGGATTTTTAGACTGCTCGGCAGTCCGACACACCCCCTACACTCATCCACGCTCTATGTAAGCTATAGAGTTGAGACAGTGCACCCTCATTAATATGCATGGCGCGCTGCCATCATACTCTTACACTGGTGCTTACGTGTAAGACTAATCTAGTCTTACATGGAAGATTAGTAAATCTGGGGGAACTTCTTTCTTTTGTATACTTTTGCATCTGCTCCACATACTACAGATGACCTTGGTTGAGTATGTTATTTCTACCTGTCCCATATTTACTGAATTTAGAATATTTTGACTATGTCTCCTACATTCAGATCAGGTAATAAATTGGGGTGCATATTTTTGTAAAACCATTTCCTTTGCCAATTTCTCTCTATAAATTATTTGACTGTACTTTGGCTGTTTGGCTTTAACAATATAGAGGATGAGGGTCACTTAGTCTATCTCCTTCCAGTCAGTAGTTGAGTAAATGAGAGACTGTATCCCTACAGTGAAGTATTCCAATAGTTCAAGACTGCAAGAATGTGATCCTCATAACTACTGTTAGTAACAGATGCTTAAAGTCTTAGTGGTTCCCTGCACTGTTCTGCTTAACTGAAGATAATATGGACTAGAAGCTATATCTGAATTTTAACTCTTGTTCAAATATTTTAAAGTCTTGGCTTGTATGTTGTAGCTCAGTGTCTAAAACAATAACACTGAGCATATCTCTCAACTGCCCAGATTTTTGACTCATATTTTTGGTCTTTTCCTCAGAAAATGTGGGATTTTTTGTCAAATCATTGAGGACTGAAGTCATTAAATAATGACAGACATTTGAGTTTCAGACTTCATATCCTTCTGATAATACATACAAATGCAAAACTGTTTATTCTAGCAACTTTCTAAGGTTATCAGAGCAATATTTCAAACGCATTCCTATTTTCTGGGCCTTTGTCCCTTCATTAGTTTTGGTCTTGTCCAGATTATTTGACTAAGTTGAGAGGTATGATACTGAGTATTTCTTCAGCCGAAAATATGGACTTAAGTGCACTGCACACACTTGCTCTTAGACTCTCAAGAAGCTTAATAATGTCTAGATATCTAGTTTAGTAATTAACACAAATATGAAGTAAACTGCTAACCTGAGCTGAAAAAACATGTACCAGACTTAATCCATAATCTTTATAGAATTCTATACAGAAACATTCCCTGTTTTCAGTTGATATTGTAGAGTGAACTGAAAAATGTTGTACATCTTATTATATCTGAATTGTCATTCAGTGACAGTACATTACATTTTATACTCCTTTATTAAAAAATATTATGACTCCCATTTATTTTTTTAAGATTTTTTATTAATTTAACATATTTACGACATACACACAGAAAGGAATACATTCAGCATTGCATACTGTTTTACAATATTAGGAATACATTGAATCATCAAAGTAATCTTATATAATTAAGAAATTAAGAGTCTTGGTATTTCAATACCAACATTTAAAGGCTATCCCAACCACTAAAAGTCATAGTGTGATTAATAGATCTTATTCTGATTACTTCTTTTTTTAGTTTTACATAGTACTGATGCTAAATTTAAAAATACTTTGAATGTAGAAATTTAATTCAATTTCCATTTTTGTAATAACTATTCTAGCTACTGCTAGGAGACTCCAGAATAAGTTTTGTTGACAGACAAAGGAAGTGGAACATTCATTAGCATTATTGATCTAGATAAAGAGCAATTATCTGACCATAATCCCTTAAAAAACATACTTATCCCTTCCCAATATACATTTAATTTTCCATAATCCATAAACATGCATGACTAATCCCCAACAGACCAAAGAAGTCATTTTACCAAACATGGAGATTTTACAGTGAGTAAAAAGCATTCTATTTATTTCTCCATAAAAAAATTCCAGTATAAACCTGAAGAAGTTTGACTAACTGATTTAAGTAACAAAGTTTTTTTTTACTGTTGAGTCACTCAATCCACTACTATTCTAAAAAGTTCCAGAATTTTGCATTAAAATTATTATTATAATTATTTATAATTAACTTATATAACTTGGACAAACTTCCTTTGCAGGTCAATGAATAGCTTTCATGTATTCATATAATGGTGGAAGAATGTTCCATTCCTCTTTACTCATGTGATCTACAAATTAATTTAATTTCTTACTGATGGATAATATTAACTAGTTAAAAGATTCATCAAACTCATAATCTTTCATTAAATATTCTGGTAAATTAGCATTTAATTTTTCAACACAATCAAACCAAAATGGTAATTCATTCCATTTTAGTAAATTCATTTTAACATTGTTTTGAGTTTCCCTAAATCTAGATGTGTGTGCAATGAGAAAGCACAAACAGTTTCCATTTTGATAGCAATGGAGTTTCAAAAACATATTTCTTAACTGTTTTAAGAACTGATTTCATACATGCAGAGTCTAAAGATTGAAATGAATGCCCTCCTTAGGCAAATTATTATTAACCAGATGAAAGGATTATTACATATTTCTAATTTATCATATTTGATAAATATATAAGAATTTAGTAAAAGCTACTCCTGAATGGTTTTCCATTAACTAGTTAAGTTGAGTCTATCCAGATTATAGTAGAGTTATTTGCTGTAATAAAATAAGATTTTATGTTTTGGAAGCTAATGCCACCATACTCTGATAATCTTATGTGATTTCTATAAGCAATTCTCAGACTTTTAGGATACCATAAGAATGAAGTTAACATTTTTTCCCATTTTTTTGAAAGTTTTTTTTTTCACATATTAAAGTTATAGAATGCAATATGTATATAATCTTGAGTAAATTAATCATTGTAATGAGTATTAACCTATCCCCAAAAGCAAAAAAAAAGTTGCATTTTTTAATAAGAAGTAGCAATTCTTCAATTATTTTTTTCAAAATTATTAATAATAATCTTACTCATATCTTGATAGGTATTTATTCCTAACTATTTTAATTATTTTCCTTCCAATTCTATTTATCATTAAACTTACTATCTAGTAACTGATTTAACACTAAAGTTTCACTTTTATTGATATTACATTTCAGCAGTGATAGTTCTTGAAACTTTTAAATTTTATGATCTATTTCTTCAAATGAATAACTTAAATCTCATATGGTTAGTAAAATGTCTGCAAAAAGTTGTATTTTTAATTGATAATCCTTTTAAATTGAGAATCCATCACGTTTTTTGTTGATTCTTATACTATTAGCTATGGGCTTGATAACTGATGCAACTAGTATAGGGGACAAAGGACACAATTGTTTTGCGCTTTAGTTTAAAGTGAATTCTTAAGAAATGTAAGATCCAATTTTAACACATGCTTTGGAGTTTCTAGGCAGGTCTTTTTTTAATATTCCAATAAATTCTTCTGGAAATGCAAGCACTTATAAAGTTTTAAACAACTAGTTCAAATGTAAATAATCAAAATCTGTCTCAATATCTAAGCCAATTAGGGACAATTTCTTGTTCATTTCAATTTCTAAATATAAGATAGTTACTACACTTTTTATATTATCATATGTTACTCTACTGACTATAAATCCTATTTGATATTTATTAATTAATTTGTCTACTATATCTCTTAATCTTGTAGCGAAAATGAAAGTAAATATTTTATAGTCTATATTTAATAATGAGGAAATTATGAGGAAACTAACTCATTACCCTTTCATTGTTTACATATAGGTGAGATTACAGAACATTTCCATGAGGGAGTAATTATTTTGTCTCTCTGAATTATGCTGAAAATGTCACTCAGTAATTCTAAAATATTTTACAGAAGCAGACTACATAATTCCATACATAAACCATCTAATCCTGGAGCTTTACCATTTTCCCTTTTTTAAAACTTCTTTAACTTCCATTTGGGTAATAGGCCTATTCATCAGAGATATTTGTTGGTCATTAAGTTTGTTAGTAAAAGTTTTCTTGAAATACTTGTCAATTATTATTTTTATCTTTATTAAGATACTCTTGGATTTTTAAAAAAAATATTAAGCATTTCCTCTATGTCTATAGTAAGACTCCCCTTTGTCATGGTTCCCAATTTTAGAATTAGAAAACAGATACATGCATCAGAGAAATTCATGTAAATTTCAAAAAAGAAGTCGAGTATTCTAAATTTTATTTTATTTATATATTTTTATTTTGACATTTGCTAACCAGGATAGGTCCAACTGGGCATGAACTCTTTTTCCAACAGTGGCCTGGGGAAAAAAGCTCCAGCAAAACAACAAGAATAATAAACAATATAAAAATACAAATATAAAATATAAAAATAATAATGATAATAATAATAATAATAATAATAATGTTTAAAAATCTCCATAATTAACAGGCATTGACAGATTAAACATAGTTATGTAAAAACATGGTGTGAGTATGAATGCATGATTTAATAGTGAAATAAGAAGTCAGGGAAAGTAAACAAGGAGAACTCCAAGGTTTAATAATAAGTTGCAGCATCACAAAAGGTTTTAGGGGAGAGGAGAGCTATCTGCAGAGTCGTTGTACAAGTAGATGAGAGGAGCTGAGGAGAAGAAAAAAAGGATGTAGGTAGTCAAAACGGGAGACAAAATGATGTAAGTAAAGGGGAAGAGTGGAAGGACATGGAAGTGAGAGGAAGACTTGCTGGGGAATGGGAGGGGAGATAGTGGAAGATTAGTTGTGAGTACGGGGAAGTGTGTAGCACAGAAGTGAAATAGTGGGTAGAGAGGAGAGGTAGACGGGGATCTTCTTGGCACAAAAATCTGGACAAAGCCAAATATAATGGGGACAAAGTCCCAAAATTAGGGCCAAATTTTAAACATTGCTCTTATAGGCTTAGAAAGTTACTAGAATAAAGGATTTTGTGTTAACATGCATTTTCTGAAGGATATGAAATCTGAAACTCAAATGCCTGTCATTATTGAGTAATTTCAATCCTCATTGATTTGCCAAAAAACTCCAGAAAACCACAAATTTTATGAGGAACAGATCAACAATATGAGGCAAAAATCTTGACATTTTGCAAAAATTAGGACAGTTGTGAGGCATGAGTACTAACCCTAGTAAAACAAAATAAACAAATGTTTCTATTGAATGGCTTTGAGTTCACTGTGAAATGTTCCATAGTATATTGTATTCCTCCTTTTTTGGGATGCTACTAAAAAAACAAAACAATGAGCATCTAAAGTGACAGAACTGAAATCTGATTCACTAACTCTTGAACTTTGGGTATATAATTACTCATGGAATTACTTTGTATCATTAAAAATAATATCTGTGTTGCTACTTTAAGTGTGTATAGTCTTTTCTAAGTAAATACTAATGGGTTCTGTGATCCTGGCTCTGCCAGAAACTACTGGCCTCATGAATGATTTATATTTATTCTCGTGATTTTTTGGTAGTCCATAAAACTGAGAGGTAATTGTGTCACTAGCATAAAAATTCAAATAGCTCTGCAGTTAATAATCTTTTTATGTATCAATAATAAATATATGACTTAAATTTAAGAATCAATATGAAACTATCTCACGTATTTATATGTCATGATATATAAAAAGTTCATTTAAAAGGCTAATATAATCATCATTATTCAAAATCACAATCTCTCACCCTTATCCATTTGTTTGCTAACTATATATATATTTTTTTGCTTCAGTTCAATAAAAGCCACCCTTTTTTTATAAGTCAAGTTGTAAAAACAAATAAAGAAACAATTCAGCATTTGTGTTGTCATAGATGAGAAAACAAGCTAATGAAGGAATACACTGCATCCAAATCCCATATAATACAAATACAATACTTTATTAAAAGTTAAGTGCTTTCATCCTCATTATTCAGGACTTCATCAGAAATTTTAAAGTCAACCAAAGCACTTCTTTAAATTTAACTTGTTCAATCTCATACTTAAAATCCTTAAAGAAGCAATACTATTTTGTAAATAAAAATACAATTAAAATCATGAAATAACCAACTTAATATACCTAAGAAATATAACTAATAGTTCAATAAAAAGCTAAAACATAAGAGATTATTCACAAATTCATAATAATTTTGCTGCTCTCATCTTTACTGATGATTTTTTTGATGCATGTTAATTTAATCCTGGGAAAGTAGTGGTATTTAACCTTACTTGCCATATTGGTTCTTTTTGCTCAGTCTGGGTTTCTCATTGTCCACCCTGAAAATCAAAATTGATAACATTTATTATTCCAAATGTGAACATTTTAAATTCATAACAAACTAAGGTGCATTCATATAATGCGCTATTAACATTTTTCTTATTAATAACATATATATGCTCATATAGTCTTTTCTTCAAACTTCTCTTTGCTTTGCCTTTATAAAATGAGAGGCAACTTATCTATACTACCACATATACTACCCCAATCATGTTACAATTGTCACTTCTTAGTGGTACTCTGGAAGGGCACTAATTCTGTTTTGGCCTTTATTTTAAGAAACTTTCTTTGAAAACTCACGTGGGGGATTATGCAGATAGCTTTTTTAATATTTTTATGTTGATATGATGCTATTTTCTACTTTATTTTTGTACTGTAATACAGGAAATGTGTTAGTAGGCATGTCTGTGCTTTACAGTTTGCTGTGAGGACTAGTGACTAATGTTTGTTGATAGATAGGTAGATAGATAGATAGATAGATAGATAGATAGATAGATAGATAGATAGATAGATAGATATATTAGTATATTTAATTTAATGTTTTTATTTTTGTACTATGATATTTTTAGCAGCATTTTAGTGTTAAGTTCAGTTTTTTTTTTTTGTATTTTATAATGTATTCTATAACATTGGAATTGTGGCTTACTCCTTAAGTGTAGTGTAGGGCTTTGGTTCATTATTGTTCATTGTGTCCAGTTTTACTGCAGGTAATTAAATGCTTGATGACGGATAGAGTGGTTTTAAATGTCTGATACCATTGATAGAAGGTTGCCAGAGTATCTACTGCTGTTGCAATAATTCATGATTGGGAGTAGGTATTGCAAGATTTACTCATGGTTGACAGGGTTTGATTATAAGAGTGAAGCATGAGTGATTAAATAAAGCCAACTGTGGGTAAATCCTGTGTTATTCATACACAGGAGTGGATTATTGCTATTATACATGACATTATTTAAGAAAAAAGTTTAACTTTTCTAAATAATATCATCATATGAAAGGACTTTAGCAGGCTTTTGCCACCTTCTGGTCATCTGGAGGATTCAAGGCATGTATTGGGCATGCTGTATGACTGCCCAGAACTTTGTTGCCTTTGCCATGTTTTTTTCTTTAGGTTTTGCTTTAGGTTTCAATGAGAAGTAGTCATTCAGCAGTGTTTTGGTGTTCTGGATTTCTTGTATCACATTGTGTATTATTTAGCTGTTATCCACACCGTTTATTGTGATGGGAAGTGTTGTTTTTTTTTTTGCTTAGTATATAAATGTGTTTTTATGCATTCAGAAAAACACATACTCACTTTACTTGGCATATATGGCTATTTCCCTGTTTTCCTTTCTTTTTCTGGAATGGCATGGATTACCAAATAATTGATTTGTCTTCTTATTTGATGTACAAGGTCAAAATGCATGGATTCAGGTCAGCCTGCATTCTGAGAACAAATGCTTGTTTTACAACCCTGAGTCCTGATAAAGCAGAAGAGAAAACTTCATAACAATGAAAAATAAAAAGGAAAATGTATAATTATGCTTCAAGAATCATCAACAATAACGCTATAAATTATACTAGATATTTCTGCTTTGTAAGCAGAATGTGATGATAAAAAACACATTGCTTCATTTCACTGCTGTACTTCTCAGTAGCAACATCTTAACATGCTATTGACCTCTGGTCTGACTGCCTTGCATATTCTTTTTTTTTTAAAATAATTGTATTGGTTTTTACAAATACACAAAATAAAACATAATATTTTACAAATATTTAACCTTTGATTTAGTATACAAACTATAAATAACACAATTTAACAAAAGTATTTATAGAAGGCATCCACATATTTACATTTTCTGAAATATATGTTACAATCAAGCATTCGTGTTGTAATATTTTCTTTTTTAATAATTCTTGTAAACTAACCCACATATTATATTAATATGTTTTCCTTGAGGTCCTTGACTTAATAGTCCAATGCTCCATTTCACATACATCTGTAATAATATTTCTAAATTCTTTAAATGTTGGTGGAGTATCTGATATCCAGTTTCTGGATATAGCTTTCCTGGTTACTGTCAGAAGTGACCATAACAAAGGAAATTTGATTTTTCTAATACTGCTATGTATAGGTGTGTTAAAGAGAACAATAGATTTAGTTATATTAAAAGTATTTGTAAAAATGGATTGTAAGAGGTTATTTATTTTTCCCAATAACATTTTAACTCCTTACAGTCATAAAACATATGAGTCCAATCTGCATTTTCTTCCAATTTACATCTTCTACATAAAGTTGTTTTTTTTAGTAATCTTACTCATGATGAGAGGCGTGTTAAAAGCCCTATTCATAAATTTCCAAGTATATAACCTCCATCTGAAATATGATGTTGTCTTACTAGCTGATTCTAGTATATTATTCTTATTTTAATCAGCTGGTTGATCTTTGTTAATAGATGTATAATAATTCCAAAAATTTTCTAAACGGCTATATGTTTCATCTCTAAGTATTTTATATGTTTGTGATAGTCTGCCTTTGGAAGTATTTTTATGATGTATATTTATAAGTAAATAATTCAACAATGTAGGAACATTTTCTTTATTAGTTGGTGTTATTAATTTTAGTTTATTTGAGAGGTATTGCCTATAAATTTGTAGTTCTAACCAGATTTTATTATCAAGTTCAAACTCATGTATTAAGTTATCTGTTGTTTTGATTTCTTTATTTGTCATTAATTGATACCAATATATTAACCTTTTTTCTTTAAATAGTAATATTTTGTTGGAGTTATTAGTAGATATAATTCCTTGTGTGTGAGTTATTGGATATAAGAGAAATAACCATTCTTTATATATTGGGTGTTTATATATAAAGTTTTTGAAATTATTGATAATGGTTATGATATAGCTAGTTGAATGTTTTGTCGTTATATATGTTGTGAAAAGTTATTTTAGTATCCATATGAATGGGTTATGTAATATGTTTAGTTTATAACTGTGGGGTTTAATAAAGGTTTCCATAGCTATTACTTCCCAATATTCTTTCCATTAGCTAAATATGTAAGGGTCTGTTAGTAAGGTTATTACATTAATTATTAAGGAAATTAAATATAGCTCAAGATCAGGAAAGGCAGTTCCTCGTTTGGTCCAGCTATGTAGATTATATTTTAGAGCTATCCTAGGTTTATTTGGATACCATAGGAACCTTGTCATCATGGTGTTTAGTTTCTTACAATTTGTTTTGTTGGGAGTAATGAAACTGATTGTATAATATATAATATTTTTGGGAGTAATATAATTTTAGTTAGTGTTAATCTTTCTTCTATTGTAAATAATATTTTATTCCATTTAGTTATTAAAGATTGTATACTATTTATTATATTATTATAATTTAGAAGTGTTATGTTTTTGATATCTTTGGTCAATGTTATTCCTAAATATGTAAACTGATCTGAATCTGGGATATATTTATTATATTTGTTTCCTAGTTCTTTCTTTTTAATATGAATGGGAAGTATCTTTGTTTTTTCACTATTGAACATCAGGCCTGATATTTTTTGAAAATTTTCCATGGCTGTGAATAAAGCAGGAATTGATGACATATTTCAATTTAGTGTGATAAGAACATCATCTGCGAAGAGTTGAATTTTAGATGTTATTTCTGTATTTATATTAAATCCTTCTATATCTTTATTTATTCTAATTGCGTTAGCCCATGGTTCCATTATTAGGGTAAATAGTGGGGAAAGAGAACAACCTTGTTTGGTTCCTTTTAATATTGGTATGTTTTGGGAGATATAAGTGCCTATTTTTATATATCCTTGAGTACCTTTGTATAAATATGTTATTAAGTTTATAAAGTTATCTGAGAAATTTAGATTCTTGAGAAGTGTAAATAAATAATTCCAGTTCACCGAATCAAATGCAGATGTTATATCTAGACAGATTAAGATTAAGTCTTTTTTTTTATTCGAGTAATCTATTAATGTTAGTACACTTTTTATATTATCAAATGTATTTCTATTTATTATTAAACAAGTTTGGTCATCATTTATTAAGTGTGGAAGAATTTTTTTTCAATCTGCCTGCATATATATATTCATAAACATTTTGTAATCTACATTTAATAGGGAGATGGGTCTATAGGAGGAGCATTTAGTTGAATCTTTATTTGGTTTAACAATAGGGACTATAAATGTGAATTTCCATGAGGGAGGACAAATAGTCTTAGTCTGAGTTATTGAAAACACTTTTTGTAGTAATATTAAAGCTTCTCTGGGCATAATTTTATATATTTCTGATATAATTCCATCATTCCCTTGTGCTTTATTTAGTTTAAGCTTCTTAATCTGTGTTTGAATATCTGTATATGATATACTTTTGTCTATTAAGTCTACTTGTTGTTTGGTAAGATTTTTATTAGTGTGTTTATTTATGAATCTTTTTATATTCTCATCTGATTCCATCTTTACTTCTTTATTTATTTTGTGAAAATACGCTCTAAATTCTTCTAATATATCTTGTATGTTGTATAGCATTCTTTTCTTCTTTTGAGAATATATTTCTTTAATGTGGTTTTGTTTGCTGAGTCTTATGGATTTGTTTTTAAGTATATTTAAGTACCTGGGATTATTTGAAAATGCAAGAAATTTGTGTTTTTCTAGACTTATCATAGTTTTGTGATTAAGTATTTCTAAGTATTTATTGTTTATGGTTGTAATTTCTTCTTTTATATCATAATTTTTTGTGTTATCTTTGAGTTTAAGATTTTCTAATTTATCTTGTAACTCCTGTAAGTTTTTATCCCAAGATTTCCTTTTATTATTGTACCATTTGATTATTTTGCCATATAAATAAGCTTTAAGGGCATCCCAAACATATAGCTCTGATGTATCTGATGTATCGTTTATTTCTATACATTTTTTTTGTTTCATTCATTATGAACTCCTTAAATTCTGCTAATTGAGTAATATATGCTGGTATTCTTCTGAACTGTACATTAAATGTCGAATTATGTATTTATTTATTTATTTATTCCAGTTTGATAACCGGGGAGGTCCACTGGGCTCGGGGAGCCCATTTTCAGTGAAGGCCCGGGGAGAAAAGCTCCAACAATACATAGTTATATGAATAATTACTAAGAAACATTGCATTACTGACAAATAAACAGGTAAAATTCATAAAGAAACAAACAATTACAATTTTGTTTGGGTGTAAAAGACAGGTAAATGGCCTTGAGGCTAGATTTTACAGTATAGTCATATATACATAATACAAATGAGCAAGGTTAGTTAGGTGAGAGGTTAACCAGGAGTAAAAGTGGAGGAGACCTTGAGAGGTATAGGGTGAAGAGTACAGTTACATTCCTGTTTGAGTAAAGGTGAGAATGAAGAAGAGTTTTAAAGTTTTCGAGGTTATCGCAGGTCCTAAGAGTGGAGGGAAGAGCATTCCAATTTTTAGCTAAGGTGAATTAATATTTAATTCAAATGTTAAAGAATTATGGTCTGATATTGGACAGGAGATAATCATTGATTTTATTATATCGTTAGTTAATTGATTAGATATAAGTACTCTATCTATTTTAGAGTAAGAACCATGTCTATTAGAGTAAAAGGAAAAGGGTAATGATTTAGAATCTGCTTGACTATTTATGTCATTTAAGTGAAATTAATTCATAAACCCCGGGATCCATGAAGCTTGCGCCAGGCGCAGGCGTAGTGTAGGCGGCATAATGCCAAATATGGCCACCGAGCGATTCAGGTATGACCCAATTCCACGTGCACTACCGGCGTACGCCAGATCTGCGCAGCTCCCAGTGTAGGTATGAAAATAACCCCATGCGCCGTACTGCAGCATGCAAATGAAGGTACATAGCGATTCATGAAGTGGCGTAGGCGTAGCGTAAGCCTACAGAAATGTAAACCAAAAAAAAAGGTTTACATGTTGACAAACAGAACATCGTAGCCACGGAAGCGGGCCAGACTTATGTATAACAAAGTTAATATATGCCAATTGCTAAATATACAGCTAATGGCATAAGAAAAGATGCACAACACATACAAAATAACATTTAATGTCATGGCCACAGTAATGCAAAGTACAACCGTAGGGCATGTGTGTGCAAACAGGAACACAAGGAAAATATATACAAATGTCATAAAATAGCAATGTAACAAAAATCATGATTTCACCATAATAGTCAATGGTATGCATGCTACATCACAACCAAGCTGTAAGGGTTGCTAAGGGCCTGTGACATCGTTCAGCATGGTAACTATGAATTAGTAGTCAATGCCATGCAAATGAGGCAAGTAATAGTGAATTGCAAACGTCCTGCCGGCCTAAGGATGTGCAATATGGTGCAGTGCTACAACACCGAGGAGTGGTCTGTAGGAATACATGACATCAGCAGTGGGGTGTGCCACTGTAGCTGTAAGCACATTGGAGCAGTGCAAATCTGGGCTGCTCATTGCTAAGCAAAGCCGCAGGACAGGGGTGTGGATGTAGGTATAGCTTTGCTCAGCTGAGAGCAAACATGGTGCCCGAAAGTGCATGTGTATGTGGATGAAAACGTGCCCGAATCCCGGTAAGCGGGCACACGTGCTGCGCACCACAGTCCAAAAAGGAAGTTTAGGGGAAGACAATAAGGAAATGCTACAGTAGGGTAATTGGAGTACAACCGAGCAATTAACAAAGCAAACCTGCAGTAGATTGGCAATAGAACACATTTGGCAAGACAATCCTGGTTCGGGAAAGTGCAAAACAAGAAAGCAGGCTGCTGGATGCATGCCAGACAATGGGAGGGGAATCGTTAAGAAAAGTGGAGGCAAGGGAAAGAGGTAATCCACGGCAGCTAAATGTAATGTAACACCAAAGG
This sequence comes from Protopterus annectens, assembly GCF_019279795.1. Taxonomy (NCBI): domain Eukaryota; kingdom Metazoa; phylum Chordata; order Ceratodontiformes; family Protopteridae; genus Protopterus; species Protopterus annectens. The sequence goes on along the minus strand of NC_056742.1, from coordinate 55,549,813 downwards.
CAGCACAATAGCAGTATCCATGGTAAAACACAAGATACCCTGCAGCTCCTAATGTACATACACACCCTATGAGATCATCAGTGTTCAAAGCACAATAGTATAAAGTGTGAAGGCACCTCACACACACTTGTGTATTCCCAAACACTGCACCATTGGTGTAAACAGATGGGGAACTTTTACAATGTACATGTTGGGAGCTGCCATAGCTGTGATTCATCAGCATGTGTTGGAGACTGAAGGTGTTGTGGAGGATGATGCTGACAACCACCTCAGGCCCCGGCGGAGGAGAAGAGTCTTCAGACCAAGGGTAACCTACCAGGGGCTACATGATCTGGAGATAGTAGAGCATTACAGGGTGGACAAGGACATCATACAGCAAATAGTTGAGCTGTGCCGGCCATGCCTGAGAGCCAGAAACAACAGAGGGGAACCCATCCCAGTGGACATGAAGGTATGTGTAAGCCTGAGAATACTAGCCACAGGTACCTTTCAAAGGCCAACTGGAGATATTATGGGGATCTCACAGGCATCAGCATCCAGGGTACTCCACCAGTTCCTGGATGCCATGTTACCACATGCCAGTGAGCATATATACTTCCCCCGAACTCAGGAGGAGTGGGCCAGCAATATGCATCTCTTCCACCATGTGGCACACTACCCGGAGGCACTGGGTGCAATAGACTGCATGCACATACATATCAAGTCGCCACCCGGAGACCATGGTAGGTGCTACATAAACCACAAGGGATACCACTCCATCAACTGCCAGGTCGTGTGCAATGCCCAAGGCATTATCACGGATGTGTGTGCTGGCCCTGTAAGCTACCATGACTCCCACATCTGGCATGCCTCACAGCTGTATCAGGTATTTGTCAGGGGGGACATCCCATATGGCCACCTTGTGAGGGATGCTGGCTATGCACTGGAACCGTCGATGATGACTCCCATCAGAAATGCACACACACCCATGCAGGAATGCCATAATGAGGCACACGCACAAACCAGAATTATCTTAGAGCGTGTGTTTGGGATGCTGAAATCATGGTTCTGTTACTTGGACATATCTAGTGGAGCCTTGCAGTACTCTCCAGGCAAGTGTGCCCACATCTTCATAGTAGTGCCATGCTACATAATATGATCCTGTGGAAACAGCTGCAGCAGGGACATAATGGTGAAGGCCCTCACAGCCCACTGCAATTGCCAAGGCCATCACAGGCACAGAGGGATTCAGACCACAAACAACCTGTGCCAGCCCCAGTAGGCAGACGGAGGTGTGCCCAATATGCCCATGCCTTGGAAAAGAGGAAACGTATAGCACATACACTGACAGTGTAGGCCCCTATGGACTGACACACTTCTCCACCTGCACACACAGTAAAATGGATGGCACACACACACGACCACCTGCAAATTGTAATGTATACGTGGCCTACTGTGTGAATCCTACATAGGCAGCCCTCAACTATTGCACACACTACAGCTATTGGAACAAGGAAAGTCAACACCTGAACAGTAAACGAAGCTAACAGCATATGTAGAAGGATATCCATGCCCTCTTGGCAATAGGTTATCAAAGGAGTGGGTGCTAACTATGTGTGTAGTACGATCCCTTATAATGTCTTGTGTATGTAGGGGACCACCACCTATGTGATAGTCACAGGGTGATTGTTGTAATCCAAAGGGTATGTCTATGCACCATCTGCCATGCTGCTTGAGGCCATGTTACTGACGGCAGGTATCCATCACAGTGATATCCATATGGAGGGTGTTTATATTAACTGGTGAATCAATCATGGCCCCTAGTTTGCTGTCGGCTGGAAACCTATTCAGGGAAAGTCTTTCTGTGCTGGACTGTACCACAGGGAAGTACATAATGAACATGAGGGTCCCTATGACTGAGGACTGGGGTATGCCAATTGTAAGTGATATACAGAAGGAACTGTGGTATGCTACCCTCACTGTGTGTGTCCTGTCCGTGAGCCACTGTGCATAAAATCCCAGGATGTATGGGTCGCTGTGCAGGTGGATGTGTATAGTGACAATACCAGAATGGTGAACGGTGTTGAAAGCCAATGAGAGGACAAGGTAGGCTGTGTGGACCCCTATACCATCATCTACGAACTTGGTAACTGTCTCGCAGGACTCCACCAGGTTTAGGAGCCATGTTGTGGACCTAACAAATCCAACCTGGGTGGTATCAAAGGTGTGGAGGCCAACAATGTCTCTGTGAAGGACTTCCATGATGATGTTCTCAATAGCCTAGCAGAACAGTCTAGTCAGGTGTATAGGGCAATAGTTCCTCTGGTCCATTGTGGCGCCACCTCTGTGGAGTGTGATAACTGTTGCTGTGTGCCAGTCAGGGTCCACAATGCTTGATACAAGGCTACTAGTGAATCTGGTGCCCTAGTGGGGATCCATGTCATTCTGAGGTTTGTGTAAAACGCAGCCTGGGATGTAGGATGGTCACATGGAGTGTGTGTTCCAGGCTTTAGAGAGAGCAGGTCTGAATGGTGTAGTTGTGACCACAGGGACTCTGCATTGATCCTGTATAGATGTGGGCCCATTAGGGTGTGAGAGGGGTGTAAAGTTAGCTGCCAGGTTGTTGCTAATATCAGTCGGTTCTGTAATGTGCCTGCCTAACCATTGTATGTCAGAGCAGATGTGGGTATTGCCATCGAGAGTAGTGACATACCTCCATAATGCTTAGTGGTAGTCCTTTGAATGTGTCACAGTAATGGTGACGTAGCTAGTGTTGGAGGATGTAAGAAGGGATCCCAGAATCCAACTGAGGCTGACTAGGGAGCTATCCCACCCCTGTGGCTGCATCCTACTTTGCAACTGTCTCCTCCTGTCGTGCAGTATGTCCATGGCAGTGGACACTTAGAGAGGCGTTCATTATGTGGTGGGTACTGTCATGGCTCTGTGTGGGATAGCATGAGCCATGCAGTCGTGTAAGTGCTAATGAAGTGCAGTTGGGAATGTTTCTGCATTTGTAACTATATTGTCCATCTGCACGGGTGTCATGGCGTTTACTACTCCTGTCATACAAAGCGTGAAGTTGGCTCTGTAGAAATATTGTACTGTGTTTTCTGTGAAGGGTGTGGTGCTGTGATGTGGATAACAAGGGTGATTAGCATACGTTCAGAACTGACCAACGAGGGGATACCCCAGGTGTGGTAAACCAGTCACACATGTTGGTAATGTCCAGGTCTATGATATTGTTGGCCTTGGTGGTGGTGTGTATATGTTGGCCCAGACGAATGGAGTTTATCACCCATGACGGTGTTGGCCTAATGTGTCGGTACATGAGTAGGTATCACAGTTAGGTGTGTGGTAGTGTCAGTGTCACATCAGTAGTTCCTGTGTGAACCCTACTTTCCAGTACACCAAGAAATGAGGGATGTTAACCATGGGGTATGTTGTGGAATCCGTAGCGAGCTACAATTTGTACAGCAGTTCTGGCCACAGTTAGTTGCACTTAGATTGCCTCTGATGCATCGTGCTAAGCCACCAGCTTGGAGGTGTGTACATCCCTGTGACATATGGACACACCTCTGCCGTGGGTGGTCCTGGTTACATGACTGAAAGGTGTGGTCTGTGTAATAGCCTGTCAGTGCAGGGGTGTTCTCCGGAGTCTAGAAGCAGGTCACGGTCACTGCAGAGACATCAAAGTGGTCCATTATAAGGAGTGCCTCGGATGAGTGCGTTTGAGATGGAGATGTCAAGCATTGAGTAACAATACCCTCAGGTTTTGCTTGCTTGTACTTGTTCAGGTGTTGAATATGTGTCTGAAATGTGTCTAAAACAGGCAGTATAGGAGCAGCAAGAGCCTGAGATGTTACCCATAATCCCAGGTCCAACAGGTGCAGGCCATCTGTGGCAAAGCATTGAGGTTTGTCGACCATGTCAGTCAAAGCAGACAGATACTGGATACTCTTGGAATGACACCAGACGGATAGGCAACTGCTGACATGAATAATTCCGTTGTTCCACTGTGTCATCAGTCTGGACTAATGCAGAATGCTTCTCAGGGTTAGGGCGATACCTGCCTGGGCTACAAGATCGGAGAACTATTGCATGTCCCTGTACAAGTAGTCCAGGAAGTTACATCTCGGCATTCACACTAACATGGAGAATGACAGCCATATTGTACCTGTTGAGGAGTGACCTGAGTGCATAGGTCACGTTGTGGATCCTGTTACCCAACAGCCAGATGTCAGTGACTATCACCTTGTGTGGCCTGCTGAGTGGGACTTCAGTGTGACCACCTACAGAGTCACCTATGACTAGTGTGTTGTGTATGTTATAACACCCTATTGGCTGTAGTTGATGGGCACACATGAGTCTGTGGCCTATAAGCAATTGGTGTTGTGTTTGGTGATGGGGGCTGCCTCTGTTGCCTACATAGAGTAGTATGGTGAGGCTCCACAAATGTTGTACTCTTACTATGTGTGGCCTGTGGTGGTGGAGATCTACTGAGACTATGTGATGAGTGGTGTGTGCTGCAAATGTTTAACATCCCCACATGATTGGCAGGGAAGTCTGTGTTGGAGAGAGCATTACCTCCAGCATGGCTACATATGTGCATCTCCCACAGGCTGTAGTGCCGTATGTTAGGAGGTGAGCATTGACTGTGTACATGAGCCGATTGCTATATTGCCACATGTTGCTCACAGTCATCATATAGACAGGCAATAACACTGGTAATTGACATTTGGACATGCCTGTCTAGTCAACCAGTACTCACAAGTCACAAGATATGTGAGGTAAGTGTGTACAACAGCTGTTGTACTGCAAGCATGCTGGAAATGTAAGGACAAACAGTGTTTACCCATAGGAAATGAGTAGGTTTGAGTGATAACATAATTAGTAGCTCATGAAGTGTGTACATGTTCTGAACAAGTGCTGAGCATGCATAAGTAATACAGATAGGGTGTCGGGTAATTTCAACTCACTGCCCCCCCAATAGGTACACAATCACATATCCATGAACACGACAGAGCCCCTGAAACCATAACTATGATGGTACAAGGTACACTCTGGCTGCATGTGACCTGTCCAAATCCCTGGTTGTAGAATACACATATGGCAAAACAGTTGGCTCAACACATATACTGCCATGTAAAACATAGGTTCATGGCAGTCTGTGAAAATAGGGAATGGACCACACTAACAGTTATCACAACCCACAAAGTGGAGACGCCACTCATAATGGGAGGCACAGCACTATCACCCTGCTGAGTATGGTCTGAAAGCCTATGAACCTTAATCGACATAGATGTTGTTAGCAGTACAGATGTAGATGACAGTACTGATGTATACACACCACAAAGCATACCTGTGACAGGTCAGAGGACATCATCACACATACTGTGTTCCACCTACACTCAGTGTACTACATGTACCATTGTATGTCATAGGAGTGTTCTAGCAGTGGCCTGTTCACAAAAGCAACACTACAAAAAGTAAATCCACAAACACGGTATCGGGCTCTTCTTCACAAGAGGTATAAATTTAATGATAAACTTTAAGCGCGTTCAATTACAATACACTTTTCGTCAGTTTAAAATAACCGACTTCATCAGAACTGAAAAAATAAACACAGAAGCATAGGTTAATAGACAGTCCATTTAAAAGTTTCGCTTTAGTCACATGCTTTTTGATTTTAATTTTAAGTTTTGAATTAGTCTCACCTTGAGTTAGTCAACCTAATGGTGAGTATCTTGATAACAAGAAAAATGTATTAAAAAAGTCCTATTAAAACAACATTTTAAAATACTATTAACAATTGTTAAATCTAAAAGTTATGTGCACGAAAGTAGTCCCCCTCACCCCACACACACAGAAAAGTTGTACGGGGGAGTAGTAAGCAGCTAGCAAATAAATTCATTACTTGTCAAAACATATTAACTTGTTCGGGTTGTTGTTTGCTAATTGAAGGAAGCGCCAAAATGTGCGCTCTAACACCTCGATCATTAGGAGAAAGATAGGTTGTTACACTAATGCTCTCAAATATTCGGAAAGTGTGTTTAAAGGTACTTGGAAGTATTAAAGCATATTATGCCTCGGCACCACCATTTTACTAGCTAAACATAGCATTAACAATACAAAGTGTATATTACGTCCACACTTTCGTGTTTAGGAATAGTGTGGGAACCCACTTGCCCCTCGAGTATAAATTGATAAACTGTGTATTTAAGTATACAGGGGCCAACATATTGTAAGCTTATTTAAGTGGGTGATACAGTAAACGTTTGCAATGGCAACATTATCCCATTTTAAAGTAGTCATCCTATATTAGGAATATTAGTGCAAGTCATCATGATCTTGTGATTTCAAATTTACTTAAGTCGTGTTTAGAAAATTGTATTCTAGAGTACACTGTGATGGAACAGCCATGGTTAAAAAGCCTCAGTAATTATACGTACAGCTTCATTTAGGTTTCAATAGCGATAAGTACAAGTAGTTACAGGATGGTATGTCCGTCAGAGTAAACAGGAAAATGTATGTATATAGTAATGATGACAGGTCGATTCATAAAAAAGGGGGGTCTTTGTTAGTTTGTTTCTATTGTTAGTACACCGGGTTTAGAATGTAACCTTATTCCCAAGTGGATAAGGGAGGCAACCATGAAGCCGGGAGCTTCCCATTATTTATGTTAGTGTTGTGCCCCCCATAAATAGCCCAACAAAAGTTATTTTTAGATTTTTGAATTTAAAATTAGAGTGATCAATTTTTCAATGTTGGTTTCAAAAAGTATGTATATATATATATATGATGATAAATCTTAATATTGTCCACAATAGTCCATTTAGTACAAGTCACCTTTCCAAATTCTTCAACTTTAGGATGCAGGTGATGCAGGTAATAGAGGTCATCTCATTAATGCCCGGTTTTTGATTGGCATTAGTCCTTAATTGCCAGAGGAGCTCTTTTCTCTCTAATTTAAGAGAGTCATATCCTCCTCTGATGTCCTTAATCTGTTGGTCAATTACCCTAAATTTGAAGTGGTGACCAGCATTGTCAATTACATGTCTGGCTAAAGCGTTAGTTGTTTTTGCAGTTTTAATACTATATAAGTGTTCGTATATCCTCTCCCTTAGCTTTCTATCAGTTTTTCCAATATAGAAAGCTGGGCAACACGAACATTTAGCAAGATATACGACTAACCTACTGTTGCAGTCAAACTTGGAATAAGATTTAAATTTTTGGTCGTCTATTACAAAGTTGGCTCCTTCCTCAATGTAGTTGCAATATTTGCACATTTGGCATTTAAACATACCAAGTTTGGTCGTATATGGTTGTTTAGTGCCTTCTAAAAGTTCTTTGAGGTTCGGTCCCCATCTGTATATTATTTTGGGCCTGCTAGGTACCACTTTGTTAAAGTCGTTGTCATTAGTCAAAAACTCCCAATTTTTCAATATTATGTTTTTAATTCTATGTTAGTCGATGTTAAATGTGCAACAGAAGCCACATGGAAAGTCTGAATTGTCAAGAGTAGTAGTTTCGACCAAGGCACATCCAGAGTTCCTATTGTCACCATTGTTCAATAAAGGAATATATATATTCATGCTTCTTTTACGCTTAACTTCTTCAGTAATCTCACTAAGAAGGATGGGGGGGTAACCCCTTCTAAGAAAAAATTGTGTCAAGGTCTGGCATTCCTCGAAAAAGTCCTTTTCTTTACTGGACATGCGGGCCGCTCTTACGAGTTGGCCCTTGACCACAGATCTCTTCTGGTGCCTAGGGTGGCAACTGGAGTAATGAAGCATAGAACTGGAGTAAGTATCTTTACGGTGGATTTTAGAGACCCACATATGGTTCTCATGGTCTTTACTCAAGTCAATGTCCAAGTAGTCTATCCTATTTCTATTGTGTTTAAACGTGAAAGAGAGAAACTCAGTGGAGTTGTTCAAAACTGCCATCAAACTGTTGATTTCTAATTCTGATCCTTGGTATATTATAAAGATATCGTCCAGAAATCTAGTATAGAACTTGATTTTCAGGATGGTCTCTTCCACTGTTAGAATGTTGTTTCTCTCCCAATAAGCCATGACTAGGTTTGCTATGCTTCCTCCACTTGGTGACCCCATGGCCACACCTATTTTTTGATGGTACAGGGCCCCATCAACCATCAAAAAGTTGTATGAGAGTACCGTGTCCATCAATTCACGTACCAGCTGTATTTCCTCAGTAGGAGCTTCTAACAAGACTAGCATCGCTCCTACCCATTCCATGGCTATGTCGTGGGGGATTGATGAGTACAAATCCTTGACATCTATTGTTGCAAGTATACTGTCAGGGTAAAAATCGACAACATTGATTGCCTCCAAAAAGGACCAGGAGTCTTTGGTAATTTGTTTTTCTTTTTTGACATATCCTTGTAGTATACTGTCCAAAAGTTTACTGCACGTATAAGTGATGCTCTTTCTCCCATCCACCAATGGCCTCATAGGTGGATTGTCAACATTTTTATGTATTTTAGGGACACCAAACAGCACCGGTGTCCTGGGTGTCTGTTGTTGCAGGTAAATATAGGTGTCCCTATCAATCCTGGCTTCCACGTACAGTTCTTCTATAAAGGCCTTAACTTTCTGGTGCGCCCCATTCATTTCGTTGACAGATACCTTCGAATAGCCTTCCCCTTCCAAGATGGATTTCATCCTGTTGGTATAGTCATCGTTTGCCATTAGAGTAACACCTCCCCCTTTGTCCAGTTTCATGATTCGCACTTGAGCTTTTCTAAGAAGGGAAAGTTCCTCCCTTTCATACTTACCAGTGTTTGAGTCCCTCGATTTACAGTTGTTATTTTGTTTTTTAAGGTTTCTCATGTCCATTTCAGTTACCCTTTCGAATAACGATAGAGTTGGGTGCAAAGGGGGGTTGAAAACGCTCGAGACATAAAGGTTAGATCTCTGGTTTGACCCTTTGCCTAATAACAGGCTCAAGTTAAGTTTTCTGGTGAAGAGCTTTAAATCTACCAGCGTGCTTGCCAGGTCAAAACGGGAGGTTGGTACAAAAGTATTTCCTCTAGACAGTAGTTCAATAGTATCGTTACTGATGTTATAGTCGGTGTAGTTGTAGACCTTGAAGTCACCACTGTGATTCAGTAGGACCCTACAACATTGAGCAACAGTTTTATCCTGAGTGCTCAACTGGCTTTGTCTCACCACCTCTTCCTCCTGGCCCCTTTTCTCTTGTTGTTTAAGTTCCGCTGGTTTGAGGCTCCTGTTTGAAAATTTTGTGCCTGCAAGGGTCTTTTGTTGTTAGCACCTCGGTGACCCCTGTTGCCATTATCATTGTTCTGCCCATTGCCTTTATTGGCCAACCTCTCACTTCTTCTAACGTCATTAGCGTTAGAAGTTCCTTCATAACATGTATCTTCATCCAGTCCGATTTCGTCATCTACCCAATCAATGGTTGGTTGGTGTTCATTTGACTGGCCTCCCAAATTACGTTCACCCAAACCCACTGGTATTGTATTTAGAACCTTGGCCGGTTTGGGATAGGCTACCCCATTATTATAATCGTTAACATCCCTGTTTATTTTTTTCTTTTTTGTTAAGTTGAGTTTGGTGAGGTGTTCATCAATACTGATGAAACACCTTTCATACTCGAATTGGTATCTCCTGCAATCTATATCATTTTTAATAGTTCCATCTAGTCCCTCGATCTCCTCCAATAAGGTGTTAATCGAAGTTTGGTACTGTACACAAAACAAATCTAATAGCTCCAGGCCATGCCTGTCGAAAAGGTTTATTAGAGCTGTATGGTTCTGTGTTTATTTTTTCAGTTCTGATGAAGTCGGTTATTTTAAACTGACGAAAAGTGTATTGTAATTGAACGCGCTTAAAGTTTATCATTAAATTTATACCTCTTGTGAAGAAGAGCCCGATACCGTGTTTGTGGATTTACTAGTCGGTGATTCTACGTTAACACTACAAAAGGTGTCTGAGTGACATATGCATAGCACACCAGTGGCAGCTACAGTAAACAGGGTTAAGGTGTTGTACTCCCCTGTCATTGTAGCCCATACCACACAGACAAGTGGGTGGCATCTGCATATGTGATAATGTGAATGGCCATGACCTAGGAGCAATAGCTGACTCACTGTTGTGGATAACATACAGCATGGGCTTTGTGGGTGAGGTGCGTGACATATGTGCACAATCTGACAGCAGCTTATTGCATTGTCACAGCTATGTTAATAACCGTGTACCCATTAACTACCACCTCAGCAGCGGTCAACATTATGGACACTGTGTGTAAGGGATAGTGCTGTGCAGTTTACCTCCCTGAGCCAGTGACATCACCAGGGCTATTAGGTAGTCATAAGAGGCAACCTAAGTCATGACAGGATGCCATCCATGAGCATGGAGATCATTGGACAGCCATACTCAGCACTCATGTGACCAATATCAGATTACATATCACCTTTAAGGGGTATTGGCCATGCTGGGATGGGCGTCACCAGCCTTCACAAGCTCCATCTCCACTATGCAGCATGCTGACTACCCTGCATAAAGACATGTGCAACACTTTGATGTTGGACATGCTACAAGTACATATCCTGATCTGAAAGGCATACGTCATGGACAGCCACCATCCTAGTACAAGGGTCACCACATGCCGGACAGATCCCTGTGCCATACATGTGACATACTCCTGCCATACCATGCAAACCTGTCCAGCAAAGCTGTACGTCATCTCTGTCATACATGGTGCAATGACCGCATGGTAGATGTATCAGTGACTGTCTGGATCAGTAATGTGGCACTGATTCACCTGTCGCCGGGAACATGGCTGTCGGATACAGCTAGAAAGCCTGACATCCTATGGCCATACATGGCCCAGGGCATACAGGATACTACATGATCCTGGCCGTACATGCTATAGTTCAAAACCAACCCTGCAAATACTATCCAAATAGCCATTGTCTCATGTGTATCACATGTGCAACAGCAGCGATACGTGGTGGATGTTGAACTGTTGTACAGTGCCGTGTAGATGTATATGGAAAAACACATGCTTGTAAAGGTTTCCGTGCACATGTCTGCATTGTCACTGCCCATGTCCGTGAAGGCAGTGTATGTGATGATATGTGACATATACACAGCATCAACGTCAACAGCATTCATGTGCACACATCCAGGCATGTGCTGATAGGTAGGAACACCAGTACAGGCAAACAGACATGGCCACATCACGACAGCATTCACATGGAGTATGAGCAATGTAATGAGGTGACACACATATATGGTGATAATATCCAATACCCATTGGGTGTTACATGTGTGTGAAACAAACATGTCAGTCATGTGAGTGTCATGATGATTTGCAAAGACAACTGTTCATAAGTACTAAATGTAATACACATGAATGTGCATCTGTGTCTCTGTACATCTCTGAGATGCTGTGACCTGTCTCCATAATTATGTCTTACAGATAATGCCTCGATCACGACTGCTGGCATATAGCCGCATGGAGGATGATGCACTCATACCATACCTCCATGATAACTATGAGGAACTGTTCAGCCATTTGCCACAGCATGGCCAGCAGTGTGATGACCTGTGGCAGGAACTTCGCAGGAGGTTCAATGATGTGGGGTGGCCATAACTGCACCTACAGCAGGTGCGCAGAAATTGCACGGACCTGATCCGACATGCTAAACAGCATGCCAATGCAATCGCCAGGGAAACAGGTAGAACAGGTGGTGGGCCACAAACCCAGCCCCCACTCACACCTACCAAAGAGCTACTGGCCAGCCTGGGGACCCCATCAGAACAGCATCCACAAACTCTAGCTGCCATTGTGGAGGTGGGTGTCTCCCAACCACAGAGCCTGGAGTTGCCTGGTAAGTCACTACTGCACATGGAAATATCATATCCTATTTAGTCGCATGTGTCACTGTACATGATGTAATGTAAAATCATATGCAAGGTATGTTTACACACATGTGCATACTCTGTAGTATATGCTATTGTACTGGTGAATGTGTTAACATGCAAAGTGCACCCTGTAGCTGTCATACAGTCATGGATAATGATCTAACCGCTGTGTCACCCCTATACAGGTACCTCTGGCGTGCCGCAGAGACAGCAGTTCGTTGCAGGTGAGACAGTTATCAGTATCAGGCATGTGAATGGACAGATCTATTCGCCATGTGGCCAGTTAACACATGTACACATAATGTATGGTCCAGTCACGATATACAGGTCACAGCATTCATCAATCACACTGGCTACCCATGTGCAATATCTAAAAACAAAATGAAACAACAACATGACCTCACAGTAACTCTCATTGATAGATGTGTGGACAGCTGTCCATACAATGGTGGAGGCGTTGTTCAATGTATGAATATGTACTATACATCATAACAACACATGTGGGGTATGCAAACCATACTACACAGTGAGCTGGGATATGGGCAGCCCACATGATCCACCATTGTGGAATGTGCCCCTGCAATGAGTGCAGACATTGTGATGTGCCAGCTGACATGTCGAAGACATGTAGTGGTACGGCTGCAACATTGACACTATCCAATAAAACATACTCCACATACCAAACATACAACTCTTTGTCTGTATAACCCTGTGGACACTGGACTATCTGACATCGATGGGTGTATGTCATATGGGACAACACAGACAGGTGACATAGACGGCAATCACAGACATCTGGCCAACATATGTTCACACATGGCCATGGAGGATGGCCAGAGACATGTAGTAACACACAGTAGATGTGATGTGTATGTGTGTACACCATGTTGCACATTCTCTACACATGGTCCATCTATAGCCTTTGTTGAATGGTTATATAGTAGATGTGGATCACTGGGCATCCTAACAGCCTGTGCACAGCTTGTGGAGGTGTCACTTAATTTGACCATATACGATGTGTTGCACATCATGACTGTGTCACAGCATGAAAGTTGTCACCTGTACAGCTTCCACATACATACACAGACACCACATCAGGCCAGAGATGCCTTACATTTCCCTTGCTGCTGTCGGACATCACTGTCAGCCATGCACCTCGTGTGTGTGGTACATATGTGTCATGTGGAACATGGTGTATTGAACAGTCTGCCATGCGTGGACATGGTTGACAGGTAGCTAAGACATGTTAGTAGTTGTGCAGGGCTGTCATCAGTATGTTGTCCGGTGACCTGTCACACATGACACAGCATGGTTTAGTGTGTATACACCTCAGCGATGTGGGTCACAATCCACAGTATGTATGTATTGTGTATGCACGCAGTCATGGCTATGCACTGTATGTGTATTCCACACTGTATATCAATAGAGATGCCTCAGGATACCATGCAATGGCACTGTGTCTGTACTTCACACTGTATAGCAATATAGATGCCTCATACCACCCTCAATGGTCATACACATCTGCTAAAAGTGCATTTGATCTGTAGGGTATACAGTCAACAGTGTAATGTGACACCATTACACCACTGTACATGTGTCAGGACACCATTGTGTCAAACATGTATGCATGTCACTGCACACATCAGCAGATTACATGTCATACTACATGTTAATGTCAAGGACATATGCCTCACATCAGCCATGTGTACTGTTAACCTGTGCTGGTCCACATGGTGTATCACAGGGATGCATGCTTACTATCATGATTGTGTGAAATGCATGGCTTCTGCTATGACACATGCTTGCTGTTGTGTGCAACCCAGGGATGTAATCTAACTATCTGAGATGCATGTCGTCTGCTGTATCACATGCATGCTGCATGCCTTCTGTCATATCACATGCATGGTTGTCTGTGTGTGTCTGTGGGTGTGTGTGTCTGTGCGCATGTGTATCTGTGCGTGTGTGTCTGTGCATCTCCATTGTAATGTAGAGTCTTTGTTTGCCATCACAGGTGATGTAGGTGCGTTGCCCTCCTGCGGTCCATCTGATGTTAGTGTCCCCACAGACTCTAGCAGTGATGAACATATGCTTGAGGTACAGGCAGGGTTGTCAGGGGCTGAATCTGTGCCTGTGGTTGCCATCCCACCTATATCCCCCTCTTCCCCGCACACAGTTCTCATGCCAACACATACCCCATCACCAGTGGCCATAGAGGAAGGACAGTTACCGTGTGTCAGCTCGGAACTGGAACGTGTGATGGCCATGGAAGGTGTGCTGTCACACCATGTTGTCAGTGAACTGACTGCAGATGCACCACACAGGCATATGGCCAGTGCTGCTCGTAGGAGGACCCCTGGCTGACATGCCCAGGTATGTACACTGTAACTGCCGCATCCATGTCGATGTCTGCATTCCTAGATGGTCATATTGACTGTCTTGAAAGGTGTACTGTCTGTGGCGCATCTCATATCTATGTAGTGTTGTACTACTGCTCCGTAGATAGCCAGTTGTCCTGCTCACACCACTGCCATGTGTTCATCTCCATCTGCCTTGGGACACTATTATGCTTTTAGATGGATCACACTCCATACAATCACTATCGGTGTATTTGCCTTTGCTGATGATGTCACCCACCTGGAAGTATGCCTCTGAGAGTGCTGTAATCCAGTAATCTCGATAGCACATTCTGTAACTGTGTAATGCTGTAGTGTGATAAGGTAGTCAGTTCTATGTTCTAATCCCAGCCCTGCTGCGTGTGTGTGTGTGTGTTTCCAGCTGCCTGGGGACAGAATAATGTTTTTAGACGGCTCGCTCTCCGTACACTCCCTATCGGCGTCTTTGCCTTTACTGATGATGTCACCCACCTAGAAGTCTGCCTCTGGGAGTGTTGTGATCCAGTAAACTCGGTAGCACATTCTGTAACTGAGTAATGCTGTAGTGTGATCAGGTAGTAAGTTCTATGTTCTAATCCCAGCTCTGCCATTTGTGTGTGTCCCCAGCTGCCTGGGGATAGAATAATGTTTTTAGACAGCTCACTCTCTGTTCACTCCCTATCGGCGTCTTTGCCTTTACTGATGATGTCACCCACCTAGAAGTCTGCCTCTGGGAGGGTTGTGATCTAGTAATCTCAGTAGCGCATTCTGTAACTGTGTAATGCTGCAGTGTGATAAGGTAGTTAGTTCTATGTTCTTAATCCCAGCCCTGCCGTGTGTGTGTGTGTTTCCAGCTGCCTGGGGACAGAATAATGTTTTTAGATGGCTCACTCTACATACACTCCCTATCGGCATCTTTGCCTTTACTGATCATGTCACCCACCTAGAAGTCTGCCTCTGGGAGTGTTATGATCCAGTAAACTTGGTAGCGCGTTTTGTAACTGCATAATGCTGTAGTGTGATAAGGTAGTCCGTTTTATGTTCTAATCCCAGCCCTGCTGTGTGTGTGTTACCAGCTGCCTGGGGACAGAATAATGTTTTTTGACAGCTCACTCTCCGTACACTCCCTATCGGCGTCTTTGCCTTTGCTGATGATGTCACCCACCTAGAAGTATGCCTCTGGGAGTGCTATGATGCCGAAATCTCAGTAGCGCATTCTGTTACTGCGTAATGCTGTAGTGTGGTAGAAAAGACAGGTAGGTGCTCGATTCCAAGGCATGGCAGGTGTGTGTGTTTGGCAGTTATACCCTATGTGTTGGTATCTGTGGGTGGCTAGCTGCAGGATGTGTTCAGTGTGTTTTGTTGCTGTTCTATATAGTGTCCACAGCCCGTATAATCTGCCAAGACACTGGGTTGTCAACACATACATTCGCCAATAGGTCTGGTGAGTAAATGTCAGCAGCCCTACTCTTACTCTTAATACAGTCTGACCCGTGTGATGCAACAAAACACACATGCCTTGATAGTAACAACACTACATGATGCAGGTGGCACATGTAGTTTCCTTTTCATTCCTGTCTAATGCTTTGCTGTCATGTGGTCCGCTGTTGTGATATAAATGCAATATCTACATATGTGTGTATATGTATATGTGTGTATGTATGTATGTGTATATATATATATATATATATATATATATATATATATATATATATGTATACATATACTATATATGATATATGTAGATATAGAGAGCTAGACATAGATATATACATATATGTCTGGGGACATCAGCACTATTGAATGTTTGTGCTGGATGATCTGTACGTGATAACCTCGGATGTATGTATATCTGCCATGGCGTAGTGGTAATGCACATCGCCTGTTGTGTGCAGGGACCTGGGTTGTAGTCGTGTAGACACCGGTTATTTTTGTTGCTGGGAAGACCATGGGACATTGAATACAGTGATAGTAAGGCACCTGTTACCAGTTGTGTATGGATCTGAGCGACACTAAGCAGTGGTTATTAATTTGGAGGTTCGGTATGGGTCATATAACTATTCATTAGAAGACTATACTATGCAGATGAGGTTGACAACAGTGTATCCCATTTATCCCAAGGGTGTGATGCAGATCCCTGCAGTGTATGTGTGTAGATAGCTGGGTGCAGGGCTCGAATATAGTTGACAGCATGGGAGGGGGGATCAGGCATACTGTACGTACATTGCACACCTGTGCCTCGGGAGTGCTCCTGCCTTAGCACGCCTAAGCTAGGGGTGTGTCTATACCTGCCTGGTGACATTGGGAGGGACAAAAGCAGTAGTGGGGTAGTCAGGGTGAACAGGCTGCACAAACAGGTGATGATGAGCACAATCAGCAGATTACATGGCCAGCCTGCACCTGAACAGTACGGTAATGTGAGCAAGCAGCATGCACACAGGTTTCTTCCAGACTCTACACCACCGGTCTATACCTGCGGGGACATTTCACAACACAGTCCAACCAAATGAGAAGGGTTGCATCAGGCAACATAGACCAACGTGCAGGAGGCTGAGGGCAGTGAGGATGTGTATGCTGCCGAACAACCCTTACTGGGCTGACATAAGACTTTATAGACCCAGGGTGACTTACCAGGGGCTACATGAGCTGGGGATGGTGGAGCACTATGGGGTGGACAGAGACCTCCTACAATGGCTTGTTGACCTGTGCCTGCCACACCTGACACATGAAACAGGCCGAGGGAAACCCATCACAGTGGATACCATGGTATGTGTTGGCCTAGGTATACTAGCCACAGGTATCTCACACAGCACAACTGGGGATATCATGGGGATCTCACAGGCATCTGCATCCAGAGTATTGCACTAGTTCATAGATGCCATGTCAACACATGCTAGTGAGCATGTACATGCCCTCAACACACGTGATTAGTAGACCAGCAATACGTATCTCTTCAACCACATGGCTGACTACCCTGGGGTACTGGGTGCTATAGCCTGCACACACATACACGTCAAAGCAACACCTGGTGAGCGGAGTAGGGCCTACATTCACTGCAGGGGCATACCCTCCAACAGCTAGGCCATATGCGATGGCCAGGGCATTAGATTCAATGTGTGTGTTGTCTGCCCTGGAAGCTATGATGATTCCGATATATGGATTCTGACACAGCTGTACCACACCTTTGCAATATGGACATCCCCTACAGTCTCCTAGTGGAGGATGTTGGGTAACCACTGGTGTCGTGGCTGATGACACCCATCAGCAATGCACACACACCTGAACACTCACACCATAATGAGGCAGATCCACAGGCAAGACATATAATTGAGCATGTGTTTGGGATGATCAGGTCACGGTTCTGGTATCTGGACACATCCGGTGGAGCCCTGCAGTATTCACTAGCTACATGCACACAAATTGTTTTGGTATTTGCTATGCTACACAATCTGATCCTGCAGTAACAGTTGCAGCAGGAACAGCATGGGGCAGGGCCACATGGCCCAACACCACTGCCAAGGCCTGTACAGGCACAGTATGACTTGTGAAGGAACTACCTGAGCAGGGCCCAGTTGGTGACAGGGCCGTGCACAGTATGACCTGCCCTTGGCAAAGAGGCAACACAAGGCATATGCACTGACACAGTAGGTACCCAGGGATTTCACCCTCTCCGACCTGCACACATTACAATGGATGCCAAACATGACACTACCTGTGCTCAGCCATGTATAGGAGGTGCACTGTGTGCATCTGACATAGGCAGCCCTCCAGCACCATCCTCAGGTCCGGAACACCCCCAGGGTACGTCTATCGACCTAACAATTGGTAGTTGTATTAGAATGTGTATTTACCTGTTGCTATGGTATGTTTGTGAGCATACAAGAGACTTTGGTGGCCGAATGTTAGGGCAGCAGACAGTACACGTCCATAGTGGCACCATGACATCTGTAGCACATACAGGGGTCACAATGGTAGCCAGTAGTACACAGGGTGTCCTAACCCACTGCAGATTATGGGCTGAACATCATGTGTGTCCATACAGCCCACACACGTTCCATGCAGCTGGACAGGTGTGGACCAATACAGACAAATGATATACAATGGCCTATGGATATGTCCAATGAATGACCCCAACCCCCAGAGACACACACAGACTACAGCAGGCCAGGCAGTTTGATGTAGGTTGTGAAAGCTAGGATGTCCAACACCACTATGCTGGTATTTAAAGCTGGGATCTGACGTGCACTGGTATCCCTCCAACCAGCAATTTAGGTAGGTCCACACACTGACATGGAGTACCTGGCATACCAGTACAGTAGTGGCAGATGTGTACAATTGTCAGCTGTGCCCCCCGTCCAACGTACACATGTGAGAGTCATGTGCGCCACCCCCAGTGCTGTGTAGGACTGTGGATGCGGTTGGATGTCCCCCCACGCTATGCAGAAATGCAGCAACTGTCAATGCCACATGACCATTAGCTACCCTGCAGACACAGCATGACACCTGTCTGTGTAGAATGGAGGGGTCGGCAACACAGTACTGACTATCTGGACATGTGACACATGCGATGCAGTTGACCATACTTGGCATGCTCACACAGATGACGGTATGATGGTAATGTCGGTCGACAACATGCGTAACAGTCATACTGGGCATGCTCACACACTGAAACACAGGACGGCCAGGCCTGCAAACACCAGTGGTCCGGACATATCTGCCAGTACTTTGCTATACCGTTGGATGACTGTGCTGTATGGTGTGTGTGTGTGGTCTATTGTCTGTACATATGCCATGGTGTATTGTTAATTCACATGAGCTATGTGTGCAGGGTACTGCTAAAAACACGTGAATAGGACGGTTCTTTGTTTGCGGACAGAACGACGCCTTTGGATACGTAGTGGGTAAGGCACATTCCAGCAGGTGGGAGCAGTTGTGCATGGGTTTGCACAGTTTTAAGCACTGCTGACCTCTGGTTACAGCACCTTATACCCGTTTAGACTCCACATTTCTTTGACAGTGCACTACTGGCATACTGGTAGACAAACATGCTTACACCCGCTCAATCACCACCATTTGTGCTTACATTTGTCACTCACGCTGGGTGTGTGCGATCCCTTGTGATGCATATTACATCGGACTACATGACTACAGTATCGGGTATGTCTAACCATTTGGCGATGGCAGGCGTTCGACTGTACGGACTCGGCGGCCTGTCCAGTGACATATTCATATTATATGCGTGTTCCTCATACGATCTGCTCCCATCTGCCTGATACATGGAAACTGATACTCTGCAATGCTGACATGTGAATGTTATTTTGTTAATGCAGCTGTCCACGGGGTCATGCTACCACATACCTACTGTATGTTTTCCACCTTTCAGATTGCACGACGGGAGACTGTAGGAGTAACACCTTTCCCACTTTGCATGGGACAGTCCCTCATTAGGCATATGTCATGTGACAATACTCTAGCCATTGCAACTGTCCTGATTAGGGGACATTCTCATATTCTATGTGTCTGTAATAGTTGATTGTTACAGGTCTTGTATACCTGACACGTCGATATGTTATATGAAGTAGCATAAGCAACTTGACTGCTGCTAGACTACGCTTTGATTTGTGCTGATATGTATATTTCTGTACTATGCATGGCTGTAGGTATGTTCTGCCCTGGTACGTCTGACATTTCTACAGAGCAGGTCCCACTTTGGCCATTCAGAATGGTGGCGGCCCTATAGGTCCTATATGTAGAGCTATCACATGTGTCAAGGCAACACATACTCACAGCCAGTAGTAAACTGACTACTTCAACGGTTTGCATACGTTAAGGTTATTCTTGTAGCATTATAATTGCTAATACTGTTTCCTATTATGTGTAGCTGTTTCTGATACAACAAATTAATTTCTGACACCACTACACACAATATATGGCCTCCTTTCCCGAACTCACAGGCAATGTGCCATAACATTCATTTTGCAGGACACAACTGCCCAGACGGGTGTGTCCCTCAAAGACATATGGGTGGTAAACCTCATCCATTATGCTATCATCTACCTAAGGCGGTCAACAAATTATGCACTTTCCGTCACTAGCAGACCTCACATACCAATGGGGGAGAATGAACACTACATCAGGAACACTGCATAACACCCTGTGGGACACATTTAGACGATTGGTTCTATTAACCAGATACATTGACAGTCACAGAGCATATGTATTCATTCACATTTGTCGAGGTACATGATGTTTATGATTCATACATGTTGTCATCTGTCATTACCTGTATTCCACCACCTGTCCACCTAATATCACTAGTTCTGGAAGTGTTTAGTTGGACTTTGTTACATTCTGATTCATAACTATGGATGTCCATGCTAATCGGGTACACAGCACTGATATGGTCCCTATGTATTCCCCCGATGGTTTACAGACTATCTGGTAGATGTGCTCTTCAGGTATGGGAGGTATAGGAGTCTGCTATGCCCACATAGGAATATTAATGACTTCCACTGGGCGGGCCTTCTACATCTCTGCCAACCAGCACCTGCACACTTAAGCCCATTATTGCATACCCATGGTTCACCTACCTGGCACCCCTCTACAGCACTCATGAGAAATACTTACTGTGAGCGCAGCTGGGGTATGAGCACAGCCCTACACATTGTCCAGTCTCCCCGTCTCGGGACACATATCGTACATTTTGTCAACCCATGTGTTATTACACTTGCACAACCTACTGTTCCGTGTACAGCTACATTCTGCTTGCGTCAATCACTACAGGTTGCCTGTATAGTGAATTTTTGGTGTCCCGTAAGGGACCCCATTATCCATGTTTAAAGTGTAGACCTTGCAGATCTCTCCCACTGGTACTTTCCTGCTGGTGGTTTGGAATGCAGTGGTGTATTTACCTTTATTGCGTGTCTGTATGTCTGACCGGCCTAGCTGGGCAGTGTGGGAGGTAAAATGTTTATTTATTGGACCTCCCAGTAACATATGCCCAGTCTGAACATATGTTACCCCTAATTGCTGTAAAGTAACCTAGTTATGTACATGTGTATATCTACAATGACATATATATTTGTTTTGTGTGTATGTGTATATATCAATACCTGTTGTATGTGTATATATATCTATCTATCTATATATATATATATATATATATATATATATATATATATATATATATATATATATATATATATATATATATATATATATATATATATATATATGTATATATATGTGTATATAAATATATATATCTATATGTATATATATTTTTATCTATATATAATCTGTGTGTCCGTTAACCAATACATTTCCCGGACATAGACACTTACACATGCGTATTGGGTTTTATCTCCGCTTCAACAGCATACTATTGCCTTAGTCATTATGACACCGACACTTCACTCTGGTGAACTTGTGATCAGTATACTGCACGTTATACAGCGGACAGATGTCACATTTTTCATGTCTGGGGTACCGCTGATAAGTGTGATGTGATACAGTGTCATTAGACCTATTACTCGTATGCGCAGCCTATTATTCCTGCTACTGTGTTTTGTTTCTGTGCACATTCATATTATTAATGTTAATAGAATGAGTGCTTGTGTTACAGAGATTGTATGTCAACATATTGATGTCTGCATGTAGTTGTGTCTTTCTGCTTTTCCCGGTTTGGGGTTGTCACAGCAGAACTCCGTTCCGCTCATGGTTGGCAGATAGGTTTTACATGCCGGGCTGCCAGCCCTGGTGCACAACCTCCGAAGATGGTACGCCCATTCACACATGTCTCCACGCAGATGACGCTCTATCTGGGAATCGCACCTATGAACTAGCTGACCTCCACGGGCCGCTCCATTGCAACCAGGGCAACAAACCCTAGCACTCCTGTGTCCATAATCGCATATCCATAGTTTCTCCAGCACACCTGTGTTGAGTTTCCATGCATAACAGCCATTATCCACCTGATATCGCAGCCATGACACACCTTTACACATTGCCCTCTCCAGAGCGTTGGGGCCCTACACACATTTTGTACCACCTTGTGTATTCACAGGGTCTCCCTCCATTCATATTTGCACATACTTTCCTGGTGTTATGGATTACAAATGATTTGCGGGTTACAAGTGTAGGTGGTCACAACATGAACTACATTCCGTCTGTGTATAATGTTGACGTAGCACTTCAACGATGTTTTGGCCACTGGTATAACCATGCCTCTGGTGAGAATAGCGGTGCTTTACTCACTCTTGTGGAGCTTTATCTGACATATGCTGCGAGCACTTTATAATACCTTACTTGCTCTAGATTCCCTTCACAACCCTTATGTTTGCTTTCATCTTTCGGCATTCATTCTTACATATATATATATATATATATATATATATATATATATATATATATATATGATTGCATATTTCTTTTATGTCTGTGGATATTTATCTATACAGACATCTATCTATCTATCTATATATATATATATATATATATATATATATATATATATATATATATATATATATATATAAAAGTTACAGCTGTACAAGGCAACATACATGTGCTATGCTACAAGCTGCTTACACCCGCGCAGGCGCACTTGCATCTACTTATTGTGAGTTACATATGTTTACTGCCAATTCTTTGTGATTACATATGCCTTATTCCTTATGAAAGTACCACTTTGATTGATGGAATCTGGTTTACGGCCCCATGTGAGACACGCGTTCACCTTTACATGTTTAAATGTTGGCTTTATAGCACAGAGGCATTCATTACACAATAAATTAATATATGCTATAGTCGTACTTGAACCGGGAATGCCTTTATGTTAGGCAGATGCTCTAACCACTACACTATTGTTGTTCTGCCTCATTTATATGTATACCCATGGTTCATAGCTACTATAACATATGCCTCACCGTTTCACTTACACAGCAGGCATCCATTCTCCTGCTGGGAAAACCACAGTACTACACTTCCGTCATTCCCTATTTCCTACTGCTCTGGACCCGTGCTGTATGTCTACTCACTCCAAGGATATTCCGAACTCCTACGCTTATAGTCCTGGCACATACATGTGTTTGATTGTCAGGGTGTTCATGTGCTGGTCCGGGTTTAGGCTTGTCCGACTGGTGACTAGAACTGCCCTGTACCTGTTCAAATGTCAGACGTAGCACATGGACAGCATTAGTCCCGATTTTAACATTCTACCTGTGTTTACAGACGCAGATGTTTGGGCATCTCTGACCACATTATTAGGTCGGCACTACATAATATAGGATGGGAAGTAGTTCCACTACATAATACAGGGTGGGGTTGGGGGGGGGTTCCACTGGTGTTTCCCTTCACATTTGACTATTTCAATCATTCATATATACGATGAATATTATTCTGGACATCAGTTATAAATTCACTACAGGTATGCAATAGTCCTGTCAACAAATGTGACAGTTGGTTGGTGTACATATGTGTACAGACCTCTGTGATACTCGGGGACTAATTTCTAGAGTGACAGGGACAAGGCTATGACAAATCAGGGACAATCACAGACACTTCTACAATATTAGTACTATTAACTTGGAATGTGTTGACAGATTCGTATTACTACTTATTTTATGCAGTTAAATGCGTCTATTACTCTTAATTGTTGTCATTAGTCATTCTCATTCAACACCTTTCCTCCAAAGGTCACTGGCTTTGTGAGTGATTAAGAGGCTGGCCAGTTATTGTGCGAATGCTCTGACCATTGGTAGGGTTGCCACATTGTCATATGTACAGGATGGGATATATTCTGGGGACACCAGATTGTTTCGGCCAACACATACCCATGGTCAGTGCGGGTTTAGAACATTCATTATTTTCCTAGCTGAGAGACTATACCTTTAGCACTTTAGTTGTTAGTCTGTTTCTTGTACGAAGTACTTATTTTCTATCCTGACATGACTGCTTTAGGCAACTGTTACATGCAGTATGGTACATAGTTATTTCCTACAATCACAGGACATTTGGCATTGTATCATTGTTGGTCAGGACACACCTACCCAAACAGTGACTGTCCCTCACACAGTGGATCAGGGGGTACCCTGTTTATGTCAGTGCCTTCATCACCCTATTTCCAAGTGCCACTATGCGAATGTGTACAATATATTCTCTCGATTATTCATGTGGGGTCACAGGCAGGTGTTTGATCCTGGGTAGTAGGTTCTGCATGACTGTCTAGGGCTGGACAGTCTCGTGCACCACTACTGCACATTCAACTTGTGTCCAGATGTCTACAGGACTGGACATTGTGTCTTGATACCCATTCTGATGTTTACACAAGTTACTTTTCCCATGAGGGATATCTAAAAATTTAACAAGACCAACACAGACCATTCTTTTGGCTTTATGAAAATGTGTTGGGGGTTTTACATGCAAGGGATACATAGTTTGCAATCCTGAAACTTCCTAGGGTGATCCTGCCTACTACATATGAGTAGTGGTCACTATGTGTAGATGTGGCTGCGCCAAGCTAGTAGGCCGAGTATGGCTGGATTTGGTGGACGTTCAGGTATGGAGCCGGGTTGTGTGCTGTGGAGGGGATGATGGGTATTCAATTATGCATCCAGGTGTGTTGCATTTGAATGGGCCGGTTCCATCAGGACCATTCTGTGGGTATGTGCCAGTGACGTTTCTGTACATTTGTATCGCACATTTTAATATTCATATGTCTGTGTGATTGTGTTCTACAGTATGGCCTGTCAGATTGTATTGCAGATGTGTATACTTGTTCTTTGTGTTTCTTTCTGATTCACCCGCTGCTCCCTCGTACACCTCCAGTTCACCTATTCTGCATACAACACAGTCTCGCCTTTGAGGATTATACCATTACCCATCCCCCCCACACACATATTCTTGACACTCCATCCATCACTGCTTTGGTTGATGGCCCATGACACGGTCAAAGTAACACATTGCATACACTACATATGTCAGGTACCTGTATGGTTGTGTGGACTACCCTGGCATGTTTCACCTTCCACATGCTGTACATCACGCACATAGGTACACGCCCATACTTATCTTTCATGACATGGTTGGTACACCTGGGTAATAACCGTTCAACTGTGACACATCTAGACAAGTACGGCTTGGACCGCATATGTGCGGATTTTGGCCGACTGCTCTGATCATTGGTAGGGTGCCACCTTTTCATATGTCCAGGATGGGATATATTCCGGACACATATCCGATTGTACTGGACAACACATACCCATGGTCAACACTACGGATAATACTTTTCCTTTCTGCCAACATGTTAGCTTATTGTTGTAGCAGTTTATATGCTCCTTCTGTTTCGTTTTCTTGCTTATTCTATTTCTTGTCACATGTGGTATGTTACATACAGACATACCTATTGTATGTGACTATTACATGCGTTTTGGGATATAATTTGGTCATATGGTCGCTAGATATTTACATTTATCATGGTTTTGTTATGGACACATCTGCCCAGCTGTGTACTCTCCCTCACAATGTGGGACAGCTGGTGACCCTGACCATTGGGCTGGACGTAGCTATTGGCGGCGCGGTAACATGATGCGTTTCACTTCCACTTGGTATAACTATCTTCACTGCGTTGGAATATGGGCACACGGTTTTCAATGTCATTTGTTTGAGGGATGGGGACTCGTTATTCCCTACTGTGCATTTGTGTTTGCTTCTTAATTTTGTGTTCGCAGGAACTGTCTTGCATGCTTTGCATACGTTTCAGTATCCACAGACACTGACAGATGTGATTACTATTGCAGGCAAATTGTTATATGCAAGCATTTTAGGTTGCACGTCGACAGCTGACATTTCCACGCCTCCGTGCGGCACTTCGACATGCCCTTTGCACTCGCGCTCATTTCCTATGCACATGGCTGTGGTGGCAGTGCACCTTCATTAATATGCATTTGGCGTTACTGCGCCATCTACACGCTGCACGGTCGGTGCAAGCCTAATGATGGCCTTGCGCCAAGCTTCATGAATCCCAGGGAAAGTCTATTAAATGTTTAGCCTGGGATGATTTCTTTCTTTTATTCTTAATATTGGTTTAATTTTCATTTAAAATACAATTAAAATCGCCTGCCATTATAATATTTCCTTTTGCAAAGAGAATAATTTAATTCAACTGCTGTTTAACAGTGTTTATACCTATGTCTGGTATCCAATATACATTAACCAATGTAAAGATTTTATTGTTTATTTCCACTATAACCGAACATAACATTCCCTTATCATCTTGATATGTATTTATTATTTTAGGAATAGGTAATGATTTGTTCCATAAGATGGCCACACCTCTTTTTTTCTGTAAATGTTCAGAACTAGATAAAACACTAAATTTATTCGTGTCAATTTTGGATGTATTTTTTTCAGAAGATGTGTTTTTTGTAAAAAAATATATTAGAATTATGTAGTTGTAGGTATCTAAATAAATTTCCTCTTTTACATGGGTTATATAAACCGTTGATGTTAATAGATAAACCTTTCAGTAAAACCATTTTAGATGTTTAAGAGATTACATATATATTCATTTAATGTGAAAGTCTTTCAAATTTTCCTTATTATTTTTAAATTTCCCTTTGTTATGTAGTAATATATGTTGATTATTTGTAAATGGGTTAGTTTTATGAAGTTGGTATATGTTATATGTGTTTGAGATTAATATCTTGTGAATATTATAATTAGTGGATGCCTTGAAACAGAAGTTGTTACACCTATATCTTAATTGCATAACCTTGAAAACCATCCCCATACCCTGTCTTGAGTTATAAACTCCTGGTATGAGTTGCATCCACCACTCAAATTTACCCCTCACTTCATAACAGCAGAGCCACAGCCCCACCTAGTTTGTATATCTAGTAATCATTCCTTTAATAATAAGATTAGACTCATCAACTTTAAAACTTATCATTTAAAATTATGTGTGTTATTAGTTCAAATTTATGTTGTTTCAAATCAACAAGATAAATAATATAAAAGTATTATATTTCGTGTCTATATGTAAATGTTACCAATACTTGTATATTCACATCTTTAACAACATATGTAAGTGTAAAACATAACCTAGATCTTGTTACCAATCAATACTATGTATCAAGAAATAAAATGTAACATTATTAATATATCTATTGATCATTATAGATAAATTTCAACAATGTAAATTAATGTATTTACCTATAGAGGGTGACATTAGTGATTGTACTCATTTGATTTATTCAGTTTACAGTTCTCTGTATATATTTTCTAAATTTACTCAAAGTCTAGTATTCACTATAAATTCTTTTGATTCTTATTAATTCAAAATGTATAACCATGTAAGTAGATTAACTGTAGTTGAGGTTATTATGCATGTAGGTTTGTTATGACACATCTTCTCTATATTCATTGCCATGTTATTTATTCTATTATATATGATTCTTGCATTTAACTATACATCTGATAGTCTTTACATAAACAACATCTATGAAGAGAGAGAGAGAGAGAGACAAAAGAGACATACCTTCTATATATCAGTTTACTTATCAATAACTAAATACACATTTAAGTATCACTGGCAACAATAACAATCTGTATAATCAGCCTGTATATATGGTATGCTATCTACATTTAGTTCATAAATGCTTTCTATGTTAGTTGCATTAAATGTATTCTTTTGTTTGTGCATATTCATTTTTTGCATTTTAAAAAAGCTGTCTCAGTCATCAGTAATTAAGCATTTAAAGTCAATTAAAGATGTATAATTATATCTTAGAATTACTATACTGTACAGGCATTTATAGATTCATATTATATTAAATCAATTTTGTGGTGATAACTTGTACAGAATTCTGGTCTCCATTTAAAAGATGTAATATATTTTAGATGAGAAATAAAACTAAACATCTTTAAAACTGTATACACAATATGCATGCATGTGAAAGCAGTTCTAATTTTTAGCCATATTTTGTTTTCTTCACTAAGCTGTGATGTTATAGCATAGTTCTGTTTATTGTTATGCTTGCTTTATATATACTTTATACTGTGAGTTCACTATAACATATTTACTTTATATCTGTAATGTGTTTACCAATTAAATATGTTCTTCGGTCTTCTGTTACATCAAAGCTATTTCATGGGACACAAACTGTCTTTACAGAGTTTCTATCCTTCTTTCCTTCCCCTCCCTCCCCCTTCCCCTCCTTTTCAAGTTAACTTACTAAACATTGGTTAAATAATTTTAAAATTAGCTATAAAGAGCCTAGACCATCGTTCCGGTTTCATTATATAAGCTTTCTTGCTAATAATGAGCTTAAAACTTACAGTTTGAATCAAAAGTTCTGTTATTTCTTCCTTTTCTTCATCATGAACACTTCTCTTCCTTTATTAGTATGTTTAGTATGTTTGGCGTCTTGTTGATGTATTTACGCATCATCTGAGTTCAAAGGTTAATTTGCTGCAGCCGGAAGTTCTTTTGAGTTGATGGAGTGCAGGAACGGCTTCTGTTCTTCACAACAATGAATCTCGAGCTCTGGTGGATCTAAAATTGTCTAAATATATTGTTCGAGCAGGAAACAGTTTCAGTTACACTCGTTGCACGAGACTCTTCATAAGCTACACATATGTTTTAACGTTCAAAATGAGTCATCCTGTATCCAAACATAACTATAATACATATATACTTTCAATACAAGCCTAACAGCAAAATAACCAATAGCACTTTCATGTATATATTTCTTGACATAAAGTATATATCTATAAATTTCAATAAATCATGTACATTTTAAAATAATTAAGTAATCACCTGTGTACCTATATGAATTTAGACTGCTTTTGACATAAAGGAATGAAAACAGTTTCAGTATGATATTATTTGATAAATCAGTAAAAGTACAAGAGAAAATAACATGACCAACCTTTTGATTTCATTTCATTTTTAAGCAATTAGAGTCAAAGTTATTGTAAGTCCAGTTTAGTTTCTTTAGGTTAATAATTAAATAATTTGATGAAGCTCTTATTTATTTTTCATTCTCTTTTGTTTGTCACTAGTTTTCCAAGCTGTTTCAGATGCCATTCTTTTCATAGAGGGAGTTGCCCATTCCATATCCTCTATTTTGTCAAGTATTTTATGTTTTTGATGTAAGATAATGCAGATTCTAAGTCTTCATATGTTTTTGTACCACCTGGTAAGAATATTTTTAGTTTGGCCGTGAACAAAAAGATGTGTTTTAATTTGAGCTTTCTTTAGTTCTTTTATGAGTGGTAAAAAGGTTTTTCTTTTGGCTGTGACCATGGAGGAATAATCATTGGCAAATCTAATAACAGTTTCATTTACTTTGATAGGAGCTTATGCCCATGCCATCTTTAGTACCATCTTTTTATCATACGAAGAAAGAAAGAAACCTTACTATGACTGATTTAGGTGTTTTTTATTTACATTAGAGGAAGATAGAGCCCCATTCTATACCGAAGGAAAAAGCTTCTGATAAGTCTAGTATTGTAGGTTGCCATGTAGTTAGAAAGCTTACCATATTATTTCCTTCTATATTTTTAGGCAGTCCGAAGATTCTTAGGTTGTTCCTTCGAGATCTGTTTTCTAGATCATCCAGTTTATTTTGCAATAGTGTATTTTGTTTGAGAAGAAATTCAATGTTATTTTCACCTTCTTGCATTCTACTATCAATGTCATTTAGTGCTTCCTCTATTCCATTTTTTGAGTCTTTTGTTGTTGCAAGTCTTCATGTAATAAGTCCATTTGCTTGGTACATTTTTCTTTGAAGTTGTCTATTTTTGCGTCACTTGTGTCTATCTTAGTTGTCAAGTCCTGTATATTTGATATTAAAGATTGTAATTCCTTTTTGAAGGTGGTATCTTGGTTGTTGCCTTTAGAAAAGTTCATTTTGAGATTTTAGTGATGATAGATATTTTCACAAAGGTTTGTGATAAAAAAATGTGTCAAATTCAGTATTATTTTTTATATTATCCTAGTTTTAGATATCAGGAAGTTATTAATATAAAAATAAACTTTCTAGGATAATGTAAAATTTATAAATTCCTGTCATAAAAGATTTTCTCGGTGGAGCTGAAGAAATCTGCTGTTATCTGATGCTCATCTTGGCCATGCCCCCCTTGCATGTTCTATGATCCTATAATCCTGTTACCAGAATAATGGGTGTATACTATGAAAAGGAAAGGGGGTAATATTTACTAGGAAATGATGGGAAAGCCATGGATTCAGTTAGATATCCATGGGCAGAGAAACCCATGATTACTTACAAAGAATTCACAGTTATGGTAGTATCTAAGGAGTTATGTCTCTACAAATACAAAAATACAGGATCACATGAACAGGATTCATGGACATTGTACCCTCTAAGGACTAGCAGCATACTGTAGGAAAAAGCTTATGCAATATAAAGTGGTATGTTAAACTAGCAAGTGACAAGGAATAAACTTTCACACATATAGCATATATAAGTAAGGCAAATGACAAGAATAAGCATCAATACAACATCCACAGACTTGGACTGATACTACCCATTCAGTCAGTGCTCTGTGGCATTCTACACAGACACAATAGGCTGCTAACACATTCCTGACACACTGACACCTTAAAATAGCTATCAAGCCAGAATAGCTGCCTTTACAGTGCACAAGTGATGCTACAAGCCTCCTGGGAGAGGAGGATGCCATAATAACTACTCAGAAGTTATACACACAAAAATGCCTAAATGATAAAGATACAGATGAGCATTTTTGGAGAACATCATGTGATGTGCAGCCCTACAGCTTCTCAGCTAATTTCTTTTTGATATTATAGTGCACAACAGCCCTGCCACTGAATTACATGATATATGACAGGAGCATGTCATGTACATGGTCAGTAGTACACTGACATGTGGCTTGGCACCATGTGATATAGGCACTTGGCAAAGCAGACCCCAATAACATGTCTATTATGACTCTCTTTTGAAATGTCAGGGCTTACATTGTCGAGTCTGAAAATGCTGAAAAAAATGAATAAAAATACAAGAGAAGAATGAAAATTGAACATAGCTCTACTCTTTAAACTTGTTTTTTTTTTTTTTTTTCAGGGGACTTTGCACCTTCAGATGTGGGAGGGCAAGCCTCCTACAATCCGTAATTTATATATGCTCGCCCACATATTGCAATGCCTCAAGAAAAGCAAATATTCCGAGAAAGGGCAACCTCAGACTTAGTATATATGAGTCCAGATTGTTGGTCATTCAGTCTCCACGCTAAGTGACTCAGCACTGTGGGGCCCATCATTTTTAATGGTTACAATTATTACATTTTATAGTTAGGCATTCTTCATGACAATGCAAGTGATATATGCTTCTGTTAACAGCAGTTGGGTTCTTATACATGAGACCATATGCTTTTGTTTCATTTCATATAAAACTACAACAATGCAGAAGCTCTACACATTTGCAGACACATTCATATCACTGTCTGTCAGTTTAATTTCTCCTAGTCTTTTGGGTTTCTAATACCATGACAGGAATGGGCTCTATTCAGGTGTCAGAGTACAATTAAAATTCTTGAAATTATTATTGTTTCCATTTTTCATGTTATCCAAAAGTGATCTTCCTGGTACCCAGAATTGACTCCTTATGTAATTCATAGAGTTTCATGCATTGGGGAGTATATATATGTATGACTGCAGATTTATTTTTGTTAGGCCTGTTGATCCTACTATTATTTGGATATCTTTCTTCTGCATTGATCTTGTTTTGGTATTTTATGACTTTGTGTGTCTGCCGCTTTCTACCTCTACATGTAAGACACTGTAATCACTGAGTGTAGCAATTTCAGTGATCATTGCTACTTTTGTCTTTTTTCAGGCACTACTATATCTATTTTTCTTGCAAACATTTTTATAAACTAATGGTAAAAGGGGATCTGATGTGATATAAAACTACATCTTTCTCTATAATGCTTCGTGGATCATGTGTCCAATGTTTCTCAGCTACTTGTATACTATAGTGTTTGCACAATCCCCATTGTAACAGCCTTGCCACATCACTTCCCCTTTCAATATTCTGGCCATCTGTCATAAGTGTATCATGACTTGCATTTATCCTTTTCTTCCACCTTTTCTATGGGTTCTGTAAACTGATGTGCATGTAGCCCATTCTCTTTGGCCACCATTATTAGCCTTTCATCTTTTAGTTTCAGTTCACCTCTCCTTCTATTCCTGCATCAAAACTTGGTCAGCATGAGGTTATTCCAGGAGATGTCTGTACCTGCCACTATATTTATGCATTTTCCAATTTTCATTCTTTCTCAGCTGATCCTTTTGCATATATTCTTATTTTGTTTTTGGCACATTCAGTTGTTTGATTTTTGTCTTCTAGGTTGATTTCCATTCCCACTTCCCACAAAATGCTTCTGCAGACTAAGCAAGGATATCATCTTAGACTTCTTTTGCTCATGTTTTATAATTTTTACTATGTTTAGATATGGTGAGCTCGGCAGATTTATTTATTATTTTATTTATTTATTGGCATTTGTTTACCACAATACTCCACTGAGCCCATCTTCAGTTGAGGCCCAGGGAGAAAAGCTCCACAATAACATGAACATATGGGAGAATAAAAATGAGTAAGTTTAACAATGTATAGCACATAGCCAAATAATTAACAATTAGTTAAAGTAAAAATAAAACAGAAATTAACAATTAGGTGCAACTAAAATCTAAACTAAGAACAGGGTAAGACAGGAAAAATAAGTAAAGGTTAACATTACATAAATTTTTCTGCCACTAGAGTAGTTGAGTTATCGCCCGACATTGGTAGAGTGTGGATATAGAAATATTAATATCATGAAGCAAAGGTAATCAGGTTTTGAAATGAGGAGACTTGGTGCAGGTGCAGTTTGCAGATAGAAGATAGGTAATCTCATAGAAAAGTTTTAAATGAAGCCTGATTCTGAGTAGTTCTAATAATTAATGGTAGGGCATTTCAGGTTCTGGCTACAGAATATGAATAAAGAAGATAGCTGGCAGGTAAGCTTGGTTTGTTGAGCTGCAAAAGGAATTGATTCTCAGATCTAAGAGGCCTCTTTAGATGGTAGTAACTAAATATTGAACTAAGAACAGGGCAGTCTAAAGATTTAAAACATATTTCATGTGCCATTGTTAATTGCAGGTAGCAGAGATAGTGTGGATGTTCCAGCCAGTTCAGGGAGTGTAGAGTGATGCAGTGATGGGTAAAATGGCATTGTAGCAAACTTGGTGATTTTATTATAACATGTTTCAGGCTTAGTTTTTAGGAAGGATTGAAGGTTGGTAAGTAAAGGGTCACCATAGTCGAATGAGGGAAGTAGATAAGTGGTAGCAAAGGGTGCTTAAGCAGAACAGCTAAGGAAATGTTTATGTCTATAGCGAATGCTTAATTTTGATCTATTTTGCTGAGATTATATTGTCTGTACAGGTCAAATTGCAGATGGTCATCTATAATTACTCCAAGTAGTTTTGTGCAGGTAACAACTTTGATTGGCGGGTTGCTCTGAGAATGTAATAGTGAACCGGGCTTTGTTTGAGGGAGTTGTCTTCTATGGGTTAACAGAATTAGCTTGACTTTGTTGTAATTAAGGGACAGATGATTATTGCATAATTAAGGCATGCTAAAGATCAGACATGGAATCAGCAAAACGTATAACAGTCTGGTCATCTGTTTACTGAATAAGAGATCCATGACTGAATGAAGAATGGTTACTATTAATGAAGATACTAAATTGGAGTGGTGCTAATATAGAACTCCAGTAGAGGTGTTAAGATATGGAGAGAGGGAGTGTTGCCATTAACAGGCTGTTGTCTATCTGATAAGTAACTTGAGAACCAGTTGGAGGAGGCACATTTTTGAGAGTTGGTTAGAAGCAGGGGGTGAGAGACTGTATCCAAAGTTTTTCATATTTTGAGAAATAAGGAAAGGCAATTTTACCATAGTTTCAGGCTCTATTAACTGTGTCCATCATGGATATTAAGGCAGTTGTACTGTGGCCCAGCCTAAATCCATGTTGCGTGGAAGATAGAATTTGGTTGCTAAGGAGAAATAGTTTATAAGTTAAATATGTATACATTTTTTCTAGGATTGTGAATACAGGAGAAAGAATGGCTATACACTGGCAATTTGAGATATCAACAGTGTTGCCACCTTTGTGAAAAGGTAGAAGAAACATTTTTTTCCAAATTTTTGAGACATCGAATAAAGAGGTCACAAAGGAAAACCAAATGGTTAAAATCACAAAAAGAAAAATCTAGCAAAGCTAGATTTGCCACTGTAGGATACCTTAAACCTTTAGTATCAGAGATAACACATAATACATGTAAATTACCCTTTAAGGATATCACGTGTTTTAGCTAAAGGCCAATTCTGAATGCCCAAGACTTCTTCATTTAAGTCTATTTATATACCATTTCTGGCAAATAAAACTAAACCCATCTAGCTGTGGACATGCATGCATGCATGCATGCATATGCCTTCTTATGGCATCACCAGTACAGCAGAAAAGAAATGCTTGACTTTTGGAAACTCAAGGTACTTGTACCAAACTGATATCCATAAACATTAGGGTGTCTACAAAATATCCCAGCTAACAAACTACAACAATACGTAAACAGGCCACAAAGTAAAAGTAAAAGAAAAAATCTTGGACATTCAGAATTGACATTTAGCTGAAACAACTGATATCCTTAAAGAGTAATTTGCACATATCCCATGTTGCCTCTGATGCAAGAGGTTTAAGGTATCACACAGTGGAAAGTTTAGCTTTGTTAGATTTTTCCTTTTGTGTTTATAACCAATTTGTTTTACTGTGTGACCTTTTTACTCATTGTTTTAGTTTGTTAGTTGGGTAGAACAACCCTGTGTTTCCAAAAGTCAAACATTTTTCTTATGCTGTGCTGATGAAGCCATAAGAAAGCAGAACTGTGTATGTCTATAACTACTAGAGGGGTTTGGTTTTATTGGCCTGAAATTATCCATAAATAGACTTAAAAGAAAATGTCTTGGGCATTCAGAATTGCCATTTAGCTGAAGCACCTTAAAGGATAATTTGCATATATCCCATGTTTCCACTGATAAAAGAGGTTTAAGATATCGCACAGTACAATGTCTAGCTTTGCTAGATTTTTCTTTTTGTGTTTTTAACCAATTGCTTTTCCTGCTAGATTTTTCTTTTTGTGTTTTTAACTATTTGATTTTCCTGTGTGACCTTTTTACTCATTGTTTTAGTTTGTTAGTTGGAAGATTTTGTAGACACCCTAATGTTTATGGATATCAGTTGGGTACAACAACCCTGTGTTTCTAAAAGTCAAACTTTCTTATGTTCTGCTGATGATACTATAAGAAGGCAGAAACCTGCATATCTGCAGGTAGAGGGGGTTGGCTTTATTGGCCCGAGATTGTCTATAGACAGACTTCAAAATAAAAGTAAAAGAAAAAGTCTTGGCCCTTCAGAATTGCTATTTAACTGAAACTCCTGATATCCTTAAAGGGTAATTTGCATATATCCCATGTTGCCTCTGATGCAAGCAGTTTAAGGTATAGCACAATAGATAGTCTAGATTTGCTAGATTTTTCTTTTGGTGTCTTTAACCAATTGGTTTTCCTGTGTGACCTTTTTACTCATTGTTTTAGTTTCTTAGTTGGGATATTTTGTAGACACCCTAACGTTTATGGATATCACCGGGTACAACAGCCCTGTGTTTCCAAAAGTCCAACATTCATTTTATGCTTTGCTGATAATGCTATAAGAAGGCAGAAATGTGCATGTTTCCAGCTAGAGTGTGTTGGCTTTATTGGCCAGAAATTCTCCATAAATAGATGTTAAGAATAAAAGAAAAAGTTTTGGACGCTCAGAATTGTCATTTAGCTGAAACACCTGATATCCTTAAAGGGTAATTTGCATATATCCCATGTTGCCTCTGATGCAAGCAGTTTAAGGTATGGCACAGTAGAAAGTCTAGATTTTTCTTTTGGTGTTTTTAACCAATTGGTTTTCCTCTGTGACCTTTTTACTCATTGTTTTAGTTTCTTAGTTGGGATATGTTGTAGACACCCTAACGTTTATGGCTATCACCGGGTACAACAACCCTGTGTTTCCAAAAGTCAAACATTCATTTTATGCTCTGCTGATGATGCTATAAGAAGGCAGAAATGTGCATGCTTCCAGCTAGAGTGAATTCTCCATAAATAGACGTAAGAATAAAAGAAAAAGTTTTGGACACTCAGAATTGTCATTTAGTGTAATTTGTATATATCCCATGTTGCCTCTGATAAAAGATATTTAAGGTATCACACAGCAGAAAGCCTAGCTTTGCTACATTTTTCTTTTTGCGTTCTTAACCCATTGGTTTTCCTGTGTGACCTTTTTGCCCATTGTTTTAGTTTGTTAGTTTGGATATTCTATAGACACCCTATAGTTTATGGATATCAGTTGGGTACAACACCCCTGTGTTTTCGAAAGTCAAACATTTATTTTATGCTGTGCTGATGATGCCATAAGAAGGTAGAAACATGCATATCCACAGCTGGAGGGGTTTGGCTTTATTGACCTAAAACAGTCCATAAATATACTTAAAAGAAAAAGCCTTGGAGACTCAGAATTGACATTTACCTGAAACACTTGATATCCTTAAAGGGCAATTTTCATATATCTCATATTGCCTATGATACAAGAGGTTTAAGGTATCACACAGTAGAAAGTCTAGCTATGCTAGATGTTGCTTTTTGTGTTTTAACCAGTTGGTTTTCCTGTGTGACTTTTTTACTCATTGTTTTAGTTTGCTAGTTGAGATATTTTGTACAGACCCTAATGTTTATAGATTTCAGTTGGGTACAACAACCCTGTGTTTCCAAAAGTCAAACATTCATCTCATGCTCTGCTGATGATGCCATAAGAAGGAAGAAACATGTATATCCACAGTTAGAGTGGATTGGTTTTATTGGCCTGAAATTGTCCATAAATAGACTTAAAAGTAAAAGAAAAAGTCTTGCACATTCAGAATTGCCATTTAGCTGAAACAACTGATATCCTTAAAGGTTAATTTGCATATATCCCATCTTGCCTCTGATGCAAAGGGGTTATGGTATTGCACAGTAGAAAGTCTAGCTTTGCTAGATTTTTCTTTGTGTTTTAATCAATTGGTTTTCTTGCTGGGTTTTTCTTTTTGTGTTTTTAAGCTATTGGTTTTCCTGTGTGATCTTTTTACTTATTATTTTAGTTTGTTAGTTTGGATATTTTTAGAAACCCTAATGCTTTTGGATATCAGTTGGGTACAACAACCCTGTGTTTCCAAAAGTCAAACATTTTTCTTATGCTGTGTTGATGATGCCATAAGAAGGCAGAAACATGTATGTCCACAGTTATTGGCTTTATTGGTCTGGATTTGTCCATAAATAGACTTAAAAGAAAAAGTCTTGGGCATTCAGAATTGCCATTTAGCTGAAACACCTGATATCCTTAAAGTGTAATTTGAATATATCCCATGTTGCCTTTGATACAAGAGGTTTAAGGTATCACACAGTAGAAAGTCTAGCATTGCTAGATTTTCTGTTTATGTTTTCAACCAATTGGTTTTCCTGTGTGACCTTTTTACTTAGTGTTTTAGTTTGTTAGTTGGGATATTTTGTAGACACCGTAATGTTTATGGATATCAGTTGGGTACAACACATCTATATTACATAATCAAAGTTTGAATGTCATATGTTTGACACCACATGATTAAACTTTTAAAAGTTTGAAAAATGCAATAAAAAAATAAACCAAAGAAAAAAGATTCCGCACTGTATGGAAATCTCCATTGAAATGTTTGAACTTTTAAAAGTTTGATCATATGGTGTCGACCATATGACGTTCAAACTTTTAAAAGCTTGACAACGTTATATAGACATGGGTACAACAACCCTGTGTTTCAAAAAGTCAAACATTTCTCTTATGTTGTGCTGGTGATCCCATAAGAAGGTAGAAACATGCATGTCCACAGCTAGATGGGTGTGGCTTTATTGGCCTGAAATTGTCCATAAATAGACTTAACAGAAAAAGTCTTGGACGTTCAGAATTGCCATTTAGCTGAAACTCCTGATAACCATAAATT
This sequence comes from Protopterus annectens, assembly GCF_019279795.1. Classification (NCBI taxonomy): domain Eukaryota; kingdom Metazoa; phylum Chordata; order Ceratodontiformes; family Protopteridae; genus Protopterus; species Protopterus annectens. Next base: position 55,511,414 of record NC_056742.1, on the reverse strand, counting down.
GTAATTTGCATATATCCCATGTTGCTTCTGATACAAGAGGTTTAAGGTATCGTACAACAGAAAGTTTAGCTTTGCTCGATTTTGCTTTTTCATAGGTTCATAGGTTCATACTAGGCTATCTGCCCGAGGGCATTTACAAGCCTAGCCCATAGTTTTGTGGCTTACGCCACCCCTTTAGTATGGGGAACTATACCCATTATTTTGCTGTGCCTCTGTAAGTATGAATGTGGGTGTTTTTAACCAATTAGTTTTCCTGTTAGATTTTTCTCTTTGTGTTTTTAACCAATTGGTTTTCCTGTGTGAACTTTTTACTCATTGTTTTAGTTTGCTAGTTAGGATGTTTTTTAGACTCCCTAATGTTTATGGATATCACTTGGGTACAACAACCCTGTATTTCCAAAATTCAAACCTTTTTATATTCAGCTGATGATGCTATAAGAAGGCAGAAACCTGCCTATCCACAGCTACAGGGGTTGCCTTTATTGGCCTGAAATTGTCCATAAATAGACTTAAAGTACACATTCAGAGTTGCTATTTAGCTGAAACACCAGCTATCCTTGAATGGTAATTTACATATATCCCGTGTTGCCTATTATACAAGAGGTTTAAGGTATCACACAGTGGAAAGTCTAGCTTTGCTAGATTTTTCTTTTTTAAGTTTTTGGGACATAGGATTTTAGGATGGCTCTATTAAGAAGTATACTGATAGGGTAGCTGCATTACAGCTAGGTTTGAGTTTGAGAAGTAATCTTGTTATTGTAATGGTTGACATGGGATTAAGTATGAATGTGGGTGTAGAATGGGTTGTGACTTCATGGGAATGTCAGAAATGTAGCGGAAGGGGAGTGCATTTAAAAAGATAGTCTTGATAGCCCAGCACAGCTTGTACTGTAGGGTGCTTGGGGAAATTCAGCACTGATTTGTGTTATAGTACTGATGAAGTAAGAGATAAAGAGACTTACTATTTCTCATGGTGTTTTGTCAGGATGTGAGATGGGTTGCTTTTTGTGCCCAGATTTACTAGCAACGTTATGGATGTCCAGAAATTTTTGAGGGTTCTCCTTATGGTTGGTTTGAAGTTATAGATAATACTCTTATTTGTCCTTGGTGACTTGTCTTTTTACCTGGTTGTGAAGTTGTTTAAATTTCAACAATTCTGGATGGTTTCTATTTATTAGCCATTGTTTCCAAGTTTTGTCCCTGGCTAGCATAAGTTCCTTAATAGGTTTAGTTAGCCATGGGGCATGGTTAGTTTTGATCATGTTTACATGAAGGAGTGCAAGACTAGCAAGTGTTTCTAGAAATATTGTATTAAAGTTGTTAACTGCATTGTCTGGATGCAGGGTTTTTAGGATGCACCAGTTAGTTCATCTTTTTAGTGTATTGATGAAGGTCAGTGGATTGAAGTTAGTTAGGTTCCTTATTTGTTTATAATGATGTTGCTTTTGAAAGGAAGGAGCTATACAGTGAACAAAGGCATGGAGGTGATCACTAAGGGCATTTGGGAGTATACCATCTGAGGATATTTTTTGAGTCAGTAACCTGTATCCAGTCTAAGATGGAACCATTTTATTACTCCTATTAAATCTGGTTGGAGAGGTGATAAGCTGAGTGAATTTAAATAGTTTAATATTTGAAGATGGAAATTTAGAGCAGAAGTTTAGTCAGTTCCTATTAACATCAACCAGAATGATGGTTTCATTTTTATGATTACTAGGGATCTGGGCAAGGATCTATTCCAGTGTGGTTATGTTGTTGCCAAATGAAGTCCCATGATTACAAATGTATGCATGCAATCAATTTTGAGGAAGTCTATACCTCCTTCAGAGTGAGGAATATATAATTTTGGTATACACTGATTTTTATTTAGCACTTGTTAAACATGGAACATTTTTCTTGTTTTCCTGTCTCACAATTGTAAGGTAGAACAGGAAGAGCAAATTGGTTTATAGCTTGAACTTTATTCCTAGATATTAACATTAATCTTATGAAGTAATTTTTACTGAGTTTTATTCTCAGCTTTGTTTTCTACAGTTCCCCCTTTGTTTTCTTATGTTTTGTATTGAACATGTTCCATATCTGGGTGCCTTTGCCTGCACTTCTCTCTAAATATGTATGGAGCTGCTTTTTTATTGATTATCTTGGCTTTCTTCTTTGCACAAATACTGCCCCATAAAAGATCTCTTTTTCTCTCCATTGTCCATTTCTCTGGATTTTGTTCTTTATATTTTCACACATCCTCTGTTGCTTCATTTTCAAAGTGGTCCAAAATTCCTTTGTCTATGTAATATTTTTGGTTTACTTTTAAAACATCAAACATCCCAACATAAACCTATCAAAAATGTGGTTTACATGTTCCATTTTCACAATAATAAAGAGTCTGAAAGATCAGACACCAAAGCATTCGAAAGTCGAATTCGACTCCTGCACTCTGTTGTCTGTACTACAATGCACTGACAGTCATTTTTTATATTCCAACTCTGAAATCACACTACAGTGCAGAAAAAGGTAAATCTCCAGATCTGCACTGTGCCGCGATCTCAATAGAAACATCGTCCACATATCCACCACCTGCCAGCCTACATATGGCTGAGAATGTTATACCCAACTGCATTGGCTCAATTGCTGTTATGTAACCAGACAATTGCATTCGATATTCTCAATGTCTGCTAAAGTGTTTTCTGCATTCAGAATGTTTGGCAAGTGAGGTTCAACCAAGCCACATTCATGATACTGATAGTAAACCAATATTTTTCATAAATCTATTGTACTAATAAAGACAAGTTTCTCTCTGATACCTTTGACAGTTTTTTCTTGTGCAAGTATTTTAATTTCAATTAATTTCTCTCTTAATCTTCCTAAATATCTTTCATCTGGAAAGTCTGGGATCTTGCATAATAGTAGCGATACATAATTTCTTTCTTATCCTCAGTAGCCCACTTTGTCACTTTTAGGGCTCTTTTTTGGCCTGTCAGTTTTTGTGGTCTACTATTCCTTCCACAAATGGGGCCCATCTTCCACCTGAGCCTGGTGACAGATGTCTATATGGGGGTACTTGTGGGGTGCAGATAATTAATGTACTGTGGATATACTGTCTATGTTCACATATGTATAATCTCATCCTGACCAAGAACCCACCCTTACCCCATACGTGACATAACTTCAAGGGTCTTTCCAAGGCTAATGACTAGTAGGGCCTTTATAAGCCTAGCTGTGAAAACCAACCCATTTGAGTCCCTATATATATCATGTGTGTTTATCAGGAGGGGGTATGTTAGTTAGGAAGTTTCTAGAGGTTATGAGGGGTATGTTAGTTTGGGCATTACTGTCTGCCTCTCTCTATCAGAGACAGACATTAATATCCAAACTAACATACCCCCTGCAGAGCAGGCGCAGCAATGTGCCCATGTTTGTTTTTGTTGTATTTGCCCAGGGCTTCTGCCATCATATATTACAGTGGTGCATAGATTCTGTATGCTCTGCACATTGTATTAGCATTTACCTGACACCTTATTAGCAACTATGTTTTTGAACTGTGATGCATAGAGTCTGGCATGCTGTGCTCCATGTCTAGCATTATTCCCACAGGCTACAATGCCTAACTGTTTGTAAGAGCACTGTCACTTTACCTATACATCTAATGGCTATCACACAGTGAAGACAGATCCCGGGATTCATGAAGCTTGTGCCAGGTGCAGGCGTAGCATCGACGTTCTAACAACAAATATGGCCGCCGAGTGATTCAGGTACAAGCTGTTTCCATGCACACTACCTGCATATGCTATGCCCGCACAACTCCCGGGCCCTGTATGCTAATTACCTCATGTGCAACAGTGTAGTATGCAAATGAAAGTATGTAGCGATCCAGGAAGTGGCGCAGGCATAGTGCAAGCATGCAGAAATGTAAACCGTAGAAAATGGTTTACATTTTTGCAAACATAAAATCGGAGCCATGACAGCCAACCAAATACATGTATTATATTGTTAATATATGCCAATGGCTAAATATATAGCCATTGGCATAAAAAAAATTTACAAAATATAAAATTAACATTTAATATATATAGTCGCACTATTGCAACGTGGAAGCGCAGGGCAATGATGCGCAAAGGGGATCGCAAGGAAAATATAAAAATATAGAATAAAACCGCAATGAAACACATATCACGATTTCCCCATAATAGTCAGTGACAGGCATGCTACACCATACTATGGCACAAGGGTTGCAAGGGGCAGTGACAGTGTTATGTGCAGTAGCTAGGAATTAGTAGGCAATGCCATGCAAATGAGAGGAGTAAAAGTGAATCGTAGATTCCCCGCTGGTGTAAGGATGTACCTCACAGCATAGAGTTATAACACTGAGGTGTGCCCTTGAGATAAAGATGACACAAAGAGAGGGGTGTGTCGCCATTGCTGTAAGCACATTGGAGCATTGCTAAACCAGTTTGCCCCTAGCTAGGCAAAGCTGCAAGATAGGGGTGTGTTGAACTGGCCATAACTATGCTTAGCTGAGAGTACACAAGGCAACCGAGTATGCATGTGAACGGAGATGAAAACGTGCGTAAACCCGGTAAACGGGTTTGCGGCTCGCACTGCAGCTGAAATAGGAAGTATATATGAAAGAAGCAAAGAAATGCTGCAGCAGTGAAATTGGAGTACAAATGACTAATTAACAGCTAGGAACCTACAGTAGGCCATTGACAACAGCTAACAAGGCTGCAAGCAGCTACCTGCAGAACAAGAAATGGGAGGGGCTGTACTGCAAAGAAATCAGCAAAATGTCAAAGCAGAACAAAGCCAGTTTGCAATATACCAGCTACAAGGCACATTTTGCCATGACTGGGTAGGGAAAGTACAAAACAAGAAAGACGGCAGGTGGATGCATGCCTGATAATGAGAGGGGATCCAAGTTTAAATGTGAATTAAAGGGCAACAGATTAATCAAGGCAGGCAAGCAGATCTCCACAATAAAGGCCCCACACTTGCAGTACTCATTGCAAAACCCATAATTAAGATACACTGCAGCTGGAATAGCTCATACATACCCACTGACATCAGCAGCATCCATAGCACAATATTATAAAGTGTGAAAGCACCTCACACACATTTGTGCATTCTCATACACTCTGCACCAGTGGTGTATACAGATGGGGAACTTTTAGTATGTACATGTTACGGGCTGCCATAGCTTTGATCCACCAGCATGTGTTGGAGACTGAAGGTGGTGTGGAGGATGATGCACACCACCACCTCAGGCACCAGAGGAGGTGGAGAGTGTTCAGACCCAGGGTAACCTACCAGGGGCTACATGATCTGGAGATAGTAGAGCATTACAGGGTGGACAGGGACATCCTACAGCAACTTGTGGAGCTGTGCCACCATGACTCAGAACCAGAACAAACAGAGAGGAACCCATCCCAGTGGATACGAAGGTATGTGTAAGCCTGAGAATACTAGCTACAGGTACCTTTCAAAGGCCAACTGAGGATATCATGGGGATTTCACAGGCATCAGCATCCAGGGTACTACACCAGTTCCTGGATGCCATGTTACCACATGCCAATGAGCACATATACTTCCCCCGAACGCAGGAGGAGTTGGCCAGCAATATGTGTCTCTTCCAACATGTGGCAGAATACCCAGAGGTACTGGGTGCAATAAACTGCAAGGACATACACATCAAGTCACCACCCGATGAGCAGGTTAGGTGTTACATAAACCGCAAGGGATACCCCTCCATCAACTGCCAGGTCATGTGCAATGCCCAGGGCATTATCATGGATGTGTGTGCTGGCAGCCCTGGAAGCTATCACGACTCCCACATCTGGCATGCGTCACAGCTGTATCAGTTATTTGCCAGGGGGGGTCATCCCAAATGGCCACCTGTTGGGGGATGCTGGCTATGCACTGGAACCGTGGATGGTGACTCCCATCAGAAATGCCCACACACCCATGCAGGAATGCCATAATGAGGCACACGCACAAACCAGAATCATCATAGAGCGTGTGTTTGGGATGCTGAAATCATGGTTCCATTGCTTGGACATATCTAGTGGAGCCTTGCAGTACTCTCCAGGCATGTGTGCCCACATCTTCATAGTATGTGCCATGTGACACAATATAGTCCTATGGAAACAGCTGCAGCAGGGACAGAATGTTGAAGGCCCTCACAGCCCACCACCATTGCCAAGGTTCCCACAGGTACAGAGGTACTCAGACCACAAACACCCTGAGACAGCCCAAGTAGGCAGACGGAGGTGTGCCCAGTATGCCCATGCCTTGGCAAAGAGGGAACGTATATCACACACACACTGACAAGTGTAGGCACCTAGGGACAGACACCTTTCTTCACCTGCACACACAGTAAAAAGGATTGGCCACACACAAGACTACCTGTAAAGTGTCATGTATAGGCAGTCTACTGTGTGCATCCAACATAGGCAGCCCTCAACTATTGCACACACAACTGCCATTGGCACAGGGTAAGTCAACACCTGAACAGTAAATTAAGCTATCAGCATGTGCTGATACTGTCTGTATAGATTCATAGGTAGGTACTTGGCCAACTGCCAGAGGCCATTCATAAGCCCAGACAAATTGTGTCAGCTTTTGCCACCCCATTGATTCATTAACTGTCCCTCTGTGGAGCAGAGCCAATGGCGGGATCCCTGTGGTACATCTACTGTTCCCCATCCACTCTTCAAGGTTTCTCTTGCAGAGTGTTAGTGAGGGGCTCTGTATAATGTAGTTAGGGATGTAGTTTCAACGTATGGGGAGTGTCTCTGACAGGAATCTGTCCCTCCAGCATCTTCCAGTTATTGTTGTGGCAAGGTTCAGCTCACTACAGTGTGTGGCTCACTGTGACATGGATTCCCATAGGTGGAGCATATCCATTAAGCCTGTGTCTGACATGGCTGTGTTTGCCAGTGGAGATCATCTCTGGGTAAACGAGATGCCACTGAGTAAAGCAGGAGTTTATTCAGTCTGGCTGCATAGGCCATATGTTGGAGGCCAGTATTCCCCTTAGCGAGGTACATTCGTGGACCTCCCAGCTGTTGGAAGTGTCTTCTGAGGTACATCCCAAATGGGTTATTATACCCTATGATGGGACTGATGAGTGATGTGTAAAGGGGCACTATAACCCCAGTATGGCTAGATGGGAATCCTTTAATAATCAGATGGCCTACATAGAAGGATGTCCTAACTACTGTGGAGATATGATTGTCTAAGGGGAGATCACTATCTACCTTAGTCCCCAGATACCCCATTACCTCTTCCATATTAAAGTGGCTGCTACTTATGTGTTAATATGTGGGTGCTTAATATTCCAAAATGGAATGGCCATGCAGTTAGTGGCATTTAGCTGGAGGCCATGACATTGACACCTTGTGATGGTCTCTGTGAAGCCCCTTGAGGGATGTCTGTGTCAGCTGGACTATCATTCATGGCTCCCAGTTCGCAGTCATTGCCAAACATGGTCTGCCGTAGTCCACCTGTGTTTGCCTGTACCTCTGAGAATTATATGCCAAACAGTAGGGCTCCCAGGACTGAGTCCTGTGGGACACCAGTCATGACTGGTCAAGAGTTGGACCTGGAGAGCACTAGTCGTACCATGTGGGTTCTGTGTGTAAGCCCGTTGGCAACCCAACCTGTGATGTATGGTTGTATGTACAGGCTGGTATGTTTATCAATAATACCTGAGTGGGGCATGGTGTCAAACGCCTTGGCAAGGTTTAGGTAGTATGTGTGAACCACCTCCCCCAACATCTAATGTCTTGGTGACTGTATGTAAGACATCAAACAGGTTCAGTAGGCATGAACTGCACTCAACCAAGCTTACCTGGGTTGGGTCACCTGTTTGGAAGTTACTAATGTCTTTGTTAATGAGTGCCATGAGAATGTGATCCATACCATTGCAGACCAGGCTAGTCAGTCTTATGGGGTGGTAGTTACCATTGTCAGTTGTGATTCCACCTCGATGGAGTGGAATAACTTTTGCCACATGCTATTGTATGGGCATGTAGTCTGTGGAGAGACTGAGATTGGAAAGCTTAATTTGGTGGGGGGTCAGGTTGTCTTGTACAGCTTGCAAGATGCAGTCTGGGACAACATCTGCCTCCACTGACACTGCGTTCTGTTGTTAGAGGGGGCCATTTCCACCTGTGTGTCTCTGATGTGTGGAATACTGTACCTTTCAGGTGGTGTTGTGGGCTCTGTAGGGGGTGAAGTATGCACTGAATGTATCTGCAAGGATGTTGGCAATATCAGTAGGGTCAGCATATTTTGTGCTATATTTCACCAGCACAGTGCAAATCTGTGTGTCACCACTTAGATCCCTGACATAGCCAACAAAGGCTTTGTGGTTATCTTTCGAATCCTTGTGTATTTTCCTGCTGATGTTAGCCGTGGATGATGTCATGAGGGACGTATGTATCATACTAATAGTGGTCACGGATGTCTGCCCCTTCGTGGGTTTTGCTGTTTGTCTGGAACACTACCCTACTTCTGTAGTATAGCCTGTTTATTTCAGAGGTCCACCTGACTGATGTCCTTGTCTAGGATGAGTGAGTCTTGGTTTATCAGAGATGGCATGATCTATACATTCGTGTAGGTGCGTATAGACTGCATTTGTAAATCTGTCTGTATCTTGAGCAGTGTTTCCCCTAAGTGTGGGGGCTGTGAAACCCCCCACCCCTGTCACTAGTAGTGTAAATTTAGCTGTAGGAAAGGTATTCACTGTGGTATCTGTGGGTGAGGGAGATGCTTGGTTGTGGAAACAGTGAATAGTTCATGGTCAGATTCAACCAGTGATCGGTTAACCTCCACTGTGGTGCACCTGTTGCCCATGTTGGTGATGACCACTTCTAGTATGTTTCCACCCCTTGTTAAGGAGGTTACCACCTGATACAGGGCATATGAGGTGATAAATTCCAGGAAGTGCTGGGCCTGGAAGTGAGTACTGGAGTAATTTTCCCAGTTAATGGTATGGTAGTTGACATCGACCAATGCCAGGGTGTGCGTTAGGACTGTCATGTTCTCCACTGTCTCCAGGTAGGTGGAGTGGTGGTCCTGGGTCTTGGAGGGTAATCCATAGTAGGCCACAGTTTACATTGCAGTTGTGGCTGATGTTAGCTGCACATAGATGATCTCAGAGGTATCATGCTGCCCAACTAACCTGGAGGTGTAGGTATCCCTGATGAATATGGATACACCTCTCCATGTCTGTGTCAGTCCATGTTCTATGGCTGAAATGTGCAGTATGGGTTGTGGTCTGGTAGTGCTGGTGTGCTCTCAGGAGCCTTAAGACAGATCTGAGTTACTGCACAGATGTTGATGTCCATCCTGAGGAGTTCTGTCAGTGCATGCATGTTGTGATCACAACCCCTGGTGTTGAGTAGCATAACCCTCATCGATTCTGCTATTGTGCTGTTTATGGAGCTGGTATTTACCTTCAAGACTCTCCTAAATAAGGCGCCATGGGGGCGCCAATAGCCTTGGCCAGTATTCCAAAGCCTAAGGCTGACACATAGGCCGATATGGTATCGTTGCATGCATGTTCCCCATCTGTGCTATTTTTTCATCTCTCCTGTAGGTAACCCACTGGTAAGCAATAGAAAGCCTTAAATTTATACAAGTCTTCTAGCTTCCAAGATAGGCTTTTGGAGTGACTAAGTATCAGTATTCTGTATGTTCTTGCTGTAGTTAACTGTTTCCTGACTACATGGTGATTTCTCACTGTATATTGTGATCTGAAGGTCTGTTTAGTCACATATCATAGCTGTGATGGCCTGCACTTTAGAGGTTCACAGATAGCCTACTACATATCTGCCCAAGGGCAATTAGAAGCATAGCTACAGTGTGTTGGCTTTCTCCGCACCATTGATGAAGTAACTGAACCTCTGTCAAGCATAGCAGAGTTGCTGGAAGTTGTTGAAGACTGGGGTTGTGGATGGTGATGGGGTACTTAGTGGTCTAAAGAGGGCATGTTAATGTGACAATTCAACACCATTCAATTTCCCCAACAGGTCTCACAGCTATCAAACTGGACAGGCTCCCCCACCCCCTGGCTGTATGGTTCTGGGACACATGATCCCAGGGGTGTATATTCTGTTACCCATTCACACAACAAGGTTTCCCTTGAAGTGTGTCAGTGAGGGGCAATGCCTAATGTAGTTAGGAATGTAATGTAGTGTCTCACAGTACATTTGTTATATGTTGTTATTTCAAGAGTAAGTGAAGCTCAGTGGGTTTGGGGGCCGCCCTTTGCTTAGCCAACCTTACACGTCAGAAATCATCTAAATAGGAAATAGGCAGAAGCAACGTTAATGTCAACAGTGTAATGGTTACAGCATTTGCATAGTATCTGTGCATTCGAGGTCCCAATCCCGATAAAGGCAGGGATGTTTATCATGTTCAAAAGTATACCTTAACCACAGCTTGCATATATAGGTAGTAATCATCTGTATAATAAACATTTGAAACACCCATATAAACCCATGTGTGCTGGAGAGTACAGTCAACAGAGAATGTAATGTTATGTCAGCTCATAGTGAGATGTTACTTCACTGACATGTATATATCATGAGTAGTTAGCGGATGTGGCCGTGTTTGCGTGCACAGGTTATACGTTACAAAGTTTGTTTAACTGTGTTTAACTGCTGCTATAATGTCACACAAACACTTTTAAACATGCTTACAACTGCATAAATGAGCCTTATATAAAAAGCATTTGTAAAGCATTGCAGGTGTTGAACCCTGGACCATGCACACAATAGCCATGGGACTTACTTCTAAGCCATCTGAGGTGTATACATGTTTCATGGTCTTGAGACTACACCTTATACCATATGCAGTCCACTGTAATGATCAAAAATGGGACAGTCACTTTATGTACATATGTACAGTACATTGTAAAGTACTGTAGTTTGTGAACCAACACATTCCAGTCTACATATGTACTGTTACAAATTAATATGAAATATATATATATATATATATATATATACATGTCAGTGATGTCTGCACATATATCTATATATATATATATATATATATATATATATATATATATATATATATATATATATGTGTGTATATATTATACAGTTACATCAATAGTCATATATATATAAACATCTATGAACACACTTGACACAGAAGCACTCCAAAGGAATTGGAGTGTACGCAAAACACATGCAGCTCTGGTATTATAACTATTAATATTAACCTAATTCACCATAGAAGGGATGGTTTTTGTGTATGTGAAGATTGGGGCGGGGGAGGAATGATGGTTAATGAAATCATGCATCAAGGAGAGCCTGAGTCAGATGTTCAGTAAGTGAACTGGAGGGGTATACATGGAGTATGGGGAACTTTCTTATTCATAATACACCCTGTCATGTCACATTGCAACACCTAATTTAAAAATCATATGAACATTAACATGTATCAGACATATGTACACCAACTGACTGTCACATTTGTTTTCAGTAGTGAGGAATGCCTGTAGTAAAATGTATATTCTGAACACCATAACATTTGCCCATATCTCAGATGCCTTAGTGGTAAAGTCAGTGACTGTGGTGTTCATTGTCCCAGGTTCAAGACCTGCAAGGGCTGTTACCTTATTTTGAGGGCCAGAATAAGGGCTGTTCGATGCAGGTGGATTAAAGCACTCTTAAGCAGTTGTAAGTGGGTTTCCATGGGTTTGCGTGATGGTAAGCAGCGCTGAAACATGGTAAACAGAGAAGCGCTTCACAGGTTTAACCTTTGCTTAACATCATGCAGACAATGGGCAAACCTGCTTACAACTGCTTAAATGTGCATTATTCACACTTTCCCTACCAGTGCCTACTCTGAGAGGTAAAAAAATAACACCTTCCAGGATTAGAACCTGCACCCATGTACTCCATCCTCTGTGTAACCTAACAGTAAGCTACCTGGGATGTACCAATCCCAGTTGTGTATGTAGACAGGTTAAAACACAAAAGGGAGGAATGTGTTGAAATAGGACAACCCACCATGTACCCAATGAAAGGTGTATGCTCATATATATATATATATATATATATATATATATATATATATATATATATATATATATATAGAGAGAGAGAGAGAGAGAGAAAGATACATAGAGACATGTCGATATATACAGATCTACATATATACATGGATATATAGATAGGTTAAAAACATCTACACATCTATGGAGGTACAGATACACGTATGCAATAATATATATATATATATCTATATACACACACACACACACACACACATATATATAGATATATATATATATATATATATATATATATATATATATGTATATACATACATATATATATATATATATATATATATATATATATATATATATATATATGTATATGCCAATACACTATTACAAATATGTTGTATGGACACAGTCACCAACACAACTGCAATGACTGCAAATATCCATGACAGAAATACACAGACAGCTTTCATTTTGCAAAACGTTATTACATTCCGATGTATTGCCAAAAGGATTCAAGGACTAACAGTACCTACATGCTATACAGGAAATATTTAACAGTGCCTTAATGAATCAGCCTGCAATTACCATAGTATTAGTCCACTAAGGGATAGGTGTTTACATAGGGAAACAACACCCACACACATATAGAGATTGTATAAAAGGGGTTCCTACACACATGCATGTGCTATGTACACCCACCAACATCTACCCCACAACCAAAATAATTACGTCAATACATACTGTCATACTATAACCAATTATTCAACTAACATCTGCTGAAACCTTAACATACCTGACACACACACACTACATGACCTCTATTGAAATATTTGCCGATTTACAATTGAACAGCTGCTGATGTAACAGGGTTTTGTATAGGTAATCCCGGTTGTAGTGGGTTAAAACATTCATACACATACAAGTGTGTTAGTACTGATTGATTATCAGCAGAGATACACACCTAACACCAAACTAAATATGTCTGGTAAGCACACACTGTAAACCCCTAACATTATATGCTTAGCTATGCAGCCTTTGGTCAAACAACCTGGCCCTGGCCAGACTATTAACAAAGTATTAGGTACAGACAAACCCTGCACAAGTAGCAATGTTCAATCACAGCACAGTACTACTCATTACATTTCCTGTATTATAGGCACAACATATTATATTACTGTTCTCCTCCATACAGCTATTTGCAAGAGATTCCAAACAGCTTCAGGGGCTGTCTTCCTCACAAGTAAGGCAAAGGGACAATGCCCAAGTGGAGTACTCTGTTATACTCCACTGTTGCCATAGTATTGGCTAAGGCAGTAGCAGCGCAGCTGATGTGCACATAATTAGCTACTTAGGAACACCAGTTGGTTATCTGGATAGCACATATTACTGATATGTAACTATAAAAGGTTGCCTTGTCACAGATTCAGACCATCTGTATCTACCTGTAGGACAGTACAAAACACTGAAAGACGAACCAAAAATGAGTATTATACTAGTCAATAACACCTCCAAATACTAAGAAGGTATGTATAACATGTAATACATCTGTGTATGTAGCACATGTTCTGTAAGAATTACAGTGTAATCAATGCATATAGTGGAAATAGCTATCTTGTAGCGATGTATTGTTGAGCAGTAGTAATGCTTATAGTATTCTATGTGTGTACTGCTGTAGGTCACAAGACAAACTACGCATACACCACAAGGGATGATGTGGGCTTGGAACTCATCAATTCGCTTCCAGCCATTGTCTCTGTCAGGATTGGTCCAACAAGTATGTGCTAAAACAGGGGATAGTATATGTCCATATATTGTAACAGTCGACATATGTATGGGTGTATAAGTAAGATGAACATGTCAAAGGTGGGCTTACCATGCAAATATGGTGTGCATTGTGGGATATTGTGCCAATAACTGAATAATGTACAGTATTTTAGGCAGATCTGTATTCCATTCTACATAGCAGTTCTGTTATGTTATGCAAAGAGTAGTTATGTCTATTGGTGATTACAATACTCAGTAACAGGATACATATCATTTGTATTCATCTGACAGTTTAGCAGCATGATAGCAAAGATAATTGGAAGAGCTAGGTAACTATTCCTGCACATAACACATGTAATATCCACCTCTCTAGTATCATTTGCAAGCAATAACAGCTGTGCATGTGTACAAGTTATGCAAATGTGTAGTGACCCTTGTTACAGGGCTGGTCCTCTTTAGTATCATTTGCAAGCAATAACAGCTGTGCATGTGTACATGTTATGCAAATGTGTAGTGACCCTTGTTACAGGGCTGGGCCAAATGACTCTGTGCATACCTACATAGAGTGGATATTGAGAGTAGAGACACACTGGTTGAACTACCAAGTTTGTGTAGCCTAACCTCTCATTGCCAAACTAACAGCCACTTGCACATACTGTATGTAAGGTAGTGCACAGTACTGGTAATGAAACAGGTTGCATATCATCTTTAACTCCAGTGTAACATCTGCAGTAGGAGTGTAAGATGTAGGAGACAGCTGACCCTGTGTAATAGCCACTTCATATGTGATGGCTTACACTATCTGATTATATCCTGATCATGTCGATAGGGGCATCGGAGTCTATTGATACATGACTCTGTTTGGAGAGTGGGTGTCTGTGCCCAACAGAGCTCATGGTCTTCGTGGATATATGAGTATATACCCAGAGAAGGAAACAGACCTGTAGACACTTGCATCATCTGTAATCAACTAACAGGATGTGATGTGCTCCTCAGAGGAGGATTGCTGCTAAAGGCTGCCACAATGTTTCTGTAATAGCCAGTGTTGTCACGTCCATAACACAAATATTTACATGTGAGCATCACTGTCTAAAACATCTTCATAAGCAATAAGTAAACTAAATACAGTACTTGGTACTTGTAGTACTGAATGCTCATACAGGCATGTCCACTAGTCAGCTACTGGTGTTTACAAATGTCAGCTTTGTGTATGTGGCCATCCTGGGGGAATGTAATCTCTATGCCATGTACACTACCAAACCCACCTAACACCACACCCCACACATTTTCTGGGATGAAGCTACAGGGGTAAGCTGGAAGGCAATCCAGTCTACAGCCATGACTGGACTGGACAGTCATGAGGTGTAGGTTAACACATGCATCTCATCATCACAACCAACACATACCCTTACCAGAACACAACAAGGACACCCACACACACTACCAGAAATCACACACATTCACAGATGCTTCTAAGTATCTGGCCAAGCAAGTGACCTTCCAAGCTGGAAGAGACAGACAATGAAATACACAAACTGTATGACATAGTTTGCATAATTGTGCCACACCTCAGAACACGTGGCTGGAAACATGCCCAACAGTACTCATTTTTGAATGCAAACTCTAGCACTATGTTACATACCAACCTATACGAGGGCATGCATACTGTCAGCTGCTTGTCTGCCATGATTAGCCACATACTCATACAATCAGACTACCTTTTGAACTATACACATTGCTCTGGCATATTCCATGTTGTTGTGCAGGACCTGTGATGCAGTAGCCTGGACTGCATGGAAACACATGTAGGAACTGTCAGGTCTTGCAGCCCATGCAGGTATGTCCCAAGGCCTGGGTAGCATTCTGCCATTGGCCAGAATGATTCTGCAATACAGGGACAAAAGGATTATATTCCACAATTGTCTAGTGTAGTGGTGCAAGTCAAAGGGTAAACAGTTTCTGTCTGTCAGGGATAACATGGTTGACAGACCATGATGCTTTGCCAGACAGGGCCTGCATCTGTCACCCCTGGGAATCTGGATACTGCCTAGGGCTTATGCTTCCCCTATAGTGCCTTCATCATGCACAGTTCAAGTGAAGGTCCACTACTGTTACAGGGACAGACAAGTAATAAAATGCGGGTGTCGCTATACAATGATTTATGTCAGAAACACTATATGGACACACATATGTCAATCCCTAACATGGAGAACATATTTGTGCAGTGGCTGAGACATGTTTCAACGCTCCTGAGAGCACACCTGCATGACCATGTTATAACACATACCTCACCTCTTGCCCATTATCCTTTATTGGAACACACGGGCTGAAGGTGTGTCCATATTCCTGAAGGATATGTACATCCTCCACGCTAGTTGCACTTGTATAACTTCAGATGCATTATGCTGAGCAACTACCTTTGTGCCAAAGTGGAATTCCAATTGCACCTTGCGACAGATCACCCACCATGTTGTGGATTTCCCAACTGTCATAACGTGCTGTAATGGGGAAGATTAGGTCTGAGACAGAAAACCATAATAATGGCTACTCTTAACTATTCCATTATGAACTGGGAAGACTCCTCATGTACCAACATCTGCGCTCAGTGCATGTTGGATTCCATCAACCTCAATGATCTGTATCACAGTAGTCACACAGACAGGGATAACAGTATGCTACACATAGTCAGTCTCCAATACCAATGTTATGTTTCCTAAGAGCAGAGTGGTGACTGTCATGGCACCCATGCAGATGGACACTGCATGTGCAAGTGCTGATTCCTGCACAAATGAACCTTAAGCAGTCACATACGTGCAGTGATTGTGCCATTGAAACAGAACCAGGATTCAACCAAGCACAAACAAGAAGGAAAACTGGTGGTACCATGGTTTAAACTGTACCACAGAAGGTAGTAACTGTTGCAAGAGTGAACACACATGATTGTAGGTGATCCCTGATCAGCCTCAGTACGATGCAGATACACCATATAAAACCACACAAAGCTACTATGAAACTAATCAGCCAAATATTATGAGGCCAAGCACAGAGCATTCTATAGTTGTGTCATTAATCATAAAGGCAACGACAAGACCTGCTGTGCTGCACAGCACTATGGCATGGGAAGTACTGCACCTACAGAAATAGCACCCGTTCATCCAGATAGGGTCTTGGAGAACCTAAACCCACTCTCATCCTCCCCCCAACAGGTACACATAGTTATATATCCATGTACGCTACAGAGCCCCTGTAATAACAACTATGCAGGTACAAGCTGCACTCTCTAAAACCATACAAACAGCTTTCATGGGACCTGTCAATATCCCAGGGTGTATCCTACACAAATGTAAGAACAATCAACTATCCACATACACATCACGTTCAATCATAGCACCATGTCAGGCTGTGTACACAACGAATGGTGTACAGCAACAGTTATCACACCCCACAAAGGGGGGGACACCATTGATAATGGGAAATAGTGCACAACTACCCTGCTGAATCTGGTCTGTAAGGCTATGAACCGTGATCAATGTATTTGATGTACTCAGTACAGATGTAGATGACAGTAGGGTTGATTCACACTGCATATCATGACCTTGCCAGGTCGTAGGACACCATCACCCATACTATGTTCCAGCTACACTCAGTAAACTATGTGTATATTCCTATGTATCAGGAGTGGTTGGCAACTGGACTGCTGGCAGAACCAACACTACAGAAGGTGTCTGACTAATACACGCACATCAAACCAGTGCCAACCACAGTAATACAGGGTTCATTCCTGGTACTCTCCCTCTTTGTTATCTATACCACACAGACTAACACAGAAGGCATCAGCCTATTGATGTTTGCAAATGACTATGAACTAGGAGCAATAGTTGACTCAATGTGTGCTGCATTCAACATACAGAAGGGCCTTTGTGTGTCAGATGTGTGGTGTGTGACGTATGGCCACAATCTGACAGCTAAGCATTGCATAGTCATCCCCTATGTTAAAAACCCTGTACCCATGAACTACCACCTAGGCAGCAGTCAACATAATGGCAACTGTGTGTGCATGGGATGCAACTGGACAGTAGTCTTTCCTTTGATAGTTACTTCACCGCACCAGTCAGGTAGTAGTATGTGGCACCCCTAATCATGACAGGGTGCCATCCAGAAATATAGAGATAATTGCTCAACCATACTCAACACTCATGTGACCCATAATAGATCACATAATTCCTTTAAGGGTTACTGCCCATGTGTAGATGGCCTACACTGCCCTTTCCAAACCCTAGCTGCACTATGTAGCATGCAGCCTACCCTGAATAAAGCCATGTCCAACCCAGAGGTGATCCCAAATAAACACATACTTCATGGACATCCACCTTTCTAGTACAAGGATCACAACATGCCTGACAGATCTCTGTCCCATACACTTGACATACTCTTGCCATACTATGCATCCCTGTCCAGCGAAGCTGCACATCACCCCTCTCTGTGACATGGTGTGATGACCGCATGCCAAATTTATCAGTTCTGTGGCACTGCTTGAACTGGCCACTGAAACCTACCTGTCTGTTGCCTACAGCTAGGTAACCTGTCTGCCTAGGCTCATAAATGGCCCGGAGCATATAGCCTACTAGATCACTATGACCATACATGCTATAGTTGATATCCAACCCTGCAAATACCATCAGGCTAGCTATTGTCCCATGTGTTACACATGTGCAACACAGGCAATACATGACAGGATGCTACACAGCTGTACAGTGCCATGTAGATGTATATGGCAAAACACATACATGCTGGCAAGTCTGCAGGGTCACAGGTTATGTCCCTAACAGCTATGTATGACTATATATGTGACATATAAACAGCATTAAGGTCAATTGCATTAATGTGAACACATCCTGGTATGTGCTGATAGGTAAAGACACCAGTACAGGCAACAGACATGCCCACGTCAAGACAACATCCACATGGAGTATGAGCAATGTCATCACATGACACACACATATATGGCGATAACAATACATCACCAGTAAGTGTCAAATGTGTGTGACTTATATATGTCAGTGGTGTTAGTGTCATGTAGATTTTCAAAGACTTATTTGTAATCTTAATAAATGTGATACACATGTATGTTAAGCTGTACTTCTGTACTTCTCAGTGAGTTACTGTAACCTGTCTCCATCATTATGTCTTCCAGGTATGCCATGTAGCAGGCTGCCAGCATACACCCATTTGGAGGATGAGGTCCTCGTCCCATACCTCCTCGACAACCATACAACACTCTTCAGCCATGTGCCACAGGATGCACAGCAGTGAGATGCCCTGTGGGAGGAACTCCACAGGAGGGTAAATGATGTTGATGGTCACAATCGCACCTATCAGCAGGTGCATCAACACTGCACTGACATCATAAGATGGGCAAAACAGCATGCTAATGCAATTGCCAGGGAACAAGTTGCAACAGGTGGGGGCCACTAACCCAGCCCCCACTCACAAGTACTGAGGAGCTCCTGGCCAACCTGGGGACACCTGCAGACCTCCATCCACAAGCTTTAGCTGGTATTGTGGAGGTGGGTGTCTCTCAACCACCAAGCCTGGAGTTGCCTGGTAAGTCAGTACTGCACATATAACACAACTATATTTCACATAGTTACATGTGTTACTGTACAATATGTAATGTAACATCATATGCAAGGCATGTATGCACACATGCTACATACTATAGTCTGCTACTCTATGTATGCACAGATGTGCATACTCCGTAGTATAGTGTATTGTACTGGCATATGTGCTAACATGGATATTGCACCCTGTAGCTATCACACAGGTGTGGATAATGATCTTAACACTGTGACACCCCTGTTTAGGTACCTCTGGCATTTTGCAGTGACAGCAGCCTGTGCCAGGTGAGATTATTATTATTTACCAGGCTTGATAATGCACAGATCATATTAATTGCATGCTATCTGCCATAACACATGTATACATAATGATTGTTGGTCCTGTTAATAGACACTGGTCAGACCTGCAATGCATCACAGTGGTTACACATGTGAAACAATTGAAGACTATATGAAACACCTACACTAAACCTTCCAAACTGTCATTGCCAGATGTGTGGACAACTGTGAATACAATGGTGGAAGTGTGTTTCATTGTAGGAACAGGTACTACATATCAGCATTACACATGTTGGGAATACAAACAGTACTGTACAGAGTGCATATGTGTGCACACACTCTAAATGTGTTGAAGCTGGAGTATGACCGGCCCACAGTATACACCCGTGTGGATTATACCCTTGCTATGAATGTCACACAATGTCATGTGCTATCTGACATGTCCATGACATGTAGTGGGCTGACTGCAACACTGCTCAACTATCCTGCAAAACATGATATCTCACATCCCACACATATCATCCATTGTCTGCATAACCCTGTCTTCAGTGGAGCATATGACATCTATTGGTGTATGTCATATGGGATAACACTTACATGTGAAATAAGATGGCCATCACAACCATTGGACAGAACATGTGTACACATGGCCATGGAGGATGGCCAGAGACATGAAGCAACACACACAGTAGAAGTGATGTACATGTGTGTACACCCTGTTGTACTTTGGCTTGTCACAATACAACTATGGCCTTTGTGTAATGGTGATATTGCAGATGTGAAACACTAAACATCATACAGGCCTGTGCACAGCTTGTGTAGGCATAACATGAAACCACCACATAACATGTCTTGAACATCTTGAGTGTGTCACGACATGAAAGCATTCACCTATACAGTATCCAAATACATACATGTGTTGCACAACATACACATACAACCACATCAGGCCACAGATACAGTACATTCACCTTGCTGGTGTCAGAAATCACTGTCATGCCTGCTCCTCATGTGTGTGAGTTACACAGATGGCATGTGGGACATAGAGTACTGCTAAGTTAGCCATGTGTGGGCATAGTTGCTAGGCATCAGTAATATGGTTGCAGATGTGCAGGGGTGTCATCCGTATACCCTTCTGTGACCTGTGTCACACATTCCACATTAGGGTTTAGTGTGTATACACCTCAGTGACATGGTTCACATTCCACATTAGATATGTATTGTATGTGAACATAGTCATGACTATGAACTGTGTCAGTAACTCACACTGTATAGCAGTTGTACAGCCACATGATGCCCTGTAATGGCTATGCACATCAGCTCAATGTGCAGTACATCACTGCATATTTGTAGGGCAGACAGACAACATTGCATCAGCTGAAGGCCCATGTTAGTATAACACGTCCCTGCAATGGGACACCATTACCGTACTGTAGATTGGAAAGGACACCATTGTGTTACACATGTATGCATGTCATTCAACACGTCAGCAGAAGACATGTCATACTACATGTAATTGGCAAGGTCATATGCCACGCATCAGGCCAGTGTACTGTAAACCTGTGCTGGTCTGTGGCACCATTGCAAATTAGGGACAGCCATGTCAAACATATATGTACAGCCACATGCACAGTGTCTGTAGACTCAGCTCAGGGGAAGGCAGAATAATGTTGAACAGACATGAACTGCTTTGGGGGGATATGCAAGCTAGGGCTCAGGCAAACATAGTATTCAGTTGACATACACTTCTGCTCATGTCCTCACACATAGGACCAGTGACCCACACAAGGCATCAGTGGCAGATGTACAAATGTCAGCGATGGTCTGTTAACATGTGGTGTATGTTGCACACACCATGGCAGCATGGTGTAACAGTGCAAAGTGCATGCATTGTGTTGTGGGTATGGGGCATAGGCTACTAACACGAATGGTGCAATACAGGTATGTATGCTAACCACCACTATAGTTGTGTAAGGTGCATGCCGTCTGCTATAACACATGCATGCTGTTGTGTGCAACTCAGTGATGTAAGATAACTACCACTATAATAGTCTAAGCTGAATGTCATCTGCCATATCACCTGCATGTAGCATGTGTCTGTGTGTGTTTGTGTGTGTGTGTCTGTGTGTGTGTGTGTGTGTGTGTGTGTGTGTGTGTGTGTGTGTGTGTGTGTGTGTGTGTGTGTGTGTGTGTGTGTGTGTGTGTGTGTGTGTGTGTGTGTGTGTCTGTCTGTCTGGTATAACTTGTAATGTAGAGTTTTTGTCTTCCTCTCACAGGTGTTGATGTAGGTGAATTGCCCTCCTTTGGTCCACCTGATGTTAGTGTCCTCACAGACTCTAGCAGTGATGATGATAGTATGATTGAAGCACAGGCAGGGTTGTCAGGGGCTGAATCTGTGCCATTGGTTGCCATTCCACCTGTATCCCCCTCATCCTCGCACACAGTTCCCCTACCTACACATACCCCATCACCACCAGCCATAGAGGAAGGATAGTTGGTGGGTGGTAGCATGGAACAAGGAAGTGTGGAGACTATGGAAGGTGTGCCTGCATACCATGATCCCAGTCAACTGACTGGTGATGTCCAACGCAGGCATGTGCCCAGCCCTGCTCGTAGGAGGACCACTGGCCAACATGCCCTTGTGAGACAAAGCACATCAGCTGGAGTCACCAGATGCAGTTTTCTGGCTATAATGGAGGCACAGGCACATGCTGAATGGCACAATAGAGACGGTCTGAGGCTTCAGAGGGCTGCTGTCCATTCATCAACTGACAACATCCAGGCACTTGCAAATGCCCACCATCATCTTGCAGATGTTTTGGATAGATGACTGGGTGACATGGTGGGAGTCCTTGACCATGGCATGTCAATCCCCGAGTGTGGAATGTCTGTGCTGGATCATCTGGTGGGGCTGAGGTATTGGGCACATGGATGTAGGCTAGCTACATCACCTGTTGAAGGTCTACGTGAACATGCTACTGCACATGCCCGCTCCCATAGTGGCAGTAGCAGCAGCAGTGCAACTGGTGCTGTGCAGTCCACATGAGGACACAGCAGGCCACATGCATGTGGTCCTGGATGGTCCCAACAGGGATATGATTCCAGTGGACATGTGTCATCAGACAGTACCCAATCTGGACCTCTGCCTGGTAGTGCCCGTGCAACCCCTGGCAGGCACAGGTCACGTGGCCATGGCCAGACACTGTGAACTGAGAAACTTGCCTTGTACAGTCTGCAGCTGTCAATAATACCCCTGTGTAGGCCAGCCACATGCCAGACCTGTGTGCATGCATACACACACACACTGGAAACAAATGTAGGACAACTCAACACACACACACATAACATCCACACACGCCCAATTATATCACAGGCCCTAACACACACACATGATGTCCTCCAATGGTGCAGCCTAGGCCTCTGGCAAACATTATCACCCTGTGCATATGATGATGCCTGCGCCGCATTCCTGTCATCCACAACATTGGTGCACGGACATGCTCATATGGTCTGATGCACAGGGTGAACATGCTAGGTAGACAATTATAGATTAATATTGTTGAGTAGTGTTGACAGGCAGCAGACATACCATGTATTACAATTTTAGAATGCATTTTGTACATTTGACAGTATGTATCATGTGTAACAACACTAACAGCATGTTGATCTTGACATTCTGCCTTCCTCTTTCAGGTGTAGTTGCATGTGCCGGGGATGACGGTGTTTGCGGTTAGTGTCCCATATGTACATGTACAGGTAGTCAGAATGGCCTAAGATCGAGGACTTTGACAGGGATACTACAGTGCAGTGGGTGTATATGGTGAGGGGGGTTCATCAGTAGGCTATGTAACAACAGGTCACACCCCAGGGTGTACATGTTAACAGGCGGTTAGAATGCCCATCTAAGATTGATGATATCAACAGGGATACTAGACTGTAATGAGTGGATGGGGGGACAGGGCATTAACATTTCACTATGGTAAAATACAGCCTCACTCCAGGGACCGGACAGCCATACACACGGACAGCCACACACACACACACACACACACACACACACACACACACACACACACACACACACACACACACACACACTGTGGCATTCACAAAGATATACACCTATGTCACACACATACTCTTGACATGTGTGAGATTCAACCACCTGCCTATGCCTTTCTTTCTACACTTCACTCTGTACTGATGTCAACAACAGTGTTCAGGAGAGTGAAAACATGTGGGATGTATTCCCAACCATACGTGACATACATGGACACATACACACCCACACGTGCCAGTACTGTGAATCAAACACCTGCCTATCTCATGATAGGTATTACAGAAGTACAGCGCTATCACATTTTCTAAAAAGCTTGCTGACTCTTTCCTTTGCCAGCTGTGCTGATATATGCACAATATATGCACAGGGGAGGTACTACTGTTACAGGTGTCAAGAGGTTTGCCTTCAGTGTCACCCTTACTGCAATCTACATTGTCTGTCTTCCACTTCAATTAACAAAACCTGACCTTAGCAGTTACACAAGTTATTGTAGGAATGGCACAAACACACCAGTGAGCTGTCCTCAGTAATCATTCATCGGCAAAGTAGCCTCACTACTTAGTAGTCATGTCCAAACATCTGTCCATACCTCATGTTCAGCTTACTGTACTTAGAGCATATCACCATATACATTTGGCAATGTTGAGGCTGTATTGCAACAGCATGATGTACTAAGACAACAGTCACCTTCAAACATCAGACACTGCACACACATGGAATCTACACAAACATCAATACATGTGCACATATGCGGTCTACATCAGTAAGTGCACTAGCAGGTCAAGAGTATACATTCCACACCTTCCCCATGCCATGTGTGAAACATAGTCAAGAATTACACCATAACGGATGTTGTATTCATGTACTGGTAGGACACAGCCACCTTCACCAAGTAGCCAAGCGTACATATATGACAACAGCACATATAAGCAAGACACACACAGCATTATTCCATGTTATGCTCCTACAAACTGTTACTTGATAGTGCCATGGGGAAGCCAGGGCACTGTAATGGTCAACAGTGAGCACATCATATTTGCCACACACACACCTCATGTTTACTGGAAGAGTGCCAGCAATGTGCTCCTTTAGGCTAGGCAGCACACTCATTCAAGCATGTGTGAGGTCTGTGGCTTGTAAACATCTCACCCCTGCACTTACTGGCTATTGTAGTACTATGGCTAATGTCCAGAAAGCACACAGCATGCAAGGCTTGCAATTGTTGACATGAGGTATATGTAGGAGCTGTGACCACACATGGCTGTACATGTCATGAGCATATCACCTGTGACTACTCAGGAACATACAGAGCAGAGCTGGATTTCCCTGGGTCTGTCAATACAGGCCTTGTATAGGTCCTATGATCCTGTTATTTGGGTATGTTTGTAGGCATTGCATATAGGTGGACAAGTCTAATGACATACATGCCACATGGGGTGTTGTATAATATGATAGGTGTCATGGGTGACCAGTAGAGAGGGAATATTACCTCTGTTAACATAGATATCAAACCTTATGTACTGTTAGCATGCTATCTGCCATGTGCATGTGTGTAATGACTGTAGCCACATGTATGTAGAAAGAATAATAAAAACTATGGTAATGTCATTTATGTTGTATAAGTGTGGGATGTACATATCCAGGGCAGGTACAGTTAGGTCATATCCAACCATGAGGGTGTTGTTTACTGGTGTACAGCAACAGTCAACTGTGTTAATGCAGACAAAATCTGAGGGACCCTGGTATGTGTCCAACTGAGCTGGTTACAAAGAGTGGTATTACTGCATTGCATAACACATTATGCAGCTGTGTCTGTACATGGGTACTTTGCACAGTTGATGTAGGCTTAGGTACATCCACCAATCAAAGTTTATCTGGTGGTCTGCCATACTATGTCATACCACATAAGGATGTGTGTTGGTAGTCTGGGGACAAGGTGGTGGATGTATAAGAGGATACAACCTAGACTGCTGCACTTGCCATCGTCACCTGTACCTGACATATCTGTGATGAGTTATGTCAGAGTAGTGGTCTTTACATGTGAGTAGCCTTTATGAATATGTGGACACCACCACCTGGAATGGTCCATACCACTGTTATGGCCCACATGTCTGGATCTGAGTTATATGGTGGTAGTGCAATTGTGCACTACAGAGCCTTCAGCCAGGTGTTCTTCACTGCACAGATGTCAGTATTCCCCATTGTAGGTTCTACATTGAGCAAATGGATTACTAAAGCCACACATCTAGCACTGGTTAGCATAAGCATCCAATGCAATTGTTTTCTAGGTGTCAGGGTGTTACTTCTGTGTGTAGGACATTTGCGTTGAAATGCGGCTATATGGGTAAATGTGACCTAGGTATTATCTACACACACGTGAAACATGGATGCATGTGCTCTGTGTCAAAGGCTTGTCGTTCAGTCATGACAGCCCAGAATGACAGACACTGGACAACCTCATAATAACAGCAGGACACTGGCTCATTGTTTTGGTGTAGCAGTTGCCACTCGTAGCATGACATCACTGTGAGTGGCAGTAATGTGCTTGGTAGCAAATGCCTCATGTAAGTTGACGGACAGCAGCAGAAATTGTGTACATGTCCAATGTGAGATATACTTAGGGTAGCAGTCCTGCTAATAATGACAATTACTAACACAGCTGGGAGAGGTAATCTTGACACCTGCACCTCAGTACCATTACACAATGTGGCGCACATATTTTGCTTGCACATGCCACTGTTCCACGTATAATGCCACTGTCCGCAACCTGCTATCAATGTAAGTCTTTCAGGGCAGCAAGGTGTGTGACACATGCTGTAGGTAGCATCCGCCTGTGTGTCCCAGTTAACCTATCGTCGTTCCCATCCACACATGCATGATTGTGTATACTTAACATATATATGTCAGTACTTCATGTACATGTAAGCATGTGTATCACACAGCACAGACACAGATATATAATTTACAGGCTACATACAGGTATCAGGTAGTAAACCATATGATGTGCATATATACTGACAGGTAAGATGTACATAGCTGTGAAACTGTGTTTTTACAATAGGATTCCATTACAACATGTACTGCAAATGTAAGTGTATGAGCATGCACACTGTGGCCTTCTGTGGTTAGAATCGGAGTGCATCCCAAACAGCCCTGTCCTACTAAGTGTATGTGCGTACCCACTGCCACCTTATGTAATTTGAGTCAGTGCATCCAACAAGCCCTTTGTTATGAAGTGTATGAACATGTCCAGTGTAGCCTTGTGTAGTTGTAGTCATAGTACATCCCAAAAGGCCCTGTGCTACTAAGTGTATGAGCATGCCCACTGTAACCTTGTATAGTGATAGAAGTTGTCCATTCCACAGATGGGCATACTCCAGTTTAGGTTCCTGCTGTGCTACAACTATACCTCTCAGGCCTACCTATGTACTACCTGCAGATGATGTGTCTTGTTTGTGCATACAGGTTCTAATGGACACCTACTTTAAACACACAAGTTTACAGCTATGTACTTTGTGACTGTTAGTCTCCCTGTTGTTGTACTCAACATTAGAAGGGCATTCTGACTGCCTTGGAATGTGTAATCTCTGTGGTGTGTCTTGTAACTGCATAGTACTGTAATAGTGATCTGTAGATATGCAGGAGTTCTAATCCCACCACTAGCAACTGTGTTTGTGTGTGCCAGCAAATGGCTGAGTGTGTGTGTGTCAACAAATGCCTGAGTGCGTGTGTCAGCAAATGGCTGAGTGTGGTGGTGTGTGTTTGTGTATTTGTATCTGCATCATGACAGTGGGTTTTGCTGCAGTCCAAAGAGATACCACCTTTTGCACTGGCCTTTATCCTTGTCAACTGCTAAACCTCTCTCTTCCCCCCTCCCCACTGCAAGTAATCAGTCCTGTGATGTCACCCAGCTCAGAAGTGGAATCAGAGTAAGTGTAATTGTATGTGTGCTGTGGCACATACCCCAACTGCATACCACTGTGCTAGTTACCTTTACATAGGCAAGACGTGTATGCACAATACTGGCAAGTGTGTGCATGTTTGTGTGTGTGACTACCCTGTAGCCAGGCATACACATGTGTAATGTCTTTTAGCACACCATGGTAGCCATCTGTGGTGACTGCTGTCTACAAAGTATTACATAGTTAGGAATGGTAAAGAATACCCAGTTAAGCATGACTACAGTTGGGTATGTTATTTTCCTGTGCCACTGTCGAGCAGTGACACAGATGTGGTCGCTGGGGTGTAGGTCCATACCCATCATTCTCCCACCCAAACTTCACAGTCCCCGGGGTAGATTACATTAGTCATCATTCCCCACCACAAACTCCACATACACAACAACCATCCCTTCTCTGGTGAACTGAGTAAGATTTAAATGTTATTACACAAGAGATGCCTTTGTTTTGTGTACACGTCAGTTCCTTTGGAACCCTTCTGTGTCACAAAGGGTGCTCAGACATGTGTGTGTGTGTAGATATATATATATATATATATATATATATATATATATATATATATATATATATATATATATATATATATATATAGCTGTGTCTGTGTATATGAGTTTCAGTCATATGATCTATCTATCTATATATATATATATATATATATATATATATATATATATATATATATATATATATATATATATATATATATATATATATATATATATATATATATATATATATGTGTGTGTGTGTGTGTGTGTGTGTGTGTGTAGTTATGATAGTTGTACAGATGTAGAGTTGTCTTTGTTGTTTCACAGAGTACAGTAAATTCAAGGGTACTGTACATATGTACACAAAGTGACTGTCCCATTTGTTTTCAGTACTGTGGAATACCTGTAGTAAGATGTGCATTATAAACTCCATGCAACATGTATACAACCCAGATGGCTTAGTGGTGCATCCAGTGACCTCAGTGTGCATGGTCCAGGGTTCAAGACCTGTAAGTCTTGTTGATACTGTCAATTAGGACTGAATAAGACAGTTGAAAGTGGGTATAAATGTGTTTTCATGACAGTAAGCAGCGGGTACTCACAGTACACTTGAAATGCCCTTCTTTGGCAATCCTGCTGATGTCACCCACCTACAAATACACCTCTAGGAGTGCTGTAACCCAATAATCTCCATGTCACATGCTGTAGTGTGATAAACTAGTTTGGTAGGTGTTCTAATCCCAGACATGCCAAGTGTGTCTGTCTGCCTAAGAAAAAAAACAATGCTTTTTAGAGTATGCACACTCTTTACAATTCACATACTCACCTTTGGCAATTCTGCTGATGTCACCCACCTAGAAATACACCTCTGGGACTTCTGTAATCCAGTATTCTCTGTAGTGTGCTGTAACTGCTTATTGCTGTAGTGTAACAAACTAGTTAGGTAGGGGTTCTAGTCTAAGACAAGCTAACTGTGAGTGTGTGTCTGCCTAAAAAAGTAAGAATGCTTTTTAGAGTATGCACACTCTTTACAATTCATATACTCACCTTTGGCAATCCTGCTCATGTCACCCACCTAGAAATACACCTCTGAGATTACTGTAGCCAAGTATTCTCCATAGCATGTGCTGTAACTGCGTATTGCTATAGTGTGATAAATTAGTTAGGTAGGAATTCTAGTCCAAAACAGGCCAACTGTGTCTGAGAAAGGAACAATGCTTTTTAGAGTATGCACACTCTTTGCAATTCACATAACCACCTTTGGCATTCCTGCTGATGTCACCAACCTAGTAATACACCTCTGAGACTGCTGTAACCCAGTAATTTCTGTAGCACGTGCTGTAACTGCATAATGCTGTAGTATGATAAACTAGTTAGGTAGGGGTTCTTTTCCAAGACAGGCCAACTGTGTCTGTCTGCCTGAGAAAAAAAACAATGCTTTTTAGAGTATGGACACTCTTTACAATTCACATAACCACCTTTGACAATCCTGCTGATGTCACCCACCTAGTAATACACCTCTGGGACTACTACAACCCAGTAATCTCCATAGCACGTGCTGTAACTGTGCAGTGTTGTAGTGTAATAAACTAGTTAGGTAGGGATTCTATTCCACGACATGGCAGGTGTGTGTGTTTGACAATCTGAGCCTTTGTGGAGGTGGCTATGAGTGTCTAACCACTGGGCATGTTGGGAAGTGGATTTTATAGTTTTCCTATATGGTGTCTGTATTATATGTCATAATGTCCACCTCACAAGGAGTGAAGTTGTCAATCAGCCAAGGGACTGTGTTGGCAAGCCACACCCCTACATCTGGCAAAAGGCCTGGTGAACAAAGTATGCAACCCTACTATTACCCGGAATACATTCTGAACCCATGTGTCATATACAAACACACTTGCCTAGACTATCCCACTATGTTTCTAGTACTCTGCACATTGATGACAGATAGTAGGCATGGTGTGATTGCAGTGGGCTGAAGAGGGCATGGCACCCTGTCCAGCAGTACAATAGGCAAATAATTGCAGACAATGTGCCTTCACTATGTTCCCCACTGGATGCCTGCAACATATGTGGTGCCATCAAATGTGATCCACAGAGGCCATACAATGCC
The DNA here is from genome assembly GCF_019279795.1 of Protopterus annectens. Classification (NCBI taxonomy): domain Eukaryota; kingdom Metazoa; phylum Chordata; order Ceratodontiformes; family Protopteridae; genus Protopterus; species Protopterus annectens. Next base: position 55,481,111 of record NC_056742.1, on the reverse strand, counting down.
TTACACATGTGCTCTGTATCGACAGATGCCACTGACAGCAGGAAATACCTGTATCTTGCTATCAATGCAGGTGCAGGGTCAACCTGTTGTCTATAAGCAGGTCCTGCCACACCAGGCCAGTATTGGCATATCTGAGGATAACAGTCTGTGTACACAACATGTGCCAGCCAAACCAGGTACACTTGTACATGCCATTATACATTATTGTGGGACGTGCACATCCCAGGCAATGTCCATGTCAAGGACTACCAAATACAGACATGGCATGCATTGCAAAGCAATGGCCATACACAATGGTAACCAGGATGACAGGACAGTTAACACAATATCCATCTGTGTGGGACATTGCAGATGCTACACCCCTGTACCACATGGCACACCATTGTCAGGTGGTGTAATGCCAATAATTACCCCTAACCCAGCCTTGTACAGCCATCTTGCACAGCCAACCACTATACACCCATGAAGCAATGCACACATGCATGTCGGTACTGGCACATTGTGTCTGCGTGTGGGGTACGATGCTCCCCAACACAGTCACACCCAGTATAACTCCCATTGGCATGCCAACTGATGTCAGACACGTTCACATGCCCTAGCCCATAGAACCTCCGAATATCCCCTGTGGTGCATGTAGTACCTGTACATTACTGCAGTGTGGCAAAGTAAGTAGTTAGGAAGTGTATTTGTGGGCCCAGCAAAGGGTTGCAATATGTCTGAGTCCCTTAGAGAGTGTGGTTGTGTTGACAATGATATCCGATCATGTGGACAGCCATGTGTGCTACACCTAATGTATGTCTACTAGATCTCTGTTGCAGATGCCGCTCACCAGCACACATATATGTTCTTACAGCACACCATGTCAGCTTTGTGGCACATGGAGTAACTGCATGCACTTGTAATAGTAATGGCTAGGGTGTGAACCCCTTGTACTGGTTGGTGTGTGACAGACTATGCTTAGGTTTTAGTCTCCAAGCCCTTCTCTGATGTACTTTGCCTCTGTCTGTCCCTCCCATACACTCTCTGGTGGATGTGGAGTTGTACACCTGCTCAGCAGCAGCTTATGTTTTGTAAGTGATGGTCATGATCAAGTGATGGCCTCTGTACCTATTGCAGTCCTCCTCTAGCTGATTGCATGTGGAACAGCTGTGGTGATGTTCCCATAGCCAATCTCATGGTAACACAGTACAATATCTAGGAACAGCATGTTGGTGTTTGCCCATGACAGTCGCTGTGAGTGGAACATGGATCTGGTGTTTGGTAAACGGCATCACAGATGATATTAAGAAGTTATGTCTTACCATAACGTTCCATGTTAGTTGTCTTCTTCTCGCCTTCTTTCTTGCTGGATGGGTTCGGAGCCGATCCTCGGCTCCGACTTGGCCTGTATTATAGCTTGAGAGCTATTTTTACCGGCTCGAGGCAGCCCTATATCCCACAATACCATGCTCTAACTCCCCAGATCTCGTTTGGAAGCTAAGACATAGTATCAAAAGTAATATTATAATAATAATAATATTATAATCCTCTTTTACGAGTACAGATTACCTGCTAGTAACACTAAGGATACCATGAAAGATGCAACATATTGCATCTCCAGAAATGGAAGGACGCAGAACTTCGAGTCTATCCAGGCTAGGGGGCAGGAGGGATGCAAGAAAGAAGGCGAGAAGAAGAAAACTAACATGGAACGTTATGGTAAGACATAACTTCTTAATGTTAAGTTGTCATTCTCACCTTCATTCTTGCTGGATGGGACAGCGTCCCTAGCATCTTAGTCCTGGGTGGCTCAATGGAACAGACTCCTGAGTACAGTGGAACCAAAATCAGCTCTATTTCTGGAGGCTAGATCAAGCTTGTAATGGGCAATAAAGGTATGTTTGGACGGCCATGTAGCTGCTGCACAAATGGTATCTAATGGTAACCTTGCTTGAAAAGCCGTTGAAGTTGATAGTGCCCTGGTTGAATGAGCTTTAGGCCTAGAGGGTAGTTGCCTGTGTCTCAACTCATAGATCAAGGTAATAATAGATGTCAGCCATCTGGAAAGAGTAACTTTCGATACTGGAAGCCCTTTCTTGCCTGCAGCATAAGAGAGGAAGAGCTGGTCTGATTTTCTGAATTGCTTTGTCCTGTCTAGGTAATACCGTAATTGGCGATGAACATCTAATGAATGTAATTTTTGTTCAGCCCTGTTGGTATAGTCTGGAAAAGACAGGCAAATCAATGGAGTGGTTCAGATTTGCTTCCGATAACACTTTTAGTAGAAAGGAAGGGTTTGTTCTGAGAGTTACCCTATCTTTATGAAAAAACAAATAGGGAGGACGGACAGACAAGGCTTGACGTTCTGATACCCTTCTGTCAGATGTTATAGCTACTAAAAACAGCATTTTCCAAGAAAGAAGTTTGAGGGAGCAAGAAGCTGCCGGTTCAAAAGGGGGTAGAATTAGTGAAGTTAGAACTAAATTCAAATCCCATTGTGGGGGTGGATCTTTAACTGGAGGTCTGAGTAACAAAATGCCCTTGAGAAAGGCTTTACAGAGTTTGTGGGACATAATATTTGCTTCTGAGAGTCCAACATGAAAATTAGCAAAGGCCGCTAATTGTACCCTGATAGTGGCCGATGATGACCCCGAATGAAAAAGCTCCGCCAGGAAGTCTAGAACCTCATGAATGGGTGCATGGAAGGGATCTAAAGATCTAGTTTGTGCCCAATGTGAAAAACGCTTCCATTTACTAGCATAAGTCTTCCTAGTATTGGACTTATGGGAAGCCAGAATGATATCACGAACAGGAGGAGAAATAAGGGGAAGCCTGGCTATGGCTGGAAGTGGAGCATCCAAGCTGTGAGGTTGATGGAATGTAGAGACTGATGCAGCTTGCCCGTGAGGTGGGTCAACAGATCCGGAAGGGGTTCCAGATGCCAAGGCTGTTCCAGTAGGTATTTGTGCAGGAACAGGAACCAAACTTGTCGAGGCCAAAAAGGGGCAATGAGGATCATTTTGGATCTCAAAGCGGTTGCTTTCTGAATTAGTTGCGGGATCAATGGAAAGGGAGGAAAGGCATAAAGAAGACCCTGGGGCCAAACGTGAACAAGACCGTCTCTGAGGGGCTGGCCTGGTAGAGGGAAAAGTGTGAAGAAGTCAAGGCACTTGCTGTTTTGCGGAGTTGTGAAAAGGTCGCAGCAAGGCTGGCCCCACTTCCGAAAAATTCCGTCTACTACCGCTTGATTTAGAGACCACTCGTGAGGCATGAGGATAGTTCTGCTCAATCTGTCTGCTATGACGTTGGACTTCCCGGGGATGTGCATTGCTATCAGAAACCGTTGAGATGAAATCGCCCATTGCCAAAGTCTGAGTGCTTCTCGACAGAGAGGATAGGACTTTGTTCCACCCTGCTTGTTTATGTACCACACTAGAGACATATTGTCCGTTTGAATTGCTATAGTCCCCGTGGGAAGAGAGCTCTGAAGGGTCTGCAATGTCAAAAGCACCGCCCTCATCTCCAGGACATTTATGTGCAGGTGGCATTCTGACTGTTGCCAAGTGCCCTGGACCATCCTGCCCTGATAATGCCCCCCCACCCGATCAGGGATGCATCCGTTGTGACAGTGGCAACTGGAGGGGGTAGAACAAAAGGTCTGCCCTGAAAAAGCTGAGGGGAAACCATCCACCAGGAGAGATGTTTCTTGCAAGATGGTGTTATCAAAATGTTGTGGGTCATTGGCAGCTGCTGGAAGGACCACTGAGAAAACAGCATCCACTGAAGGAGCCTCATGTGGAAGCGTGCTAATGGAAGTAGAAGAATCGCCGCCATGAGGCCCAACACTTTCAATACTAGCTTGACTTGGACTCTGCTGGACTGAAACAGGAGCTGAACATTCCACCTTATGTCTGTCACTCTCTGAGGTGGTAATGTTGCAGACATTTCTGTGGTGTTTAATACGGCGCCTATAAAGTTTATACATTGACAAGGTGACAAGGAGGACTTTGCAAAATTTATAGAAATACCCAGGCTGTTGCAAAGGTGGATAGTATAATCCCTGGCCGTTATGAGATCCTGTTTGGTGGTAGCGAAAATGAGCCAGTCGTCTAAGTATGGAAACACCTGGAATCCTTTTTGTCCCAGGTGAGCCGTGACCACTGCCAAACATTTGGTGAACACCCAGGGGGCTGTGGTGAGACCAAAGGGCAGGGCCCTGAATTGAAAATGACTGACTCCCAGCCGGAAGCGGAGAAACCTCCTGGAGCGCCTGTGTATTTTTATGTGGCAGTACGCGTCCTGGAGGTCTAACGAGGGGTCGGCAAAATTACAGAGTCGCATCCAAGCATGGCGTCTCAATGCAATGCCTGTGCCAGCGGCCCTACTCGCTCCATCGGCTGCATAAGAGATTAGCCGCATGGAGGAGTTAACTATGGAGTTCAGGGTAGCCAGCTGAGAGTTTATTTTGTCCTTAAACCCTGCAGCAGAAGGATCCTGTACCGTTTCACCCAGCTCTGTGAGCAAGTCTCTTTGAAGGCGGGTGAAATGACATAAATAGTTCAGCGATCACATAGAAAATGTCGCTGAAGCAAAGGTCCGCTTGCCGTACCTGTCCATGGTCCTGGACTCTTTGTTAGGAGGATGAACAGGTACACAAGGATCAGCTAATTCCTTCTTAGTGGCTGCTGCTACCACCATAGCATCAACTGAAACACCTTTGGTGAGAAAGGATTTGTCATCTGGTGCAGAAATAAATTTCGAAGGCCTCCTAGGGGTAGGTTCCATTGAATCAGGAGCTACCCACACCTTTCTAGCCACTACCTCCATTAGTGGGTTGAAAGGGGGAGACACCCAGGAGGTGGAAGGGCGAGATCCAAAGGCATCAAGGTAAACCGACTCATCCTCAGAAGGTTTGAGAGTGGACCAATTTCCCCTCTGTCTTAGGATCTCCAGGATGTCTGAAAAGGAGACATCCTCAGAGGGGGATCTGGGGGAGCCCTCTGACTCATCCAAGTCGGTGTCCAACGTGACAGACTCGGGGGAGTCTATGTGCTTCCTCTTGCACTTTCTTTTCCTAGGGGGTTCCCCTGAAACTTCAGGGGAACCCTCGGAAGAGGAGGAGACACCCAAAGTGGGTACCTTACACTTTGGATCTCTGCTGTCGGGTATAGGAGGGTGGCCAGAGACCGTAACAGGCACTACAGAGGGAGGAGCCACAGAACTTAACCTTGGAGTGGACACTGGGTCCAGTACACTCCTCATGACCTCGAAGGCTCCCCTATCAGACACCAAAGGTAGCCCTGGCTCTGAAGAGGCCGGAACCACCCCCGGAACCAACAGAGAAGGCACTGAGAATGATGTTGGGGCCGAACTAACCAGAGCTGAAGCTCCGAGAGGGAGAGTGGGGTCGGACAAGGGTCCGATGCCACTCTCCCCCTCGGAGCCGACAATGGAGTCCCGGCACCCGAACCTCTCCATGGACAGAACCAATAAAGAGGTCAGAGCCGATGACACCGGAGCCGAAGGAGGGGGTATCGGCTCCGATGTGGGCAAGGTCACGGTTCCGATGAACTCCGACTCCGAACTCGAGAGATGAGTCGGAGGAGGAATGGATAACTGTATTGAAGGAGCCACAGTCTGGTGAGATGGGCTCTGAAGCATTTGGGCCAGAGCCTGGGACTTTATGAGTCTACTGACTACCCTCTCAATGTCGTGATCGGAGAGCCTGGAAGACCTCGATGAATGAGTCCTATGACTCCGCTTCGATAGAAGGGGGGACCTCGGAGCTGATCTGACGGACTCTAAAGAAGGGGACCTAGAGCGCTTGCGCGCTGGGGTTGGCTCCAATGATGGTTTCAAAGCGGAACCCACTTTGCTCACCTCGGAGCCAGCTGGAACCGAGGTCGGAGCCATCTCAACAACACCAGCCCTCGGCTCAGAAGCTGGAGCCGAGGGCTTGGCGGTTTTTGATGGCTTCCCTGAGCCAGACTTGGATGGGGAGTCATCAGGCTTTAACAACCCCCTTAGAATAAGCTTGTTACGCCTTTCCTGTAGGACTCTTGAACTAAATCCATGTCAAACGGAACAAGAGTCCTGCAGGTGTAAAGGCCCCAAGCAATAGACACAAGAAGTGTGACCGTCTGTCAGAGACATTTTCTGGCAGCACGAGTCACACTTCTTGAATCCTGAGACCTTAATGTCTTTGGACATTGCCCTAAGACAGTCACACAATCAGTACACACACTCACTCACTTACACACAAGGGGGAGATGAGGGGACTGATTAAAAGAACAACACACACAGACAAAGTTGAGTAAAGAAACTAAGGGCTGTAGGCCTGATTATAAAAGTTAACTACAGGGGTGGGTAGGGCTTACAAAACAAACTCTATTAAGTAAAAAATCGATAGGTAACAAAGTAGGGAAAATAGCCTAATAACTATCTCAAAAAATTAGAAATTCGTTGAAAAAAATCCTTTACTGACCTGAGCCGGTAAAAAAAAGCAACCTCGCAGCGGTGGCAAACGAGATCTGGGGAGTTAGCACATGGTATTTTGGGATATAGGGCTGCCTCGAGCCGGTAAAAATAGCTCTCGAGCTATAATATAGGCCGAGTTGGAGCCAAGGATCGGCTCCGAACCCATCCAGCAAGAATGAAGGCGAGAATGACAACTTAACATCTGGATATTCCTCAAACAACATACACAGTAGAAAATAGCCTAAAGACAGTAGGGTGATGTGCCAGACATGACTACAGCATGTAATTGTAGCCATGCTTCATTGAGACCACTGCCAGTTTAACAAGTTGTGTGTGGTAATGGCTATTCTGCATGTTTTAAAACTAACAGGACAGTGCTCTGTTTGTGAGAGAACCCCATCTGTACTGCCATCTGTGGACTGGTCAGTGTGTGGAACCATTTGTTTCCTGTGTTACTCACTGAACACACATCTGTGAACTGCAGAAGCATAGTGTGATGATTGCAGTAGTACATGGTGATAGCAATGAGAGATACTGCCATCACATCCCTGATTGGACATATGTTACATGAAACAGTGGTATGACAGTCACTGTCTGAGGTTCTCAGTGACATGCCTATAATGGGCCACTGTTCATAGCTGCAGTCACAAGTCTTCTACACTTTGTACAGATGTCATGCAGTATATATGCATGTGTTGTGCTCCCTCTGCAAATGTATACCATCTGTTCTGTTGGGTTGACGGTCATATCTATGCATGCTGTTAAAAGTAATCCTGAATGCTGTTGACTATTACTAAGCCACATCTGTGTTAAAACTGTAACACCATATGCCGTATGGGTTTGGAGGTCCCGGCAGAGCCTCCTGTCCCACTTCAGCTGGCCATGGCACCGGGCACCAGCACATCTGGGGCCAGCCTTGGAGCTCCAACTCTGTTGGCTATGCACCACCTTCTGGTGGAACCACCACTGAGGATGGGGCTTGTCCCCCCTTGGAGCAGGTCCAAACAGGAACTTGTCTGCTATTGTATAGTCCCAGACGTGGTGTGTAGGGAGCTCAATAAGGGGTTTTGAGGCCAGATACGCCAGCTCGAGGGCAAAGTGTCACATTTACAGGGTGAGCTTGCCCCTCCTAGACAGTCCCCAGCACAGCCACATTTGCGGCTGTTTGGTGCAGTAGTGGCTGCCCAAGGCTGGGGACCTCTGTCCCAGTTTCCATTTGGGGGCTCATGGGCTTGTGACTGCCGAACACCACTCTCCGTCCAAGGTGTATCCCCCCACATGTGTCATATACCGACCCTGTATGCTGTCTTGTCTGTCATCCTACCCAACCTATCCTCCACAAGCATACCTACTCTCCTTCCCCTACGTCCCACTCTCACCCTACGGAAACAAAAGGCCAATCAGTTCCTAGAACAATATTTGCCCCATACATAGCTGTCCATTCTACACACCTGTCCATTGGACACATGTAACCTTTTTAATATGCATCACAACATACTCCAGTTGTCCTCACCCCTGTCTCTCAGGCACACGATCCTGGTATGCACATGACTCGTAAAGGATCCAGGTACACGTGATGCAGATGACCCCATTGTACACACAACATTACTGGTCCCTGTATGGTTACCCCATTTACCTTTTTCATGATGATGATGTCTCACGCAGCACCTTGCAAGAGTACTGTTCTCACATAATGATTGGACAGGAACTGTTGTGTTAATGTAAATAAAATGCACAGAGTACAAATGTTTGTGTGTATTAATGACACGTCTGTCTGAGGGAGTCTTGATATTACATAGGACAACACCACTACATAATACAGGCATTGTTGGTGTTTCCCTTTACATTCCTTTGTAATGCTTCGTTGTCACATGGGATGTTCTTGATATATCTATATATATATATATATATATATGTATGTATCTATATCTGGACATAAACACACACACATACATCTACATGATGGAATACATTTCCTACACTGTTGAATGACT